>NC_081371.1:51293789-51631289 GCF_030684315.1 Stegostoma tigrinum
CAGCACCAGCGCCATGTCGCTGCAACTGAGCCTTTAGTTGTTGAAACAAAACCAGCAGATAGTATCCAACACAAAACAACTGCTGGAGATGTCCCAGTACCCTCATTGCCAAAAGCCACAGGTAAGCACCTTGTTTTTATTTGCAAGTAATTTTTAAATAGGATTCAGGAATAAGTTGATATTCTTCCCAAAAGGGAAGAATTTGCCATAGTGATAATGGGAACTGCAGATGCTGGAGAATCCAAGATAATAAAATGTGAGGCTGGATGAACACAGCAGGCCCAGCAGCATCTCAGGAGCACAAAAGCTCTGATGAAGGGTCTAGGCCCAAAACGTCAGCTTTTGTGCTCCTGAGATGCTGCTGGGCCTGCTGTGTTCATCCAGCCTCACATTTTATTATCAAGAATTAGCCATAGTCCTTTTTGCCTAAAAATAACATCTTCTGACAGCAGTGCAAGTTGTTTTTTGTTTTCTAAGAGTTAGAATGCCTCTTGATATAGTGTGTTCATATGTTCAAGTGACACAATTGGTTAAGATTGATTGAAAAGCCTAAACACCTTTTCTAAGCCTAATGGGAAATGTAGCCAATTTCATGTGCATGCAAGTATATGTTGCCAATTCAAAGAAAACTGAGCTTAAAATGTAAGTTTGTAAAATGTAATGACCTTCGCAACGTAAATCAACAGCCTTAGGGTATTGAGGGAATAACTGGGCGACATCATTCAGATTGTAGCGATTAAAAACATCCCAGAATTAATGGAACATGAAAGGGATATCTACAAAATATCTATGGATAAGGATATAAGATGTAAATATTAAGATAGTCACTGACAAGTGAACTGCAAAAATACTGTCAAGAAATGAGAGAATTAGATGATAAACTGTTATTCTGGCTGTGTTTCAGAGATACCAAATGGACTTTAACTAAATATGTCTCCCAGCATATGCTTATAAAATAAATTGTACCTGAGATTTGTAGTGGGTCTTTTCAACCAGTGCAGCATTGAGACGGAATTGTATTGCTGTTGGGGTAATGCTGCAAATGAGTGCAATATGATTAAAAGTTTCACTTTAACATGCCTTTTTTAAAAAAAAGGTCTTTTAAAAAGCCTACATAGCAATCAAAAGTGAAGTCTGCAGCCATAGAGACAATATTAATGGCAATAACTTGTTTTTCATCAGTAAAGAATGCACATTAAATGCACATCTAGATGATATGGTTATAAGTTATCAATGAAACTATTAAACCTATCTGCATCTGATTTCTAAAGTAATCCAACTGCCAAGATAAGTTTGTGTTCCGTGCCTTGCTGAGTGTCAAGTTCAGATGTCTTGTTATAAAGTGCACTCTCTGTGTTGGTTTACACCCCCGGGCTGCCTCTCAATTTATAAAAGGATTTCATTGTATTTTGTAGAAGTTACTTACACCTTTTTCCCCTGAACGGTTTCTCAGAACTAATTGTTTTAATATTTTAGAATGCAGTGCAATGAAGCCTCCCTCGGAAGATCTTGCTTCAGAACCAGGTGTGCCTAATGTAGATTCTTCTCAGCATTTGCAACATTGCCAGAACCTTATCAGTCAGACCCCTGAGCAGCCAGCACAACAAAAGGATCCACTGCAATCTCCAGTGTCTCTGAGTGCTCGTCCTCAAACAGCAGTGCTGAGTCCTAATGATACAAACATACAGAGTAGTCAGCAAGGCCAGGTGACAGAGGATGCCCACCAACCTACCACTTCAAGTATGTTCAACTGGCCGGAAACATTGTGCTGTTTCTATTCATGTTTCCTCCATAGTATTTATAATTGTAAGCATGTGCATAGTGTGTTGTGCAGCCAATAAAAAAGGATTCCACTATTACTGTAAATCACAGTTGATCCAGTGTAAGCATAGTTCTGTCAATATCTGTGAACTGTTAATTTCAATGTCAGGAAGAACCAATTGGCAGGACCACTTTTGTAATGTGAAAACGATTCAAAACAAGTATCAGGAATGCTAGAGAAACTCAACACATCTGCCAGAAACAGAATAATGTTTTGAGTCCAGTACGTCAACTTCAGAATTGAAAGTTGCTGGAAAATTTTATTTGATAAATTTTTCACATTCAGAGAATGTATGGTGTAGCAGCACAATGCAAAAGACAAAGAGGTTGTTAATGGTGATGAAAGACATAGGGATGCAAAATGGGTGTAATATTAAATTGTGAAAGAGCGAGAATGGGTCCTTTGCACTGAGATCAAAGTAAACAAGACAAGGATGTGGTGAGGATTGGGGGAGGAGAAAATGAGTGTAAGAAGAATGAGAACAGACATCGCGGTCAGTTTCTGAAGTTATGGAATTCAGTATTGAGATACTGAGGTTGTCAAGTACCCAAGTGAAAACTGAGGTGTTCTTTGAGTTTATGTTGTGCTTCATAGGAACAAATCAGGACAGGACTTATACTCTTAATATTGAATCCTGGGGAATGTTGACAAACAAAGAAACCTTGGTGTGCAGATTCATAGTTCCCTGAAGGAGAAATCACAGATCCAGAACTAGAGGGTAAAGATTTAGGTTGAGAGGGGAAAAGATTTAAAAGGGACCCAAGGGGCAACTTTTCCATGCAGAGGGTGGTGCGCGCGTGGAATGAGCTGCCAGAGAAAGCTATGGAGACTGGTATAGTTACAAGATTAAAAAGGCATTGGATGGATATATGAATAGGAAAGGTTTAGAGGGATATGGGACTCAATTAATTTAGAATATCCAGTCAGCATGGACAAGTTGAACCAACGGGCCTGTTTCTATACTGTTCATCTGTCTGACTCTATGGCATCTGGAGGTGGACAGAAATCTGTCAGTTTCAAATTGCTAGCATCAAAAATATTTTGCATTTAAAACTTCAAAAGTTAGCTCACTTGCTAGATATCATAATCGGTTGCCAGATGTTTTCAAAGTGTGGCTGAAGTTAATATTACACCTGATGAGAAGCAGCTCAGTTGTCTAATAAGATGCAGATTGACACCGTTGCAAGGGGTTCAATCATCATACCAGTTGCAGTGGTTGAGAACGGATTGTTTCCTCACCTTGCCACATGTTTGGAGAGTAGTGTATAAACTACAATGCGTATAAACAAATGTCTCTTTCCAGAGAGATACCTGTGGTCCTTTGTGGGCAATTTCTAAATTGGCCATTGCCTGTGATGTGAAACCAAAGCAGTGTGAGATTGCCTACTTAAAGGTGTTCCCCACCTCTTTGGGTGCCAGACCTAGATCTTCCTTTTGAAATATGTTAGTGCTTTTGTGTTTTTGGACAGAGAGATTATCATGTCATTGTTTTATAGTAAAATCAGAAAGTGCTGGCAAAACTTGAAACATAAAAAAACTTTTTCAAAGAACACTCATCTCTTGGACTCAAAATGGTAACTCTTCCTTTCTCTACATTTGCTGTCACACCTGCTGAGTTTCTCCAACATTTTCAGTCTTTGTTTCAGATTTCCAGTGTAAAAATGTTTTGGTACTATTCAAACATTTTAAAATTACTTCTGCATCTTGGTGTACCTTAGCTTTTGCATTGCGGTAAGATACATATAATGTAAAATTGTGATTCCAATATCTTATTCAAGCATGTAACTTAAAAGTTAAGGTTGCAAGTCTTCAAATATGTTTTCGTCCACTATTTAGTGGTATTTAGAAGAATGCGATATATCCAGGATGTGCTTACTCAGGATAAAATATTTTGATTTGTATACAGAGCAGTTTAATGTAATTTGATTTGCTGTAATTGTTTGGAGAGAATATTTTAATATGGTGGTTGTTGTCACACTCGATGTTTTTCTGCAAAGTCTTTAAAAATGTTGTACAAGTATTCCTGAAGTCTTACTGTAATTTGAAAGCATCTAATTGAGTTCAATGTTTTTACGTTGATTTCTTGTTTATGATATATGGAGTTGACCATGCAGGATCGTATGCATGAGGACCTAAGGGTTAAAATATAATAACATTAATAGATACATCACTTTAAACATTTTTGTACATTGTCAGTAATGTTGATCATTAAACACATAGTAAGATTGAATGAAATAACATCTACCATACAGAAAATAACTTCTTAAATCTTCTGTTTCTAGGTCCTGCCAATTCACTTCTAGCATCCTCCTCCACGGCAGCTGTGTCACCAAATGAAGTCTCTAATAGTAATCCACTGGCAAATGGGGTAAATAAAGTTCCTGTCATTAGTAGATAATGGTTTTGTAGGTTATCAATACAATAGATCTTACAGTGCCACTATAGAACAGTTAAAGATTCATACTCTCTCTGGATATTTAAATGTGAATAAATAATACAATAGAATTAGAATAAGGTTTTATTGTCACATGGCTCAAGTACAGAAGTATGGTGAAAAGTTTACAATGGCACTTCTCATGGTGCATCTTAAGTACAAAGTGTACACCCAGTACTAGGCTATGATGTGCTGTGATCTAATTTATGCTTGAGGACAAGCCAAAACTGAGCCAAGAGGTTAAAGAAAACCCTTTTGTAAGGCCATGTACGTGATCACGAGATTGATGTTCTGCGTTCATAAATATAAATAAAGTGTAATGGCTATGGACAGTTTTCAAATTTCCTAGCAGTGGTTGGTTTCTAGTGATGCTTTCCTACTCCAAAACAGACACAAAACCTGAATAAAATTTCTTTCAATTTTCCAGAAACAAGAAAATTCTTGTGCGCAATTAAAGGTAACGCCAAAGAAAGAAGGCAATGCGTGGTATGATGTTGGAATCATCAAAGGAACCAACTCTGTGGTAACTCACTATCACTTGCCACCAGAGGGCAGCCATGGAGAAGTGAGTGAGATTTAAATGGTGAAGTTGAGAGTCAACTCTGTTTCATGTTACTATCTGACCATAGTTTACAGAGGACAGTATTTTCTTTTATACTTGACTGGCTTTAGTTTTCTTTCTCTGAACAAGTTCTGTACCGTTTAGGATTTTTAATTGGGGATATTTTGGCATTTCCTGTTCTATTCTATATACCTTCCTGCCTCATCCCCTTCTGTCAAACAGGTGTTCTAGCTATGGTAACAGCTGACACTGATGCCTGCCACTAATGTTAGAATTTATGAAGTAGTCGTCCCACCAGGAACAGATGACTAACCTTTTTTTATAAAACCGGTTTGTCAGATCTGTTGTTAATAAGTATGGATTACCTTTCAAAGCTAGACTACTTTTGTTGGCTGCTGTTTATTTTCCATGTAACGCCATAAATTTGAATGCTGTTTTGTTTTGACACCACCATTATATGTGTAGTGATTGTAATGAGGTCAGTCAGGTGTACGTCATAAAATATGTTCCCTGATTGGAGCGGTTAATCTGGCCCAATCGGGGACCCCTGGCTGTCAGATGTAACAGGTGTATCAGACATCCTTTTCACCTTGATAGCTGGCTCCGAGGGAGCTGGGTCAGTGTCCAGACTCTCCACATATAAATCAAGGGTGATTTGGTGATGGGATACTGGCCTCTGTGGAGTTGTTTCAGTAGTGATAAGAGAAAAGTGTGCTCCTGAAGAAATTCACTCACAACAGTCGTTGTTTAAGCTGGGGTAAGTATTTCTGGCATTACGCTGTTATTTGGGAACCTTGACTCATTTGATCCTGCTGTCAAAGACCGGGCCTAATATGTGGAATGAATGCATTCATTTTTCTAGGCAAATAACTTTGGGGCAGATGAAAAGCAATGAGTAGGTCCCCTGCTACCTTGTGAAGTTGCAGCTTTTTTGGTTACTCAGAGCCTAACTTTCCCTTAGGCATCAGATACTAAAACCTCTTGTGTTGATGGATTTAGTTAAGCAATATTATGACCCCAAGCTTCCTGAGATCCTGTCAGTTTTATTCTGCAATTTGAGAACCAGGGACTCTGTATTGGGGTTTTTGACTAAGCAGAATGGCAGAGGCAAGTGACTTTGGTTAGTCTGTAATAAGAGGCTTAGAGTCTGTTTGGTATGTGGGGGAATAAATGAAATGACCATTCAGAAGCACCCACTAGCTGAAGCCTAACTGGACTTCAAACAGGCACTACAACTGGCTTTATCTTTTGTGGGAGGAAGGAGGTGAAACAGCTTCGGGAATACCGTTGCCAGACTCACGACTCCACAAAGCGAGGGAGCCAGTTTACTTCAGGGAAGGAAGTTTGGCGCAGGAACCACTGGAATGTACTCAAATAGGTAAGAGTCATGATCGACACAAGATCAGGCCAGTTGATGCACAAAGTTCAGGTAGGTGCAACGGTCCTGAACAAGCACATGGCCTATATGAAAGCTGCAGACTTGCAAATGTTATGGGAGCAAAATGTGCCCATTCGTGAGCCTGTGGGTACTCCCTCTTTGTCAAGCATTGAAGATACTTCAGAATTTGAGACGGACGTGGCAGGCGCTGCTGCCTCAAAACTTGTGCCACCTAAAGAGAATGAATTTCTGAGTTGCTCTGGGCACAAAGGAAAGCTCCTGTGTGTGACATGCCACCTGTATTGAGACAGAGTTGGAGGAACCTGACCCAGTGCTAATAGCTCCAGGAGGAGCTGTTTTTAAATAAAAACGTGTCTATGTCCTCGGACTCAAGGGGAGGGATGCAGTGATTGTAACAAGGTCAGCCAGGTGGATCTCATTGAATGAGTTCCCTTATTGGTGCTCTAAATCTGGTCCAATCGGGGAGCCCTGTCTGACAGATAAGAACAGGAGGGTCAAATATCCTGTTCACTCTGAGATCTAGCTCTGAGGGAGCTGGATCAGTATGAAGGATTCTCCACATGTAAATAATAGTGACTTAGTGATGGGATACCAGCCCCTGTTGAGTTATTGCAGTACGCATGAAAGAATTAAGAATTTACGATTTTGGGATGAAAAAGAACACCTGGAGACCTAGGCTTTGGGGCAGCACAGGACTCAGTGGTTAGCAATACTACTTCACAGCGCCAAGGACCTGGCTGGATTCCACCCTCGGACACCTGTCTGTGTGGAGTTTGAGCATTCTCCCTGTGTCTGTTGTGTCTGTGTGGGTTTCTGCTGGGTGCTCGAGTTTCATCCCACAGTCCAAAGATGTGCTAGCTAGGCGCAACAGCCTGCTAAATTGCCCTGCAGTGTTCAGGGATGTGTAGATTGGGTGGATTACAGGGGGATTGGTAGGGGAATGGGTCTGGGTGGGATACTCAGTGTTGGTGTGGACTTGTTGGGCTTAAAGGCCTGTTTCCATACTGTAGGGATCCAATGATTCTACAGATTCAATGAATTCATTCTAATAATTTCATATAGAAGCACAGTAGGATGTAAAGTGCCAAATTTTTAAAAGAAGTGTTAAGTCTGTCTCACTACAACAGTTTTATTCCTTCCTTCAGTCCTTCCTTTAATGGCTCCCTTTTCTTTAGGGGGTCTTACCTGTAATTCTCATCAGAGCTATGTAATGCTCATTAATACAATTATTTCTAGAACTGATTTCGAATAGTCACTATTGTAATGTAACATTTTGTCACCAAATGAAGTCTCTAATAGTAATCCACTGGCAAATGGGGTAAATAAAGTTCCTGTCATTAGTAGATAATGGTTTTGTAGGTTATCAATACAATAGATCTTACAGTGCCACTATAGAACATTGGACAAGCATATGGACGTACATGGAATAGTGTAGGTTAGATGGGCTTCAGATCGGTATGACAGGTCGGCACAACATCGAGGGCCGAAGGGCCTGTACTGTGCTGTAATGTTCTATGTTCATACACGGTGAAGTCTCACAAATGTCAATGCAATAAAAGACTAAGACATTGGCTTTTGGCTTTGGGGAATAAATGTTGGTCAGAATGCCAAAATATATCTCCTTCCCTTTGTGTATTGCTGTGGAATCTTTCATGTTCACCTAAGGAAATGTTGAGAGCAGATTAACAGTTGAACTAAAAGAAAATTACCTGATAAGGCAACAGCCCCTCAGTAATGCAGAGTGCCTTTGGAGTGATCTTGAACCCAGGAATTCCACCTTGCAGGTGACATTGCTGGTCATACATCATGGTTGACTCCTTCAACTCAAATTTATGTTTCAAGTTGATTTTTTTAGTAATTAAATGACTTTTCGAAAACCAGATTGAATGATAAGATAACTGCTCCCAACTGGCATGAACCTTTGAAAAATATCTACTTCACAAAACAGAATTAAGCTTAAATATTCCTTCCTTTGTTTCAGGATGCTAGTGCTAATATCCCAGACTACAGCATGCTCAAAAAGCAAGAACTCCTGCCAGGCACTGCATACAAGTTCAGAGTTGCTGGGATCAATGCATGTGGAAGGGGTCCATTCAGTGAGATATGTGCATTCAAAACCTGTCTCCCCGGATTTCCTGGAGCTCCATCTGCTATAAAAATTACCAAGGTACAAAGTGGGATCAAAGACTGCAGTTTACCATAAACGCTTTTCCTCTGCATTTTAGAACTACTGTATCTATTGAGCTTTGTAACCTTTTACTTGTCGAATCATTTTCACTTAAAACCAGTAACTTCTGGGAAAAGCAAAGGCATTTTGTGAGAAACTTAAAATATATATTTTCAAATTAAGCCCAAGAGAAAAAATGTCAAGACCACAAATAAACTTAGTAAGAATGTGGTGCTTGGGTAGTGAGGAAGCAGTTTTTGTAAATGTTGTAGAGTCATACAGCACGGAAACAGACCCTTTGGTCCAACTCATCCGTGCTGACCAGGCTTCCCAATCTGCTGCATGCATTTACCAGCATTTGGCCTATGTCCCTCTAAACCCTTCCTATTCATATACCCATCCAAATGCATTTTAAATGTTGTAACTGTGTCAGCCTCCACCACTTCCTCTGGCTGTTTGTTCCATACATGCATCACCCTCTGCATGAAACAGTTACGCCCTAGGTCCATTTAAAATTTTTCACCTCTCACCTTAAACCTATACTCCCTAGTTTTGGGCTCCCATACAGTAGGAAAAAGACTTTGGCTATTCACTGTATCCAGGCCCTCATGATTTTATGAACCTCTGTTAGGTGACCCCCTCAGTTTCTGACCCTTTAGAGAAAAATGCCCCAACCTGTTCAGCATCTCCCTATAACTGAAGTCCTCCAGTCCTGGCAGCATTCTTGCAAATCTTTTCTGAACCCTTTCATGTTTAACAACATCATTCCTACGAAGGGTGACTGGAATTGTATGCAGTATTATAAAAGCGGCCTCTTCAATGTCCTGACAATAGCCATAAGATGACAATCCAACTCCTATACTCAGTGTTCTGCCCAATGAAGGTAAGTGTGCCAAATGCCACTTTCACCACCCTATCTTCCTGCAACTCCACTTTCAAATAACTAAGTACCTGCAGCCCTAAGTCTGTTGATTCGGCAACACACCCCACGGCCCTACCATTAACTGTATAAGTCCTACCCTTGTTTTGTCTTAGCAAATTGCAACGCCTCATTACCTAAATTGAACTCCATCTACCATTCTTTGCTTCATGTGATCAAGGTTCTGTTGTACTGCGAGTTAATCTTCACTGTACACTTATTTTGGTGTCATCTACAAACTTACTGACCATACCTCCTAAATTCGCATCCAGACAATTTATATAAATGACGAAAAGCAGTGGATCCTTGTGGCATACCGCTGTTCACAGGCTATCAGTCTATAAAACTACCCTCTACCACCACCACCTATCTATCTATCTTCAAGCCAATTCTGTATCCAATTGGCTAGCCCCCCTTGGATTCCATGTGATCTAATCTTAGTAACCAGTCTATCATGTGGAACCTTGTCAAACGCTTTGTAAATTAACTTTTCAGCTATGGATGCTGTGTCATGAGATGCCAAAGAAAAATGGTGATGAATGCACTGATTTTGATTTCTCAATGTTCCCCTTTTTAGAGTGTAGATGGTGCTCATCTTACCTGGGAACCACCTGCGACGACTGCTGGCAAAATTCTGGAGTACTCTGTTTATTTAGCAGTGCGCAGCATTCAAATGCAAGAATCAAAATCTGGGAGCCCAGCCCAGTTGGCCTTTATGCGGGTGTACTGTGGTGCGAAGCCATCTTGTGTGGTATCCTCATCGCACCTAGCAAATGCACATATTGATTGTACAACGAAGCCTGCCATAATATTTAGGATTGCAGCACGGAATGAGAAGGGATATGGACCAGCTACACAAGTTAGATGGCTTCAAGGTAATGAGCTTGAACTACATAAGACACCTCTGCAGTGTGTTTTACTGGCTTGTAAGATTCAAAATTCAAAACTTCTAAGAAAATACGATTGTTTACCACTGTGAATATAACTTTGCTAACTGATGTGGGTATTTTAACACAGATGTGCTCTCTTTAATTTACAATATGGCAAATTAGTACTAATAGAGCAGAAGGTCAGAGTAACAACAGAAGTGAAAGGGAAATTTAGAAGGAATGTTTCCGCATTATTAAGCTTTACTGTAAGTGCTTTGTCGAGGTAAAAAGTAAAATGGAACTTGATTTGAATATTAAAAAGAGGGAAGGCAGTGGGCTGAGTGGTATTGTCTGAGATTGGTATTCCTGAGACTAAGGCTAATGATACAAAGGCAGGGAGTTCAAAACCACTGGCAGCAACTGCGACCATTTAAACTCAGTCAACAAATATGGATTTGATATCTGTTCTCGGTAATGGTGAACACAGGACTGTCATTTGATTTAATATGGAAACATACATAATGTTCACTGATGCTCTTTAGGGTTTGCTGTCCGTACCTGGTCTAATGTACATGTGACTGAAGATGAAAGTGTTAACTCATAGTTGCCCTCTGAAATGATCCAGCAAGCTATACAGTTCAAGGATAATTAGGAATAGGCAACAATTTCTGGCTTGCCAGTGATGCCCAGCTCCCTTGAAACAATTTTTAAAATATAAAGGCTGTAAGGAATGAGCAAAGAAATGGGATTTTAATAACAAGCTAACTCCAACTGTAAGATATCATACATGCACATACAGCAGGCCAACTGGCTTGACTTAGAAATTGTATTGATTCTGAAATATATCAAACATAAATGTACAGCCATAGTACAGTCTTTTTAACCGGTGCTGGGTGCAGGATGTCTCCTGCAAAATGTGTTGTGTAAATGTAAAATGTCCAATTATTATGTAATTGATTTCTGTAATCAAATTATTTTCAAGTGCAGTATTACAAGTTTAAGTAAAATGTCTTGGAATTTAAGGTCATGAGCTGTTGTACAAAATCAACCTTGGTGTTAAATATTTAAGTTAATATCAGACTAGTTGTGGCCTGGATGAAAGGAGCTATATGACTGATTACTGGTGATCAGACATGTGAATCCTGTTGTTTTTTGAAAAGCAAAAACCGCATAGGTCATAAATGCTTCTTGAAGTTGCTTAATCATTTACAAATGGGTCTTTCCTGTAAGGGTCGAATCTCCACAAATATTTTAAATACAAGTGTAATTTGATTTGGTCACAAATATGTTCACAACTGATACAGTGGTGGGAGGTTTCAGTTGAAACGGCCCTGACACTCGGGCAGATTGCTGGTCAATGAAACAACCTTGCCCATGTTTCGTTGCACAATTAACTGCCTTTAAGCTGTTTTACCCAACACTGATACAATTCCAAAGGATTGGAATAACACATCTGCTATACTTGGCCTTGCATCACTGTATACCCAATCACCCCTTTCCTCCCAGCTTGTCGCTAAAGTGCTTTAAAATTGTACCCAGACAAGTATGCAAGTTTAAGCACAGTAAAACAGGGTGAAAATGAGCTATTCAATTTCCACCAAAACTCTGGTTGGGTCCATTGTGTAATAAAAATGAAGTAGACTTCTTACATCATTGTACACCAGTATCCCTTACTGTACAGAAAATGGTTGTCACAGGATGAAATAATCCAGAGGGTGGACCAATGATATGGAGCCATGGGTTCAAATTCCCCATAGCAGGTGGGTATGTTAAATTCAGTTAACTAAATGAAGCTGCCAGATTGTTCCAAAAACCATCTGATTCCTCTAAGGAAAAAAAAAATCTGCCATTGTTATGCAGTCTGGTCTATGTGTAACTCCAGACACACTGTTTCAACTCTGTTCTGAAATGGCCACTTAATTGTATATAAGTGGACTGTAAATATTAACCTTGCCAACAAAGTGCTCTGTCTGTTATTAAAGTTAAAAAACTTCCACTGTTATGTTGTTTTGATCTGAAAACGTACATAACTGTTTTCAGTTGTGCTTTGTAGTTTTGCAATTTAGAACCAGTGTTCTGTCACATATAGAATCACAGATGAGATACCACAGCACTACATATTAATGTGGATTATTCAAAGTTTGATCAGAGCCACCATGTTGAGCTGTACAATTTGATGTTTTAATTGCACTAATTAAACTAGTTGAGTTAATTAGGAATGCATCTCAATTTATCAATGTTAAACTGTTTTTCATTTTTGCACAAGTAATTTAGCTTATGGCATAAGTAACTTGTAGTACTTTCTGATGGTTTTGGAAAAATATAAAAATAATTGTTTATAATGTTTGGGTTAGAATTTTTCTCATGGAAATTATTGGCTCAGGAAATGCCTGTTGAATTAACAATTACAATGCTGAATGTTACATTCCTGCATGTGTTACTGGAGATGCATGTGTACAGAAGAATGTTCACGATTTGGGATCTTTATGTTCTTTAGACACCGGTGTACAAGGAGCCAAAGGCACTGCAAAACGACCGACAACATCACCCGATAGGTAAGTGAGCCTCTGTGAGGAGGTGATTTCCTTGGCATTGTTCTTATTGCATTATAAATAGATATAAATGAACGAATAAAGACTTGGGATAACTGTACTGAAAGTCATAAGGAGGGAAATTGCTCTGCACCAGTAGCAAGAAGTGACCTTATTATGAACTGATAATCCATTTGCAATGCTTGAGATTTTTCCTTTCCAGTGAGGTTAACAGCAAAGAGAATTAGACACAGTTTGTAATCGGTTTCCAATTTGTTATCAATCAATCTTACATTAACTGTACTGGTGTAAACTGTTTTTGCTCACAGAGGGCTTATTGGTCAGCGTTTTAACTGGAAGGTCACATGTTTCAGTTCCAGAGTTGGGGTCACTGCTGTTTTAAAAAAAAATTGCATCCAGTTGTTCTGATGATCATGCCTGCTTTCCTTTCATGAGGCACTTTTTTTTACACCAGTCTTTTAAACTTTGCTGTCATATTAAGCAGCACTCTTTTGACCTTGGAAAAAGATTGGTTGGTTCCAGGTATGATGTTTAAACAGTCGACAGATCACAGATATACAAGAATGAATTTGAAAGTTCAGTTTTATGTGTATGTTAGAGTCGTAGTCCCTAGTGGTGCCGAATTCAGCATGTCCTAATATACTGGTCCCCACACATACTTCACTCTCCTGAAACCCTGGATCAAAATGTATTCACCTCTGCAAAAAGTGCCAACATTTCTGCTGAGCTGAAGCCTCACTAAATATCTCAAACTACGGAATCTGTACCACTGTCTCACAATCTACCTTGGAGCAAAATAGCTTGAGTAGAACAGAGAAGTGCTGACAGAATTGCAACTGTGTAACTTCCGTCAGTTGCAAAAACCCATCTGCTTCACTGCTGTCCTTATCCCATCTAGTCTATATGTTACTTCAGACCCAGAGCAATGTGGTTGGCTATTGCACTCTGGACAATAAATGCTGGACTAGCCAGAGATGCCCACATCCCATGAATCTACTTTTGAGAAACATCTTGAATATGGGGAGGCAATGGCCTGGTGGTGTTATTGCTAGACTGCTAATCCAGAGATGCAGATAATGTTCTGGGTACCCAGGATCAAACCCTTCCACAGTAGGTGGTGGAATTTGAATTCAATATAAATATAGAATTAAGGGTCTTGTGATGACCATAGTCCATTGCTGACTGTCAGAAAAATCCATCTGGTTCACTAATGTCCTTTAGGTCAGAAATCATGACACCAGATTATTGCCCGACAGGTTTTTTGAAAATACAAGCTCTTAGAGCCTCGCTCGCTGTTCAGGTGTTAGAGAGGTGGTAGCAGACATAGAATTTATAAGTAAAAAATCAAAGGGCCACACCACTGATGAGGATGTACTCAAGAAATGTAAGATGCTATTGCATCTTTAATCAGTTAGAAGAAGATTTCAGTTTATTAATAGGTATATGTAAATCCCTGAATTCCTTCCAAGCCACTGTCCCAAGAGAACTAAAGGTTTTATTTGTGTAAAGAACAGGCGACATTTTACAAGCTGTCCTGGCCAGTGACATCCTCATCCCGCGAATGAACAAAAAAAAAGTAACTGGCATGGGACTGATATATTATTGTTCCGGTGTCTTTCAAAATTAGCAGTTGCAGTCTTGCCAGCTAAATTCTTCAAAGAAATGGAATGTGTGAGGCCCTTAGTGGAGTTGTTTAAATGGGCCATCACTGGCATTCCTCCTCCTCCAAAATCTGCATGTGGTAGTGATTTTCACGGAACCAGCAGATGAGGCTGTAATTGGCATTAGCATACTGTGCACAGGCGCTTGGAGCGGCTGCATGCAGCCGTGAGGCAATTTTGGCTATCACCGTCATTTTAGATGAATGGAACTGCAGTAATTTTGCTGTAGATTTCCATGCTGAGGGGGTTTCTGTACATGATTCTCTCCTCAATCCCTCATTTGACTCAATTTGGGCAGAAGACACGAGCGATTCTTACAGCTCATCTGTAACCGAGAAAAAATTAGGTGTCAAGCTTTTTTTCTCCCCCATTGATGTTAGTTAAAACAGTAAGTGATAGGATTAGGCTGTTCGGCCCCTTAAACCTGCTCCAGTGCTCAGTAGGATCATGGCTAATATGACGTTTCTCACTGGCTTTCCTGCTATTTTCCTGTAACCCTTAATTCAAGAAACTATCCACCCCAGCCGTAAATATATACAAGGACTCAGCCCCCCACTGCTCTCTATGGCAAGGAGTTCCAAAGACACACAAACTCTGAGAGAAGTTGGTCCTCCTCATTTTAGTCCCGTTTGTTCAGAGACTGTAAGAACATAAGTACTAGGAGCAGGAGTAGGCCATCTGGCTCCTCGAGCCTACCCTGCCATTTAAGAAGATCATGGCTGGCCTTTTTGAGATTCAGCTCCACTTACCCGCCCATTCACCATAACCCTTAATTCTTTTACTGTTCAAAAATTTATCTAGCCTTGCCTTAAAACATTCAGTGAGGTAGCTTCAACCGCTTCACTGGGCAGGGCATTCCACAGATTCACAACTCTTTGGGTGAAGAAGTTCCTGCTTACCTCAGTCCTACATATGCTTCCCTTCATTTTGAGGCAATGCCCTGTAATCCTAGTTTCACCTGCTAGCAGAAACAACCTCCCTGCC
The DNA here is from genome assembly GCF_030684315.1 of Stegostoma tigrinum. Lineage (NCBI taxonomy): Eukaryota > Metazoa > Chordata > Chondrichthyes > Orectolobiformes > Stegostomatidae > Stegostoma > Stegostoma tigrinum. The sequence continues at coordinate 51,309,159 of NC_081371.1, forward strand.
TCCACTTTATCTACTCCCTTCATAATATTTTGTTTCTATAAGATCTCCCTTCATTCTTCTGAATTTTAATGAGTATAATCCCAGCCTACTCAGTCTCCCCTCATAATCCAACCCCCTCAACTCTGGAATCAACTGAATGAATCTCCTCTGCACCCCCTCCAGTGCTGGTATATCTCTTCTCAAGGAGACCAAAACTGCATAACAGTACGCCAGGTGTGGCCTCACTAGGACCCTATACAGCTGCAGCATAGCCTCACTGTTTTGAAACTCCATCCCTGGAGCAATGGCAGACAAAATTCCATTTTCCTTTTTAATCACCTGCCCCACCTGCAATCCCACCTTCAGCGATTCTGTGCCCTCTGGGGAACATTGTCTAAGCATTTACACTGTCAAGCCCCCTAAGAATGCTATATACTTCAATGAAATCACCTCTCATTCTTCCAGACTCCTCCAGTGAGTGGAGCCCCAGCCTCCCTGACCTTTGCTCATTAGGGAATCCCTCCATAGTGAACTTTCTCTGAACTACATCTAATTAAATGGTGATAAATAAGGGCAATGAAGCTGTTCTCGGAATTCCAGGTGTGGTCTAACCAGTACTTTGAATGGTTGCAGTAAGATTTCCCTACTTTGTACCCTATCCCCTTGAAATAAGGGCCAACATTCCATTGGCCGCCTTGATTATCTGCTGCTTCAAAGATGCATGGTGGCAAATGGCATTGCTCAGAAGGAAATTACTAGAAGGGGGAGAGAGGAGGTGTACTTGATGGAATATTAGAACAAATGACCACAGTAAAAGAGTTTTTAACACAATGCCTTGTGTCATTGCAGCACTAAGAGTGGCGGTGCCAAGAAATCCAAGTCTGAATGATGAATAGAAGAAATTTTCTATTTGCTGAATGAAAGAAGTAAAGTACCGTCGGATAGTATTTGTATTTATTTTGTAAATGTTTTGTAATATGTTTCTGTTATACTCTTAATCCCTATAACTTGTGAGCTTCTTAGAGAAGGAATTTAATTTGTATTAATTGTACAAAGTACATTTCTTGTTTTAGAACTGTGACAATAGGCTTCAGGCAAGTTTTAAATGATAGCTTTTTAGAAACATAATGTAGATTTTAAATTTGTATTAACATTACTGTGTAGAGTTCGTGTAGGTGGCTTGTTTCTAAAGTGGCTTATTCTGAAATCACTACAGTAGTGACTGGATGTTTGCTGTGCAAGCAGTGGTTTAAAAGAGTTTTCGAAGAAATGTTGGTGTTTCACCTTGTTGCAGGTGGATTAGGTAGGTCTTTAAAGCATGTTTATATGTGGATGAAGTTTGGGACCAAAAAAGGCACTACGGAGAAGCAGCTTCCTTCTCAGAGTAGCACTTACACAAATTCTGAATCACCATTAGAAACAAAAGTTATTAAACAACTTTTTTCTTTGTGTGTATGTGTGTGCGCGTGTGACCAAATGGCATTTTGTGCATGATTTGTGATGAAAAGTTTAAAACTGCTTTTTTTATTTTAAATTTTTATACAAATATAAAAATGAAAGATGTATTGGGTATATAGGAGTTGTATGACCCCATTGTTTACAAAAGACCCTACGAAACATCACTAAATTGGTTCATCATAATCATCAAGATTTACCGTGCACACCCGCATTCCCTCACAAAAGCTGCAGGGAAAATCTAGGATAGAGGTAATGATCACAGTCTTCCAGTAAACACTGTGACTGTAAAGTGGCACAAGCAAAGCAGTTGCTTTAAATGCATTTTATTTCAATTGTATAGGTTAACTAAATTGAAGTTCCTTTGACAAAAGCCTCTTGTTTTGGTGAACACAGCTAATTGTGGGGTCATGCAACTTTAAGGATTCATAACCCAATCATTTAATCAAGCTGATTGGGATTGAAAACTAGTGCTTTAATACTGGCGAATTTCATCATAAAATTGTATAGCTCAGAAGACTACATTTGCTGTGGCTAACCAGTGGGTTTCTATTTATCGTTGAACTCAATCATTTATAACAATTTCTTGCATTTTTCTTTTTATTTGCGTTTCTATTTTTTTGTTTACCCAATTACCAGTTCACCAAATTGTAGCACAAAAGATGCAGAGAAATCCTGAGGTGAATTTTAGAAAGCGCACACAAAGATCTGCACAGAACACTTCTGTTAAACTTATACTAACAGTTTCAGCTTTCATGAGGTGCATTAGGAAGTATCAGTCCAGAGGAACGATTTTTAGTAACATTGCTGTAGTCGCTTCCGACAGATGTGTATAAAGCACTGCAATAATCTTTAATTGGTAAGATGTGTTAAGCTTTTTTGCAGTAAATCCCTCTTTAAATAATTCTGTGCAGTTTAGTTTAATTAAAAGGATACACTTCCACCAGTGGGTAGATCATTTGACGTATTTCCTCATGCCTTATGACTGGATATTCACTTTATACCTCTAATTCCATTGAAAGCAAAAGTCTTTTTTAAATTGAGATGGAGACACTTTTTTAATAAACTGGGCTAGTTAAGCTTCTCAGCAGTGCCCTTTGAAGACAGGTATCTAATTTTACAGCGATAAAGTGTGACCTGAAGTAGAATTTGCTCCAAATGTTCATGTTAGGTTTCGACTGTAATGAAAAATAAAGGAAAAAGTTGCTGAATCTGGATGTTAATCTCTTGACCGTATATACAGCCACAATTATTCACAGTGACAAATGGTTTAGGTTTTTAAAAGTATATTAAAATATCTTAATGTAGTCTACATTGAAACAATGTACTTTTATATTCTTGAAATAGTGAAGATCTAATTGACAAACCACCCCTTAATAATTGTGTGTTCCAAAAATACTGGATCTTTGGCATGTTTCTGTTTCATTTCTATGCAACCAGAGTGGCTAGGTAGGCATCAATAGCCATTCTTTATTTTTGCCCAAAGTATATTTCTTATTTGGATCAGAATATTCTAATTTTAGTTTTGTTTGTCATTTTTATTGTTCTGTGCAAGACAGTGAATTTTAAATCTGTTCCACTGTTTTAAAAGCCAAATTATTAATGCAGACTGTACTTCTGTGCTTTAACAGAAACCATTCTTTCCCCCCATTTAATAAAAATTGGAGTAAACAACAAGGACATGTTTAACAGTGTTAGGTAAAGAGTGAACTTTTGGCCGTCTGTTTTTGCTCAAAAACTGACTTGGATGATGAAATTGTGTTTCTATTAATGTCTCCTCTTCTTTATATTTTGTTTCCACGATGTCTGTGGTTTCACTTCCATCCTGAGCCTGTTTACTTTTGACTGTTTGCAAAATGACATTTATTTCTTGTGAATTCTACAACCAACTCCCCCAAGAACTGAATGAATAGGAAACACAAAAGTGCCTCAGAAGGCAGAAATAGATGACTCACATGGCAGTACGTTTTCTGAATTACTTCGCATGTCCTTCAATAATACCTACACTGACACAAAACTGATGTAGCTGGTTGGGTTTATAGGAAAGTAACTTCTAGAACAGAAGTTATTGCAAAGGTGCTATGTTGTATAAAGATTGTGAAATTAGATGTGAAAATAGTGCATGTTAAAAAAACGACTTGGAATTCATCTGATAACAAATGCAATCAGGACTGGACAGCACAGATGCCGGGAGGATGTTCCTGATGGTGGGTGTGTCTAGAATCAGGGGTCACAGTATGAGGATTCAGGGTAGACGATTTAGGATAGAGATGAGACATTTCTTCGCCCAAAGAGTGGTGAGTCTGATAAGGTAATAAAGTTTGTGAAGTTTTTGATTTGAATGCAGAAAGAAGGAACTTGGTTTCTTCGTGCATCAATAGGTAGACGTCAGTAGCGTATTGTACGAAAGAAGGCACAAAACAACAGGCTGTCTGTTAATAGTCCAGAGTTTTAGAGGGTTACATAAGTCATGATGTTCCTTTCCAATACCCTTGCCCCCATCTTATGGACTGCGAGTTTTCTTAATTTGGCCCGAATAGTTTGGTTTTCTGTCATCCTTACCGTGGAGCTTGTTTTAAACCTGTTCTATCTTCCTTGTATGTTTTAATAGCCTCATTTCTTAAAACAAACTGCTAATCCAGATAAAGGCCTACATAAACTATAGACGTCGAACAGAGATGTGGTGCCAGTATTACTATCATGGCTATATTTAAACTAATACTTTCTCACCTGTTTGGTTGGTGACTTGTTTTTATGTATTTGTAGTTCCGTACCCTTTCATGAACAAAGACAACCAAAGTCCTGAAAGTTCACCTGAGGGCAAATCTTGGTGCAACGGCCAAAGTGCATGTGCTGACTCTGCCTTTGAGATTATTAAATTAAGAAATTGAGAAGATTCCATCTTTAGGGTGGCATATCTGAGGAATTCGCTGCAGAAGAGGCCACAGGGTCATGTATAGCTTTGAATGTGGTGCCCCCCTTTGCTTTCTCCCCCACCCTCTCTCCAAACTAATAAATAAACCATGTTCTTTTAGCAAGAGTCTGTCAGAGCAGCTGCTGATTTTCACAGCTGTCATATCCAAATCCTGATGATTTTTTAAATGTATGTCAAATTTGAGAGATCTCCTGAGGAATCAGTATGTTTATTTTGTTGCAGTTCAGTTGGTACTGACTTTGTTAGAATTTTGTCGAACAACAAATACAATCAGGACTGGGCAGCACAGTCGGGAGGATGTTCCTGATGGTGGGTGTGTCTAGAACCAGGGGTCACAGTATGAGGATTCAGGGTAGACGATTTAGGATAGAGATGAGACATTTCTTCGCCCAAAGAGTGGTGAGTCTGTGGAATTAATTATCACAGGAAGTTGATGCCAAAACATTGAACGTATTCAAGCGATGACTGGATATAGCACTTGGGCCGAATGGCATCAAAGATTATGGGGAGAAAGCAGGATTAGGCTATTGAGTTGGACAATTGGCCATGATCGTGAAGAATGGCAGAGCAGGCTTGAACAAAGGGCCTATTGGCCTCTTCCTAATCCTAACTTCTATGCTTCTATGTTACTATAGTTTTGCATCATTTCAAAAGTTTAAATTTGTAAGTGGTACAAGACAGTTTTCTGGCAGATTCAGACAGTATTTAAATACTATCATTAACTGACATACACTATCACCTGTGCTAACTTGATGAAGCAGCAGCTGTTATACATATTTCGAGAGCCTCTGCTAGTCTCAAGTCATGTTGACTTCTTTAAAATTAGTCATGGGTTGTGTTCATTGCAGGCAAGACCAACGTTTATTATCCATCACCCGTTACTCTTGGGTTAATGTGGTGAACCTCCTCGTTGAACTATTGTGTTTTGAGTGTTGTAGCACTGCCTTGGTGCTATTCAATAGGGTCTCTGTGGTTAAGAACAAATATTAAGGATGGGACAATGACAAGAGGTTGTGAAAATTTGGTTGATCTGCTTTGGGAATTATTTCATGTTCTATTCTAATAATGAGCAACAGAATTTAGTTGCTGAAACAGAGTTAATAAAGAAATCCCAAGGACAAAGAAATACAATACTTGCCAAGAAGGCGTATAAAAGTTACTGAAACTTTTTTTTATTAATGAAACCTAATTGCTGACTCCCTAATCATCCACTCCTAGTTTAAAATAAAAATCAGTGCTTTGAATGCTTGTCACAAAATGATTGTTCCACACAATGTTCTTCCTCTTATCCATTTAAATTCTTGGAAAAGCAGGTCTGTTTGCCAATGACTTCACCACATCACTCCCTACAGGGATTCAGTTGGGAAATTGATCAACAGTCTTGATTGCTGAGTTTACTGAGAATTCCAAAACCAGAGTACCACTCTAGATGTCACTCAGGACTCTGGATAAAGTTGCTTTGGTTTATTTATTCATTTACATCTACTTTACTTTATTCTTAGAGTCGAAGATTTCTTTGCTAGTGTTTGACTGAAAGCTGTGCTCGTTTTTGGGAGTGTATACAGGTGTACTCGGCAATCTTTTGACAGAAAAGCAGCAGTTTTAAAAAATGAATTTGATCTCAAGTAGAACTTAATGTAGAATTAATCTTAGCCACAATATTTTGCAAGCGATTAGGAAATACTCTGGGACAGTTCCTATAGATTGAGGTTAGCTAATGTAACTCCATTATTTAACAGGAGAAAACTGGGAATCATAGACCAATCAGCTTAATGCAAGGACTGCTGCAATTTCTTCCCTAGCCTCCCACGACGTCTGAGGCTGGACTGGATCAGGCCCAGGGGATTTAGCCACCTTAATGGGCTCAAAGGCTGCAGACACCTCCTCTCTGGTAATATGTATGCGATCCAAAACATCCTCACTTGTTTCCCTTATTTCCTTAGCTTCCTTTCTCTTCTCAGTGAACACTCTCTTTGCTCTCCTGATTTCCCTCTTAAATGTGTTCTTATCTAAAGATTTACTTAAACCTTAAAGCTTAAACTCAGTATGTGCTGCTGCCTTTTTCCTGACTTGAACCTCAATATCCCTCATCAGCCAGGAATCCCTAAACCTGCCAGCTTTTCCCTTCACCTTAACGCAGACGTGGTGTCCCTAGACTCATGATACATTTTAAAAGCCTCCTTTTTGCCAGTCATTCCATTTCTTCAAACAGACTCACCCAATCAACCTGTACTAGATCCTGTCCAAAATTGGCTCTGCTGCTCCAGATTAACGCCTTAACCTGTGGACCTGTCCTATCTTTTTCCATAACTAAGTTAAAACTAAGAGTTATGATTGCTGGACCCAAAGTGTCCTCTGACTGATACTTGAGTCACTTGCCCAACCTCGTTTCCTAAGAGGAGGCCCAGTGTTGCACCCTCCTGAGTAGGGCCCTCTACGTATTGATTTAGGAAACTTTCTTGGACACATTTAACAAATTCCACCCTATTTGGGACTTTTTCATTCTGGTTTTGAATTATACCTAGCCTGTTGCGCATCTAACTTACATAAAAATATTTGGGCAGAACTAAATTGAAACGATATTGAAGGGACACTTTGAGATGCAAAAGATAAATGTTATTTAGCATTAATTACGCATGGATGACTAATTTAAGTGAATAAAATATTTGAAAGATGGTCGAAAGGATGCAAAAATTGAAAATGATCAAAGAATTACAAATAGAGAAAGGTAGACATTGGTACATGATAAGTGCCAAGAGCATATTCACAATTGAACTGGCAGTGTAAAGAATATAGATTAGAATATGAAGATTAAAATGGAGATGTCTGCAGGTTGAGATGCACTGGACAACTTCCAAAACTGAGTTACAGCATTTGGATATGAGTACACTTTTCAAAAATTATACCTGTTCTGATTAAATAGTGTGAAATCTTTACAGATTGATTTCTTCTATTTATAAACTCAGTTGTTGAAAAGACTATTAGAATAATTCCTGAACAAAAACCTTGGAGCTGCACAGAAAGGACTTCTCTCATAAAGCAAAGCACTTGGTTATTTGGTTCAGATCCATGTAATTATGCAGGATTTTTTAAAGCCTCCGTGTGAAATAAGTTAAAGATGACAAAAGGACATAGGAATTTCAGGCAGGTACAGTCTCAAAATATTCCCAGTCAGGTATCATCACAGGAAGGGTTTTCTTGACAGCAGACAGGATTGTGGTGATTGGAGTTAGGAATGCATCAGTGTTCGATAGTGAACATTTTAATTGGGCAGTTTCGGTAGACTAATTCTGAATTGTCTGAAAGTAGATGAGCAGATGCCAGCCATAGTTTTGGGCATTTTTGACTAGGTTTTGGACAAGTTCAGTTTTATTCGTTTTTGGCTGGAGTTCTGCATCTGTGTTGGTCTGACTTTGGAGCTCTCAAGTGCAAAGCACTGCCAGTAAGACTTAAATTACTTTGTGGATTTCACCCTGTGCACTGAGAGAGCCAAAGTGCACACCATTTGGACTTGGATAGTGTTCTTCATTGTTGAGTTGTAGACTTCCCACCTGACGCTCTAGGTGAGCACAGCATCCCCACGAGGGCCTCATTGGTTCAAGGAGTCAGGTTAATCTGTGCAATTAGGGATGGACAATAAATATGGTCTTTCTAGTTTTATTCCTCCCCTAATAAATGAACAAAAACTTGACCCATTTTTGTGATCAGTGTTAATGAATTGCTGCCAGTGTTGCCAGTGTTCAAGTGATGACTGCTTATTCATTCCTTATTTACATTTAAAATGACAGTAGAGACATAGTTCTAAAGCTTGCTTCTCACGTGGCTGGAACAGGCATTTACATTGCTATGTATGCCATAGGAAAATCAAAGGTCTAAAATGTGTTGATATAAAAATTTCCAATGATAAACGACGACTCAAAATTAGAGCAGGACCTGCTGGTAGACATTGCAGAAAGGGAGATGCCACCTATTGATGTTTTACTTGTAAAAGTGGTTCTGCGAGTAATACTTGCTTTTCGAAATAGGATTTTTGTAAGATATTGCAGTGAAGTTTGTAAAACTTATGAATACAGAAAGGTTTAAAGGGAATTATTTATTAGAGCATAAGCAGTTATATATTTTAATCACTTGCTGGTGGTATTGTACATAGCTTCAAGTTCAAATTTAGTTTTCAGGTAAAGAGTGAAGTTAATCAAACCAGAGTGTGCAGGCATTACTAGTTGTCATTTTCGAGCCATTTGTCCTGTCATATTTAAAATTTTTCTAAAATTGTATTAGATAGCAAAATGTACAGCAGAGAAAAGACATTGTTTAGAATATAAGTATTTCTCTTCTACAGAGTGATCTAAGTGACTCCAAACTGAGCGAGCAGTGCCACCATTGGCACAAAGATGGTGTTCCACCATGAAAAGTTTTCCAGCTGTTTAATTTAAATATGTAGATATCTCGCCCACAGAAACAAGTCACGCTGCCCAAGGAAACATTGTGCAGTGCTTAAAAGTGTAAAGACACCAGTTGCGGATTGAATATATCTGGGGATATTGAGGGGGGAGAAAGGGGAAGAAGTTGTAGCTATACTGGCCATAAATGCCCAGTTCCTCTTTGACAGATAGGACTGGGGATTTGAAAATGCCACACCCTTGTTCAGAAAAGGGGCAGATATATTTAGCAAATGCAGATCAGTCTGTTTCACCTCAATGATGGGAAAGCTTTTAGTAGCAACAATCTGGGACATAATCAACAGTTGCTTGGCTAAATGGATTTGGCTGACTTGGGTTTTTATTTGATGTAACAGAAAGTTTGTGGTGAGCATAGACTTTCCAAGAAGCATTTATTAAAGTTCCACATAAGCTTCTCAGCTTTTTTAAAAAAAGGACAGTGGAAACACGGGTTCCAAGTTTCCCAAGTTACAATAAACAGTTTTAATAAACTGTTATTTTTAACAGGTTGAAGGAAGGTATATAATGGGATCCCTCAAGAATCCATAATAAGACCACTGCTTTCCTTAATCTATAACACTCAATTAGATTTGGGTGTGCAGAGCACAGTTTCAAAATTTGGAGATGGTAAAAAACTTGGAAGGATTGTGAATTTGAGCAAGATAGCAATAGACTTGAAGGAGACATAGGCTAATGGAATGGACAAACATGTGGCAGATGGAATTTAAGGTAGAGATGTGTGAAATGATACTTTTTGGGAAGAAGAATGATGGAGGCAATATGAAGTAAAGGGTGCAGCTCTAAAGCAGTGCAGGAGCAAAAGGTATATGTGCATAAATTGTGGTAGGACAGATTGAAAACGTGGCTGACAAAGCGTACCAGAAAGATAAACAGAAGCAGAGAGTACAAAAGCAAGTAGATTATGGTGAAACTTTATAAAATGCTGGTTGAAGTATTGTGTCCAGTTCTGAACATCCCGGTATGAATGTGAAGACTTTCGAGAAAATGCCACCAGAACGATACTGTCAGCAGGATTAACTGTAATTTCATCACAGCTGAAAAAGCTCAGTTTTCACGTGGAATGATTGCGGAAGCTTTGCAGGCAAATGTCTTCATTTAAGTCACAATGTTCTTTTAACAGCTTGGAGAAATTAGCTCTTAAAATGTTTACTCAGATCATTTTCAATGCTTTTATGGTCTCTCTTACAATAGTTACTTATTGTCATAGTACATGCTGCTTTGTCATTTATTAGGTTACTTTCTGTCCATATCAGTAACCCTGCATGTAGATATGAATGTGTCTGTGAATTAGAAGAAGTGTAAGCCTTTTGGTCCCAAGAGTCTGCCCTGCCACTCAATAAAATTCACAGTTGATCTAGTTGTGGCGGGTAGTCCACATTGCTCCCTACTCCAGATAACCTTTGACTGCCTTGTTAGCTAGCAATCTATCTATCTCTGCCCTAAACACATCCAATGACCTTGTCTCTAAATGGGAAAAGAGTTCCAAAATATCTCAGTGTCAAGAAAGAAATGTAATCTCCTTGTATCGGCTTTATGTGGAAGAAACATTACTTTCGAACTGTGCCCCCAGTTGACATCATTGCAGATAATCATTGCTGTTTACATGATGACTTTGCCAAGCATTTAAGTGCAGGGTTGAAAAGTGTGAACAGAGGAGTGGGTTTAATTGGATCACTCTTTCCAAAGAATACTGATGTGTTGGAGTGGCTTACTTGTGCACTGCTAAGATATTATGAATAATTGAAACAATGGTACTTAAATATTCCTTCACTTTTCTCACCAGCCATGTACTTGAAGATTTACAAAGTTTAATGTTACCTTTACAGTTTTGGTTTTATCCCAACATGTTTGTGTCATGTGACTAAAGGTAATTTCCATAAGCAGACTGCATCTCTGAATTTAAATATGCTTTGGATTAGCTCCTAATGCATGGAATGCTTACTAAACAGTCTGCGGGACACCTTGCATGTTCTTGCATTGCTTCTAAATGCAGGAAATAGCTGTCAGTTTTATGCATTACAAGATAAATCACTGGCTTGATTTATAAACAAATGGATTCAGAAAGACATAGTAAAATAATGACTCCTTTATTAAATAGGAAAATGTTATTTTGAAGCAAAACCAGAATACCCTTATGTTAATATGTCCTTATAATGGTGGTGCTTTTGTGGACCCTCGTAGGCAACAGGACTTTATGATGAAATAGTTACATTCCTGTTCTGGTGCCTTCAAGGGTGAAATACTGTTTGCAAATTCCGGTTTATTTGTCATATCCAAGTCAACTAAATAGATCTAAAGTTCAGGAATCTAAGCTATAATTTACACCATAGGAATTTCTTCCAATCGGTAAACATACCAAGAGCTTGGCAGATTTTGCATCTTTTGTTCATTGTAGGTTGTGCTGTTTCCAATGTATGTTTCTCTCCATTCTCGGGTTTGAGCCCAGTGATGGATCATTAATGGTTTAATTAGAATTCTCCATTACACTTTCCGATAAAGTGAGTCAGCCATCAAAGCAGCTTTCTACTTTGGTCTCTTTTACTGAATCAAGTCAGTAACAGAGCCAAGACTTAAAATATTTCTTAGAAGGATTAGAGGAGGAATTGTAAAATCGTTTCACCTGAAGTGTGGTTTGGGTCTGAAACTCACTGCCCGAAGTTTTGTAGAGACAGAAACCCTCATTGTATTTAGAACATAATAGCCACTTATGCGTGCAAAGTGCCATCATCTGCAGGGCTGCTATCTAAGAGTTGGTGGGCTTAGCCTGATAGCTGCTTTTTGGACTAATACAACAATATTAAAATACCTCCTTATGTGCGTTGATTTTCTGGCAGTTATTTGTCACTCGCTGCTTCAATGGACTTTGATTATTGAATATTAGTGAGGACAAATAGCTTCCATTTTAACTGTAGTTTAAAATGAATAATTATAGAATAAAATTTTCACTTGTGCATAATTTTAGCACTTGGGTTTTTGAGAAATCTTAATAGGCAACAATAGTTTCAGATGAAACAGCCTAGTTCATGTTGCGCACTGAATTATGTGTAATAAGCTCCCAAGAGAAAGGGGAAACGTAAACCTTCTGTGCAAGCTCCTACTTATTTTTAGGAACAGTTAAGCTAATATTCTAGGGGCTTCAAAAGCAACTAAGGTGTGTACTTTAAGAATTTGAGCAATTTGTAATTAATTAACCCTTGTATTGCTGTTTGCAAGCTAACTCCATGAGTGCAGGAAGCCCATCACTGGAGATGTTGAAATCTTTGAAGGGCAGTCTTTGAAATGATGGGGTTCTGATGCACAGTGTGAACAAATTGGAAAAAAAATCACACTTAAAATTGGGATTCTGGGAAGAGTGCAAACATCCAAAGTGTCGAATATGGTTTTAAAATATTAAATTCCACTTGATATCAGAATAACAATATAGGAAAGAGACATTGAGATGCAGATGACCTTAAATTATTATTCTTAAGCTTAAAGGTCTTTAAAAATTTATAATACTATTGTAGGGACATAGAACATCATATAAATTAAACAATTTGGCACATGAACCATGCATTATAAATTTTGCAAAATTACAGTTCATGATTTGAAATATTGTTTTATAAATCGCTAACTGCAGTGTGTTCTTTAGAGGATTAACATTAAACAAAACAGAATCACATTTATTACAGCACAGCGAGCCCATCCTGCCCATCACATCTGCAGCAGCTCTCTGAGCTCCGGAGAGTTCAACATATCTTAGCTGAAGTCAGCCGCTTTCAGCAGCTAGAAATGAGTCACAATGTACACACTTTTTAGCAGAAAGAAGCTCACTTGTTTTCCGTTGTTAAATTTTTTGTGCTTACTCATTCATCTGTTGCTGATTAAATTATTTTATCGTCTGGTGTTGTTCTGCAATAGTAAATCAGGTGTTGCTTTGATCAAAAGGAAAAATGCTTGTTTTTTGGTTAAATACTTTATATGCATTTATATTTAGATATAATTGGATTTGTTTAAGTCAAAGCTTAATAAACATGAGGGAGGATGAAATGAAAGCGTGTGATGATTGAGTTAGACAAGAGGGCGATCCTTCTGTGGAAGAATTAAAAAAAGCATCTTGAATCATTTGGCTTGATTGGCCTGTGTAAAATTGCCACAACTGTCCTGCAGAAGTTTGGACAAAGATTGGATTTTTAAAACAGCAGTTTATCTGGTTAAATCCCAAGTTATACTGCTGACTTATACACATTTACTGTATATGCTGGCGTCCTTGCTCAGAACATCCCTGAGATCCAGATGCTTGCAATGTGAAGCATAGGTCGGTGTGAAACGATACATAGGCCAGGACAGTTTTGTAAACAGTATGCAACTTTGTAGGAATCTATTGCAGGTTGCCAAAGTTTCAGGAAAGGTCTTCCACGCTGTTTCAGTATCACCGTTTAGTATTTTTAAAAAATGTGTATTGCTGCGTTGGTGTTTGTGGTAAATGTGGAGGCAAGTATGTATGAGGTGCTGGTTGGCCACTTTTTAATAGCATATGTAAATAAAACATGACAAATACTTACATTTCATGGCTTCCTAGCCATTTTGTGATCTAAATTGCAGCAATGATTAAAAATCTGGTTTGGTGGTATTGCCATCAGATTGCAAGTTTTATCTTCACTTATCGAGGCACACTTTTGCAAGACGTGATGGAAGAAACTAGACATTTGTTTTAATCAACGAAACGATTGTAAGTCATAATTCTACATTAAAAGTAGGACATGTTCCAAGTCCTTTATAGCTGTTGATCAAAGTTGACTTTGTAAAGGAATTTTTAAATATAAGGAATGTCTCGAAATAAGGTGAATTTGTCAGAATTAGTGAATTTTTGGCCAACCGCTGAAGAGTTTGGCCCTTTAGTTTCAAAACTTGTAAAGATCTTGAGTCCTTCAGCTGGTATCATTTTTACAAAACATTTGAAAAACCTGCACTTTCTGGTGCAGCCGAGAAATGTTTATATACCACAACGTGGTGCTCGGGTTCTAACTTGTACATATCAAGCTGTGAAGCAGCCCATCTTTAAATGATCAACATGATAGCACTCATGTCAGGCGAAACACAGCTAATCAGAGTTTTGTGTTTCACCAGAGAAAAGTGTAATGTAGATTTATTTCTTCTTCAATTGGTCATATTTTACTGCTTGTTTGTGCTTTGTAGGAAAAAGTATTATCTTTGTACATTCTCAACAGTAAAAAGAAATGCCAATAACTTTTTATTCTACTTACCACTTTCTCTTCTGTCGGTTAATTACACAAAAATAAAGGATTTATATTATGCCAGTGTTTGTAGTATCCCATGTTTCACTGCCTTTGATTTCTTGAACATGTGTCAGTTACGGGGCAAGTTGACCTTCAACACAAACATGCTGTATCAGGAAGCCAAGTAAATTTGTTCTGAAAAGCTTTTCTGAACATTTAAAAAATGTTCAGTATTTATTGTGTGATTGGCATCTTTTAAAATTCAGAACAACTATTTGCTTATTGATATTTAAGTGCAGCGTCAAGTTGCTTTGGACTAAATTTCCAACATGCCTGTCATGATCTATATTTACTTCTAAACCAGCAGCTTATTTGTTGTTGCATTGCTATTCAAGGGCCCTGGCTGTGTACGCTTTGTTCCATTTTATAGCCACAGAAACCAGAACAAATCCAATCCAACCATTTGACATCTCAATTGCAAATTAATTACAACATTGAAAAGGCACCTGGCTGGGTATATGAATAGGAAAGGTTTAGAGAGATATGGGCTAAATGCTGGCAAATGGCACTAAATTTAGGATAGCTGGTTGGCATGGACGAGTTGGACTGAAGGATCTATTTCTATCTTAGTACGACCAGATTATTTGTTTTGTGTTGTTGGATCGGTGATAACTCCTCTTTTCTTAAATAGAACAAGTATATTAAATGTTCTTTTTTATGCAAATCTAATCGGAAGGTGCAAATCAGGAAACAAATATAAGTGTTGGCTTGCTTTTCTGCCACGTATTTTACTTCTATAACTTTGTCCTACATGATTTGCGTGACTGGATTTGTCTTCCAAATATGCAAAACCATTTTCAAAATGACTCAAAAGTGGCCATGAAGTGCAGTTGTTTTTTTTAAATTATTCATTCACAGGATGAATGAATAATTGCTAGGCAAGCATTTATTGCCCATCCCTAATTGCCCAGAGGGCAGTTAACAGTCAATCATTTTGCTGTGGGTCTTGGGTCACACGCAGGCTGCACCAGTAACTGTTTCCTTCCCTAAAGGGCATCTAGATGGGTTTTTCCTGGCAATCAGCAATGAATTCATGGTCATTAGTAGACTCCTAATTCCAGATTTTATAAATTGAATTCAAATTCCACTATCTGCCATGGTCCCCAGAACATTACCTGGGTCTCTGAATTGACAGTCCAACAAGATTACCACTAGGCCATTGCCTCCCCTTGGCTCTACAGTAACAGTTTACTGAGTGAGGAGCATCAAACCAGTTAAACGAGGAGCTACTGCAGAGATAAGCAGAGAGTTGTGAACGCCGCCCAGTCCGTCACCAAACCAGCCTTCCTTCCAGTGACTCCATCTTTGGAAAGTACCAATGTAACCAAAGACCCCTCCCACCTGCGTTATAACACATTTGAAACCATGTACCAACAAATTTAAGAACAGCTTCTTCCCCACTCTTATCAGACTTATGAACAGACCTGTCATATATTAAAGTTGATCTTTCCCTGTACCTTCTCTGTAGCTGTAATACTATATTCTATGTTCTGTCCTGTTACCCTGACATGCTTACGCAAGGTGTGATTTGACTGGCATACAAAACAATACTTTTCACTGTATCTTGGTATGTGTGACAATAATAAATCAAGTCACAGTCTTTGTGGGGTGGGAGGAGGTTCTGTAGCGTATTCATGCTTGCTGTAATGCAGATATTCATTTACACTAACTGCATGCATTAATGAGATCACAGTTAACTGAGGCTCACGTTAATACTTGTGTACCCAAATGTGACAGGAGAGGTTGCAATTCCTCTGGGAAAACTGACCAAAATGGAAATGATTGGCAAACAAACTGCTGATCAAAATAGCCTAAAACTAGTGGCTTGAGCACAGCCGGAAATTCATCCCAAGGAATAGGAGAATTGTTACAGCCCAGGAGGCTGTTCAGCTTATCACACCTGTAACTGGCTCTTCCAGTTGACATTGGCACTAGGTAACAATCCCCTGCTTTATACCTGGCCATTGTACACTATTTCTATCTGAATGCCCTCTCAAGTGCCTCAGTTGAAGCTGCCTTTGCCACGTTCCCAGGCAGACAGGTTCCACCTTGAATCATACTGGGACCAGAGTGCTGGAAAATTACATGACTAGGTCCATGGATTATGGCTTTAAACTGAATAGTTGGAGGTGGGGTTCAAAGGAAAAAGTTAAAAGGATAGGGAGGGCTCCATGGAGATTATTGAAGTTTTCAGAATAAGTAATAGGACAGAGAGTATGGAAAGGGTCAGGAATCTAACTTCAGGCACAGTAGATAAGGGGACAACTATGGGGCAGGGGTGGTCAGTCAACTCGGGACTGAGTGTATTGTAATTAAATGCACGTGGTATACAAAACAAGGTAAGTGAGCTTGTAGCATGGATTGAAATTGGCAGGTACAGTGTTGTGGCTATCATAGAGACGTGGCTGCAAAGTGATCGGAGCTGAGAAATATCCAAGGATACACGTCGTATTGAAAGGACAGGCTGATGGGCAGAGGTGACAGGGTTGCCTTGTCAGTAAGAAGTGAAATGAAATCAATGACAGGAGGTGATATAGAATTGGAAAACATAGAATCTGTCTGGGTAGAGTAGGGGAACCGTAAAGGGAAAAAGACTGCAAATGTACAGGCTTCCTAGCAGCAGCCAGGATGTGGGGAAGAAAATAAATCAGGAGATAGAAAATTCATGCAAGAAAGGCACCATTACGATAATCACAAGGACTTCAATACACTGGGAAAATCAAGTTGGTAGCAGATCTCAAAAGAAATTTGTGGAGTGTCTAAGAGATGTTTGTTTTGGAACAGCCTGTGGTAGAGTCCGTAAGGGAACAGACAGTTCCGCATTTGGTGATGTACAATGAGGCTGACTTAATCAGGGGAGCTTAAGGTGAAGGAATCCATTTGGGGACAGCGACCGTAATGTACACCCTGTAGTTTGAGAGGGAGAAGTAGGAGTCAGATTTAACAGTATTACAATTGGGTAAAAGTAACGACAAAGATACAAGAGAGGAGCTGGCCAGAGTTGATTGGAAGGGGAGCAAGCATGGAAGATGGTGGAACTGCAATGACCAGAGTTTCTGGGGGTAGTTTGGGAGGCATAACAAAAATTCATTCCAAGAAAGAGGAAACATACTAAGGGCAGGACAAAGCAATCATGACTGACGGGGGAAGTCAGGGACTGCTAAAAAGCTAAAGAGAAAGCATACAATGTGGTGAAGATTAATGGGAAGCCTTTTAAAAAGCAGAGAAAATAACAGAAAAAGCAGTAAGTGGGGTAAAGATGAAATAGGAGAGTAAGTTGGATAGTAATATAAAAGAGATAGCTAAGAAAAAGCTTGGCATCTAAGGATAAGAAAGGGGCAAGAATAGACATTGGACCACAGGAAAGTGAGGCTGGAGAATTTGTAATGGGAATGAAGAAATGATTGTGGAATTGAATGGGTACTTTAGATCAGTTTTCACATTGAAGGACACCAGTAGTATACCAGAGAACCGGGAGGCAGAGGCAGTGGCCATCAGTAAGAAAAAGGTACTGGGGAAACTGAAAGGTGTAAAGGTGGATAAATCAGTCAAAACAGATGGGCTACATCCCAGAGCTCTGAAGGATTTAGCTGAGGAGATTGTAGCGGTATTGGTGGTGATCTTTCAGGGGAGGGTCCCAGAGCACAGGCAAATAGCTAATGTAACACCCCTGTTTAAGAAGTGGGGGCGGGGGGGGGTGCGGCGGAGGCAGAAGATGTAAAATTACAGGCCGGTTAATCTGACCTTGGTTGTTGGTAAGATTTTAGATGTCCATTATTAAGAATGAGATTGCAGAATATTTGCAAGTGCATGGTAAAATAGGGCTGAGTCAGCACAACTTCATTATGGGGAGGCCATGCCTGACAATTCTTTTAGAATCCCTTGAGGGGATAACAAGCAAGTAAGACAAAGGAGAGCCCATGGATATGATCTATTTGGGTTTCCAGAAGGCCTTGACAAGGTGCCACAAAGGAGACTGCTAAATAAGATAAGAGCCACTGGTATTTGGGATGAGGTACCGACATGGATAGATGATTGGCTGCCTGGCAGAAGGCAGAGAATAGAAATAAAGGGGTCTTTTTACCAGGATCACCGGTAGCATCTAGGAGAATTCAGCAGAGATCAGTGTTGGGACCAAACAATTCACTTTCTACATTAATGACCTTGACGAAGGAACTAAGGGCAGTTTTTTTGGTTAAATTTTGAAATGACACAAAATTTAGGTGAAGGGGTAGGTAATGTCGAGGAAGCAGAGAGGCTGCAGAAGGGCTTGGACAGGCTGGGAGAGTGGGTAAAGAAGTGGCAGATGGGAGATAATGTGGGAACGTGTGAGTTTATGCACTTTGGTAGGAAGATAGAGGTATAGACTATTTTCTAAATGGTGAAAGGTGTCAAACCTAAAGTACATAAATGTGGGAGTCCTATTCCAGATTCATTTAAGGTTAACATGCAGGTTCAGTTGGTTGTTAGGATGACAAATGCAATGTTAGCATTCTTTTCAAGACAGCTAGAGTACAAGAGCAAAGATGTACTAGTAAGTGTGCATGAGGTTCTGGTCAGCCCACATTTGGAATATTTTGAGAAATTGTGGGCCCCTTATCTCAGGATAGATATGCCTCCGAGGAAAAGTCACTGGACCCAAAACATTAACTGTAACTTCTGCCCACAGATGCTGCCAGATCTGCTGAGCTTTTCCAGCAATTTCTGTTTTTGTTTCTGACTTACAGCATCCACAGTTCTTTTGGTTTTTCCAGTGAGGTGCTAGACCCTATTCAAGGCCACATTTGAGATCATAAAAAGATTGACATTATCTCACCCAGGAAAGAGCCTTTTACAACCAGCTCCTGCAGAAACAGCTTCCCCTCAGGCTTCCAGCCCCAACAAGCAGCTTCGGAACCAAAAACCACAAAGGCCAAACAAAGAAGCTGTATCGGGAAGCCAAACTAAGGGCATCATTGCAACAAAGGACATCTGAGAGAGGGGACGCTAACCAAGCGCAATCCAAACAGCAGCTTACAGACATCAAGAAAATCAACAGCAAGAACCTTGACAGCCAGCTGTATTTCAAAATCACGATGTCCCCACTGGTGAGCTTAAACTCCTGAGACCCCAAAGTTTCCAACCTAACTTGCAGGGAAGGGAAGGAGAGTGGTAACAGTGCATGACACCCAAAGCATAGGATGCCTGATCAAAGTTTCTGTGATCAACACTGCTGTTTAGCTTCTAATAGTGTTTAATCTGTGTTTAATTTAATAGTGTATTTAATTGTTGTCCTCTGTAATTGATAATGTTAATTTCACTGTTTTATTGCTTTTACCTGTATTTCTTGTACTATACTTACATTTTTTATTTAAATAAACGCAGAGATCCTTTTGCCCTGTAGCTCTATCTAGTGCTTTCTTCATTTCATATTCCCTAAATAAGTCCAGTGTCTAGAACCAGGGATCTGAGGGTGATCCGAACCACCGAAAATCAGCAAATTACTGAATGGCTGAGAGTTCTGAAGGAGTGTCACACCAGACTCAAAACGTTAACTCTGTCTGCAGATGCTGCTGAATTTCTCCAGCATTGTCTGTGTGTGTTTCAGATTTAAAGCATCTGCAGTATTTGGCTTTTATTTCAAATTGGCAAAACTCTCCATTTGTGGCATTGTGAGGAATGGCGCTTAAAGACAGTCATCTATCATTTTATGAAAATACAAACTAGAAAAGGTTAAAAAGTGATATTTGAAGTGTATTGGTCTTGTTCAAATAAACATAGGTACATTATTTCTGTGAACTCTTCTGTCAAAGTATAAAAATAAAATACTGCAGAAGCTGGAAATCTGGCATGACATCAGCCACCTGCATTTCTCTGCTTGGCTCTACCCTGTCTCCTCCTGAACCTGCTTCACTTTGTTCCTTCAAGTCCAATCCTCAGCTTGTTATCAAAGCTGCTGATCAGAGTCCTGCAGTTGTTGTCTGACTTCTACCTAGCAGAGCCTGAGAGCCAACTCCCCAAAATTTCCGCCTGTCTCCCCAGGATCGTGACCCCACCCCTAATGTCAGGCTGTTTTTCCAGGTCTGGCACAGAACTCAGCTCTTCCACAGCTTCCCACCTTCTTAGTCTCCCAGCCCTGCACACCTTCAGCTAGCACTTCTGCATTTCTCTCTCTCTCTCTCCCAGCTTATCAATAGCAATCCCTTTGTCTGCTTCTTTTGATGATGCTAAGGTTTTAAGAGGTTATTCTGTTCTTTTTTTAAAGAGAGGTTTTAAGATAGAGGCGTCGAGCTGTCTGGTTGAAAAGCCAATAAACAGCTTGTGAGGCCTTAGGGATAGCAAGAACTGCAGATGCTGGAGTCAGAGTCAGCACAGTGTGGAACTGGAGGAACGCAGCAGGCCAGGTAGCATCAGAGGAGCAGAAAAGTCAACATTTTGGGTTGGGACCCTGACTCAGAACTGGGGAGGGGGAAGGGAGGTAGGAAATAATCGGAGGGAGGAAAGGTCGGGCTGGGGGAAGGTAGTGGGATGGCGATAGGTGGATACAGGTAGAGATGGTGGGGATTGGTCAGTGGGAGAGCTCGAGTAGATCGGTGTGGAGGAGGATGGACACATCAAGGAGGTGGGGCTGAGAGGGACGGTTGGACGTGGGGTGGGGATATTTTAAAGCTGGTGAATTCTATGTTCAAACCATTGGGCTGTAGGCTCCTGAGGCGAAACGTGAAGTGTTGCTCCTCCAGTTTGCATGTGATGTCACTGTGACACTGGAGGAGGCCCAGGATGGACATGTCATCAAGGGAGTGGTAGGGGGAGTTAAAATGGTTAGCAACCTGAAGGTGGTGGTGTTGTTTGTCATGTACAGAGCACAGATGCTCCACAAAATGGTCCCTGAGTCTAAGCTCGGACTCACCGATGTAGTAGAAACTATGTTACATAGAACTTAGAACATTACAGCACAGTACAGGCCCTTTGGCTCTCGGTTGTGCCGACCTATCATACCAATCTGAAGTACATCTAACCTACACTCTTCTATGTATGTCCATATGCTCATCCAATGTCTTAAGTTGGCAAATCTACTACCGTTGCAGGCAAAGCGTTCCATTCCCTTACTACTCTCTGAGTAAAGAAACTACCTCTGACATCTGTCCTATATCTTTCACCCCTCAATTTAAAGCTATGCCCCCTTGTGCTCGCCGTCACCATCCTAGGAAAAAGGCTCTCCCTATCCACCCTATCTAACCCTCTGATTATTTTATATGTTTCAATTAAGTCACCTCTCAACCTTCTTCTCTCTAATGAAAACAGCCTCAAGTCCCTCAGCCTTTCCTCGTAAGACCTTCCCTCCATACCAGGCAACATCCTAGTAAATCTCCTCTGCACCCTTTCCAAAGCTTCCACATCCTCCTCATAATGCGGTGACCAGAACTGTACACAATACTCCAAGTGCGGCCGCACCAGAGATTTGTACAGCTGCAGCATAACCTCTTGGTTCTGGAACTCGATCCCTCTATTAATAAAAGCTAAAACACTGTATGCCTTCTTAACAGCCCTGTCAACCTGGGTGGCAACTTTCAATGATCTGTGTACACGGACACCGAGATATCTCTGTTCATCTACACTACTAAGAATCTTACCATTAGCTTAGGATGTTGGGAGCAATGGATACAGTAGACTAGGTTTGGAGAATGTACAGGTGAACCCCTGTTGGGAATGGTAAGTTTGTTTTGGGCCTTGGATGGAGATGGGAGGGATGGTGTAGAGGCAGGTGTAGTACTCACTCATGTCTATCCACCTGGATAAGGAGAACCACAATTCTGCTGGGACAACACCAAGATCCTGAGATAAGCAAAGCAGAGAAGCCTGGCACTCCACGAAGAAAGCCATCAATAAACACATAGAACTCAACCCCCCATATAAACTCCTTTGCACAGGAAAACCGGAAGTGAGGTAATCTGGCTCAATGGACCCCATAGTTTAAAAACCAAGTGGGAAAACACACCGATGCTTCATCGGAGGTTGCACTGAGGATGTTACCCAGCACAGTAATGAAACGTCTGCAGAACAATGAACCAGCTCGGTGAGCCAACCAACCTCAACATCCACAACCCAAGCTACAAATCTACTCTAAAACCTTATAGTTCAGGCAGCTGATGCGAATCAGTGGGTTTGAAGTAGACATTGGTGCTGAGATGGTTATCAGAGATGGAGACAGAGAGGTTCAGGAAGGGAGGGAGGTATCAGAGATGGTCCAGGTGAATTTGAGGTTGGGGTGAAAGGTGTTAGTAACTTTGAACTCCCAGTGGGAGCACAAGGCAGCGTTAATACAGTCATCGATGTCGCGGAGGAAGAGGCAAGGGATGATGCCAGTGTAACAATGGAAAAGGTACTGTTCCACGTCTCCACAAAGAGGCAGGCATCACTGAGCCAGAAATAATGGGAACTGCAGATGCTGGAGAATCCAAGATAACAAAGTGTGAAGCTGAAATGAACACAGCAGGCCAAGCAGCATCTCAGCAGCCTTTGGTTTTTCAAAAGAAAAGTTGGAACAATAGACGCAACCTGAATGAGTGGTGTCAAGTTCCCGCAGAGCCAGAATTTTTCTTTTAGCTTTTGGCATATTGAAGAAGACTGCACATCTTCGGACTGTGGAAGGAAACTGGAGCACCTGGAGGAAACCTGCGCAGACACGGGGAGAATGTGCAAACTCCACGCAGACAGTCGTCCGAAGGTGGAATCAAACCCGGGTCCCTGGTGATGTGAGGCAGCAGTGCTAACCACTGAGCCACCGCGTCGCCCCAAACAGTAGAGCAGAACTTGCATTCCCTGACCAGGAAATGAACCCGGACTGTGGCAGTGAAAGTGCCGAATCCTAACCACTAGACCACCTGGTTGTCCTGTTATAGGAAGGAAAGCATTAAACTGGAGATGGTTCAGAAAAGAGGAACCAAGATGTTGCTTGGAATAGAGGGTCTGAGTTATAAAAATAGGTTGGATTGTAGGAGGTTGAGGATTGACCTCATAGAAGTTCATAAAATCATAAGGGGCATAGATAAGATGAATGGCAAGGGAATTTACCCTAAGGTGGGGAGTTTTCAAAGAGGGGGCACATTTTTAAGGTGAGAGGAGAAAGATTTAAAAAGGACATTAGAGCGACTTTGTTTTTAACACAGTGAGTGGTCAGTGTGTGGAATGAGCTGCCAGAGGAAGCGTTGCAGGTATAGTTATAATGTTTAAAAGACATTTGGTTAAGTACTGAATCGGAAAGGTTTGGAGGGATTTGGGCCAAGTGCTGACAGGTGGGCAAGGTTACTTTGGGAACATGGTCAGTGTAGACTAGTTTGACCAAAGGGTCTGCTTTCATGCTCTATGACTCTATTTGTTTTAGATACAAAGTTAAATAGAAAAGCGAGAGATAGCAAGAGCTGCAGATGCTGGAGTCAGAAATGAAGGGTCCCAACCCAAAATGTCAACTTTCCTGCTCCTCTGATGCTGCCTGGCCTGCTGTGTTCCTCTAGCTCCACACTGTATTGTCTCTAAACAGGAAGGCAAGTTATGAAGAGGACGTAAGGAGGCTACAAAGGAATGAGGTAGGTTAAATGTGTGGTGAAGGTCTGGAAAATGGAAGTGTAATTTGGGAAAATGTGAAATTATTCATCTTGGCAGGAAGAACAAAAAAGTTTATTACCTAAATGGTCAGAAATTGTAGAGCTCTGAGATGCAGAGAGAAATCTGGGTATCCCAAGGCATAGGTCACAAAATGTTAATATAATGGTACAGCAAGTAAGGAAGAAAGCTAACAGAAGGTTTAGAACATAAAACAGTACAGCACCATACAGGCCCTTTGGCCCACGATGTTGTGCCGAACTTTTACCCTAATTCTAAGGTTTATCTAAGCTCCACCCTTACCTTATACAATCATCCATATGCCTACCCAATAGCCGCTTAAATGCCCCCAATGAGGCCAACTCCACTACCCACTTTGGCAATGCATTCCACACCCCTACCACTCTCTGAGAAAAGAACCTACCTCTGACATCTCTCCTATATTTACCTTCACTCACTTTAACACTATGCCCCTCGTAATAGCTACCTCCATCCTAGGAAAAAGTCTCTGTCTGTTCACTCTATCTATACCTCTGATCATTTTGTACACCTCTATCAAGTCACCTCTCATCCTTTGTTGTTCTAAAGAGAAAAGCCCTAGCTCTCTCAACCTTTCCTCGTAAGACCTTCCCTCCATTCCAGGCAACATACTGGTAAATCTCCTCTGCACCTTTTCCAATGCTTCCACATCTTTCTTGTAATGAGGCGACCAGAATGGGACACAAGACTCCAGTGGCTGAACCAGGCTTTTGTATAACTGGAGCATAACTTCACATTCTTGAATTCAATC
Organism: Stegostoma tigrinum; assembly: GCF_030684315.1. Classification (NCBI taxonomy): domain Eukaryota; kingdom Metazoa; phylum Chordata; class Chondrichthyes; order Orectolobiformes; family Stegostomatidae; genus Stegostoma; species Stegostoma tigrinum. Next base: position 51,333,639 of record NC_081371.1, read on the forward strand.
CCTCTAAATGAAGGCCAACACACCATACACTGTCTTAACAACTCTATCCACCTGGGTGGCAGCTTTTAAGGAACTGTGGACATGAACCCCAAGATCCCTCTGCTCCTCCACACTGCCAAGAATCTTTCCATTAACCCTGTATTCTGCTTTCAAGTTTGACCTTCCAAAATGAATCACCTCACACTTTTCAGGGTTAAACTCCAACTGCCACTTCTCAGCCCAGTTATTGTTTATTGTGAGGGGAAATATATACACAAGTGATTACGCTACAGTTATACCAGTGATTATTGAGACCAATTCTGGGGCACTGCGTACTGTATTGGTCTCCTTATTTAAGGACGGGTACGGTTTTAAAGAACCCCTGAATTGAACAGGTTGTTTGTTGGGGAAATGTTGGATAGGCCTTACCTGTTGGAGGTTGGAAAACCAAGAGGTTTTGAAACATGACCCTGTGGGATGAATTATTCCAGCTCTTAATTTGTATAGTGATACTAGTTGAGGCAAGATACTAGCCAGGACTTCTACTAGCCAGCTCTTCTACTTTTCAAATAGACCGTGGCATTTTTATGTCCACAGAAGAGAGCAGATAGAGATTCAGCTTAACACTGTATCTGAAAAACAATCTTTCCAACTGGACTGCACTCCCTCAGTACAGCACTGAATTGACCAACCTGGTCTGCATGAAATTCCTAAATTGGCCAATGGGAGCTTGAAAATGGGGAGGAGGGGGGGTTTCAGCCTGAGCAACTAAACAGTGTTTGGAAAATTGTAGGCAGTAGTCTTAGCTGAAAACTGCAACATGGGGCACAGACGCTGCCCAAGACTGAAGCTCCAAGTTGGGGACAAGGGGACGCAGAGGATGGTCCAAGACTGAAGCTCAAAGCTGGGGACATGGGGACACAGAGGGTGGCCCAAGACCGAAACTCCAAGTTGGGGACAAGGGTACGCAGAGTAAGGTCCAAGACTGAAGCTCCAAGCTGGGGACATGGGGACACAGAGGGTGGCCCAAGACCGAAACTCCAAGTTGGGGACAAGGGTATGCAGAGTAAGGTCCAAGACTGAAGCTCCAAGCTGGGGACATGGGGACACAGAGGGTGGTCCAAGACAGAATCTCCGAGCTGGGGACATGGGGACACAGGATGGTCCAAGACAGAAGCTCCGAGCTGGGGACACAGAGGGTAATCCAAGACTGAATCACTGAGCTGGGGATACAGAGAGTGGTCCATGACTGAAGCTCCGAGCTGGGGACACATAGGATGGTGCAAGACTGAGTGTCCGAGCTGGAGACATGGGGACACAGAGAACGGTCCAAGACTGAATCTCCAAGCTGGGGATATGGGGTCACAGAGGATGGTCCAAAACTGAAGCTCCAAGTTGGGGACATGGGGACGCAGAGGATGTTCCAAGACCGAATCTCTGAGTTGGGGACACAGAGGGTGGGCCATGACTGAAGGTCCGATCTGGGGACACAAGGGTGGTTCAAGACTGAAGATCCGAGCTGAGGACACACAGGGTGGTGCAAGACTGAATCTCCAAACTGGAGACATGGGGACACAGAGGATGGTCCAAGACTGAAGCTTCCAGCCGGGGACATGGGGACACAGAGGATGGTCCAAGACTGAACCTCCGAGCTGGGGACACAGAGAGTAATCCAAGACTGAATCTCTGAGCTGGGGACACAGAGGGTGGGCCATGACTGAAGCTCTGAGCTGAGGATATGGGCACACAGAGGATGGTTCAAGACTGAAGCTCCAAGCTGGGGACATGGGGATGCGGGGACGCAGAGGATGGTCCAAGACTGAACCTCCAAGCTGGGGACACGGACGGTGGGCCATGATTGAAGCTCTGAGCTGGGGACACAGAGGGTGTTCCAAAACCGAAGCTCCGAGCTGGGGACGTAGAGGGTGATCCAAGACTGAAGCTCCAAGCTGGGCCATGGGGACACAGAGGATGGTCCAAGACTGAAGCTCCGAGCTGGGGCCATGGGGACACAGAGGATGGTCCAAGACTGAATCTCCGAGCTGGGGACACAGACGGTGGGCCATGATTGAATCTCCATGCTGGGGACATAGAGGGTGATCCAAGATTGAATCTCCGAGCTGGTGACACAGAGGATGGTCCAAGACTGAAGCTCCAAGCTGGGGACATGGGGATGCAGAGGATGGTCCAAGACTGAATCTCTGAGCTGGGGACGCAGAGGGTGGGCCATGACTGAATCTCCGAGCTGGGGACACAGACAGTGGGCCATGATTGAATCTCCGAGCTGGGGACACAGAGGGTGGGCCATGACTGAAGGTCCAAGATGGGGGGCACAGAGGATAATGTAAAATGAAGCTGGGAGTCTACAGCTCCGAGCTGGGGCAATGACGACAAATCTATAGCTCCGAGCTGGGACGATGGAGGCGTTGGGGGAGGAGGGTGCCATAGAGACGGGGCTCCGCGGTGAGGGTCTTACGGGAGTAAAGGAATGGAAGGCCTGGAGGCAGAACTCCGCGCTGAGGATCTGATGGGAGGGGGCGTGTGGGGGGATAGGGGAGGTAAAGGCAGTGAGTGTCCTAGGGGCGGAGCTCCGCGTTGAGGGTCCGATGGTGCGGAAGACAGTGAGGGTCCTGGAAGCGGAGCTCCGAGGTGAGACTCCGAAGTGGCCGAAGGCAGTGAGTGTCCTGGAGGCGGAGCTCCGCGGTGAGGAGGTTGGTGGGTGGGGCGGGGGAAGGGGTTGGGTGGTGGGGTGGAGCCGGAATGGCCGGGGTAGCGGTGGCGGCGGGAGGAGCGGTGGATCCTGGAAGTGCAGCTCCGCGCTGGGACTGGCTCCTTCGCAGCCATTTTGTCCAACCACAGCCGCCTCTCCAACTAACCAACCAGGGCTCCGGCAGCGCTTCAATAAGGTTTGTCCCCGGCTCGGCCAATGATCGCTACCGATTGCTGTAGCTCCCCGCCCGCTAACCCGGCTCCGAGCCGCCTGCAGCTTGTCGGCCTGGAGGTGCACTCTGAGCCCGAGGCCTCGGCCTTCCCCGCCGCCGCCGCCTTTAGAACCTGCTCCGCCCGCGGGGCTGCAGCCTGTCCCCCCCCCCCCCCCCCGTTCATGGGGCCTTTGTTCGTGAAACATCACCTTCACAGCACCCCCTTCCTCCTCCTCCTCCTCCCCCCCCCCCCCCCCGGGGGGTGGGTGTCACTGCTGTGGGACACGGGGGTGGCCGGGCAGTACAGACCCTCACCTCAACCATCTCCCCTTTCACCCCACCCCCGCACAGTCTCCTCCTTTCACCCCTGCCCTGCCCGCACAGTCTCCCCCTGTCCCCACCCCCCGCACACAGTCTCCCCCTGCCCTGCCCGCACAGTCTCCCCCTGTCCCCACCCCCCGCACACAGTCTCCCCCTTTCACCCCCTGCCCTGCCCGCACAGTCTCCCCCTGTCCCCATCCCCCCCACACAGTCTCCCCCACCCCCAAAAAATCTCTCCCCCCCCCCACTCCCCACATAGTCTTCACCCCCCTGCACACAGTCTTCCCCATTCATCCCCCCCCTGTGCCCCTGCCCCTACCCCTACCCCCCACACAGTGTCCCACCCCCTGCACACAGTCTCCCCCTACCCCCACCCCCTGCACAGTCTGTCCCTTTCACATTACCTGCACAAGTCTCCCCCTACCCCCCACCTCCCAAACAGTCTCCCCCTTTCACCCCACTGCAGTCTTCCCCCTATCCCCCGACTCTGCCAGCCCTCCCACTGTCTCCTGCCCCCTCACCCACATTCCTACCCTCTGCCATCAGGCTGCCCACAGCCCCTTGCCCAGGCCCTTCCCTACCTCCACACACCCTTCCCACCCCACCCCACCACCAGACTCTTTCCCCCGATGCTCGCCCTTCCACCCCCACATGTTTTTCTTGCCAATATTTTGCGTACTATTTCTTGTCAATAGCACGGTGGTTATAATGTTACCGCTGACCAGGAAAGAGTGTTTACAAGTGACTTAAATTTCAAGCTGAGCAGCTGGTGGAAGTAGGTCTCATTGTGAACAGAGGTATTGAGCAATTATTTAATATGTAAAGTGCTTGAGAAATTCGGGTCTGGTAGCATCTGCAGAGAAATAATGTTAATGTTTCAAATCCAGTGACTACTTTGCCACTGTTAGAGTTATATTGGTCTCAACATTAATTCTTGTTCTTCTCTCCACTGATGCTGCCATACCTGTTAACTTTCTCCAGCACCTAAATGTTTTTACTTCAGGCTTTCAGCATCCAGAGTATTTTGCTTTTAACTACTTAGTTAATGGAAATGACTGTATGAAGACAATTGAACTAGTTAATATTTTATTTGTGCTGCATTTTCTTATTGGGTTACTTTTACCTGTTATTCTGCCAGTTTTGTGTTTGTGCTTGGAAATTCCTGGATGTTTATATTCTGATTGAATAACTTGTCGTAACAGCAGTAAGCGATTTAATTCAAGTGTCAAAAATATTGCCTATTCAATTACTGCAAACATACAACGTGCCTTACAGACAATGACTGGCTTTTGGAGTGTGGGCATGGGTATAACCAGAAAAACTACAGATGGAGAAACCAATTTGCACTCTGGATTCCAAAAGCGTGTTTCTCTGATGCTAGTTTAGGGGTAAATACTTGCTGGGTCACCAGGGAGAATTCCTCTGTTTCTCAAAGTGGCCTTGGGATGTTTTGGATGCTTCCAAAGTACAGATGGGCGTCTTACTTTAATGTATTCTCTGAAACAAGTCGTCTCCAACAGTCCTATAGTACCACAACCCCTTGTCAGCTTAGATAATGTGCTCAAGACTCTGCCGCAGCTTTTAACAGGTGAGAGCACTATCACTGAGCTTGTTCAGTACAGCGGAAGGCTGTGTTTTGAGGAAAATACAGAATGTGGTGTGCATGTGTCTGAAAACTCAGCTAGCATTTGGTTGCAGATGTATAGAGAAACTGATCTTGTGGTCACTTGTAAATTTTCATTTGTGTTATGTTGTAGGCTAGGTGACAAAAGCACAAATAGGAATTTAAATTTTGCTAGTAGATTTTTCCATCCTCCCAGTGTCCCAAAGAGTATAAATGACTATTGACATATTCTCGTCTTCGTAAGCTGGTTTTAGTACTCCTTCACACAATGTCTTACAGCCAGCAATAATGTCAATGTTTAACAAAAACAAAGTTGCTAGAAAAGCCCAGCAGATCTGGCAACATCTGTGAAAGGAAAAGAAAGAATTAATGTTTCAGGTCCGGTGACCCTTCCTCAGAAGTCATTCTTTTTTAGTAATGTGATTATGGTGGCTAACTGTTGTTTGTGGCAAAGATCGTTGAGGAGAAAATGTTGATTGGGATTGTGGGAGATCGATCTCTTGCTGTCTTTAGCTCTGTCTCGCCTCCAGTGCCCCTTCCATTGAATAGACCGATTGGAGCTTTAGCATCTTTCCTCGCTCAGCCAAAAGATAGCTCCAACAACAACAGCAACTTCCTATTCAATTGAGTGCCAAGAGGCATACTAAAGAATCAGCAGGGGGATTTTTAAAAAATAGAAGCAAAGAGGAATTAAGAGAAGAGACTAACGGCCAACATAGAAGGACCCTGACCCAAAATGTCAACTTTCCTTCTCCTCTGCTGCTTGGCCTGCTGTGCTCCTCTAGCTCCACACTTATCACAATTCATCTGTAGGCATGTAAATAGCAGAAGATTGGCTAAAGAAAGATTAGGGACCAAAACGGAGACTTACATTTGGAAGCAGGGAACATGGCTGAGGTATTGAATGAATACTTTGCATCTGTCTTTACCAAATAGGAGGATGCTACCCAGACGTGGTGACAGAGTAGGAAGTGTTCAAACTTGACCAGGTCGAAGTGTGGACTGTTGGTACTTAAAGCTGATCAGACATCAGACCAGATGAGATGGATCCAAGGATTTTGAAGGAAGTGCATGGAAAACGTTAGGACACTGACCTTAATCTTTGTCTGCCCTGGACAGGGGAGGTACCACATGACTGGAGCATTGCAAACGTTACAGCCTTGTTCAAGAAAGGGTTTAAAAATAAGCCCGGCAATTAGAGAGGTCAGTTTAAGAGCATAAGTCAAAGGAACAGGAACATTTGGCCTGTTGAGTCTGCTGTGCTATTCAATGGGATCATGGCTGATCCACCATTCCTCATGTCCACTTCCCTGCTGCTTTCCCCCCATTATCCTTGATTCCCTGACTGATCTAGAATCTATCTTACAGACAATAGGTGCTGGAGTAGGCCATTCGGCCCTTCGAGCCAACACCACCATTCATTATCTTAGCCTTAAACACAAACACAAGGACGAAAGCCCACAGCTCTCTGTAGCAAAGACACTCAACCCGCTGAATGAAGAACTTCCTCCTAATTTCAATGTTAAATTGGTGCCCCTTTATTCTGACACTATGACGCCCTCTGGCCCTGGACTCTTCTATGAGGGGAAGCATCCTCTCCACATTTACCCTGAAAAGCCCTTATGAATCCAATGTATTAAATGAGATCAACACTCAGCCTTCAAAACTCCAGTGGGTCGATTCACAACCTGCTTAACCTTTGCTCATAAGACAATCCCTCCATACCAGGGATTGGTGAACCTTCTGGTGAACCTTCTCTGAACTGCCTCTGATGAAATGTTGTCTCTCCTTGAACAAAGGGACCAGAACTGCTCACAGTACTTCAGATGTAGTCTCACCAGCACCTTGTCTAGTTGCAGTAAGACTTCCCTAGTTTTATACTCTGACATTCCACTAGTCTTCCTGATTATCTGCTGCACCCGTGTGCTAGCTTTGTTTCATGCACAAGTACCCTCCTGTTCCTTGGCTGCTGTGAGCAGCTTTTCTCTGTTAATGGAATCATAAACCTAACCTCTTGTTGAACCCCTACTAGAAGTCCAAGTATAACATGTAATTCTCCTCTATCCACTCTAGTTGAGACTTCTCAAAAAAAAACTAATCAATTACTCAGACAGTAGGAACTGCTGATGCTGGAGTCTGAGATAACAAGGTGTAGAGCTGGATGAATACAGCAGGCCAAGCAGCATCAGAGGAGCAGGAAGGCTGACCTTTTGGGTCTGGACCCTTCTTCAGAAATGAGGGAGGGGAAGGTGGGCAGAGGAGCAGATAGGTGGAGAGAAGACAGACAGGTCAAGGAGGTGGGGATGAAGCCAGTACAGGTGAGTGTAGGTAGGGACCTGGGATGGGGGTTGGTCAGTGAGAGAGGAGGAGCATATAGGTTGGAGAGAAGACGGACAGGTCAAGGAGGTGGGGACGAACTGGGCTGGTTTTGGGATGAGGTCGGGGCTGGGGAGATTTTGAAGCTTGTGAAGTCCACATTGAGATTATTGGGCTGCAGGGTTCCCAAGTGAAATAGGAGATGCTGTTTCTGCACCCATTGAGTGCCATCGTTGTGGCACTGAAGGAAGCCCAGGATGGACATCTCATCTAAGGAGTGAGAGGGGGAGTTGAAGTGGTTCACAACTGGGAGGTGCAGCCATTTGTCATGAACCAAGCATAGGTGTTCCACAAAGTGGTCTCCAAGCCTCCGCTTGGTTTCCCTGATGCAGAGGGGGCCACAACGGGAACAGTGGATACAGTACACCACATTAGCAGATGTTGCAGGTGAACATCTGTTTACTGTAGAATGTTTTCATGGTGCCTGGTATTGGGGTGAAGTGGGAGGTGTAGGGGCAGGTGTCGCATTTCCTGCAATTGCAAGGCAAGGTGCCGGGGGTGGTGGGGCTGGCGGGGAGTGTGGAGCGGATGAGGGAGTCATGGAGAGAGCGGTCCCTCTGGAAGGCCGGTAAGGGTGGGGAGGGAAAAGTGAACTTGGTAGTGGGGTCAGATCGCAGGTGGCGGAAGTGTCGGAGGATGATGCGTTGAATCCGGTGGGGGGGCAGGGGTACGTGAGGATGAGGAGAATTCTGTCTTTGTTGTTATTGCGGGGAGGAGCTGTGAGGGATGAGTTATGGGAAATGAGAGACATGCGGTCAATGGCATTTTTGACCACTGGAGGGGAAATTGTGGTCCTTGAAAAATGAGGACATAAATAAATTAGTCAGACATGATTTCCCTTTCATGAAGCCATCTTAACTCTACTTGATTAGATTGTGGTTTTCTAAATGTTCTGCAACTGCTTCTTTAATAATTGATTCCAATAGCTTTCCAACTAAAGATGTTAGCCTAATGAGCCTGTGGTTACATGCTTTTTACCTGTCTGCCTTTTTGAATAGGAGTGTCATGTTAGCAATTTTCCACTCGTCTGGTATTACTTCTGAATCAACTAATTAAATTTTGGAAAATTGCAACTAATGCATTTTCTATCTCAGTACCTACATATTTTAAGATCCTAGGATGTAAGCCATCAGGGCCAGGGGACTTGTCTGCCATTAGCCCCATTAGATTGTCGAGTAAGATACAAAGCCTTCACAGTTGTTCTATTATTGAGTTTCCCTCTGCTTTTGAAGTTTCTTGGTACAATATGACCTTCTCACACTCTGAGACTTTTATTTTCTGGTGACAGTCAACCCACTTTTCGACGCAACTGTACCAAACCTCCCTACTATTTAGTTCAAAGCCCTTGTTAGGCAATTTGTGAGGACTTTGGTCCCAACACGATTCAGGTGGCGCTTGTCCCATCGGAACAGTTCCCACCTTCCCCAGTATTGGTGCCAATGTCTTGAGTTCAAATCTGTTTCCCTCTTTAATCTATTATCCCTGTGCCAATTAGTTTGTGGCTCAGGTAGTAATCTGGACATTATCATCTTTGGCTCTGCTTGTTCAGTTTAGCCCCTAGCTGCTCACATCCCCTCACTAATCTCTTTCCTCCTCCAACCTGTCTTGGTACCTACGCGGGCCATGACAACTGGATCTTGCCCCTTCCACACTCTCGGTTGCCCAGATGAGAGATCCTGAACTTGGGCACTAGGCAGGCAACACAGCCTTTGGGACTGTCTCCTGAAACAGTATCCAGGTAACTCCTCACCCTTCGTTGATGTGTCATAGTGTCTAAAGTTTAGATGCTAGCTCATCAACCCTGAGCCGGAGCTCCTTGAGCAACCAATACTGCTACATGTGTGATCACTCTGAACCATAATGTGATGAACCAGCTCCCAATTCTTGCAAGTAAAACACATTGCCTGGCCTTGTAGCTCTATTTCATTTACTTAATTTATTTGTAGACCTCCTGGCCATTTAGTGTGTAGTCTGTAAATATTTTTTCCTGTTTACCTTCAAGCTCAAAGTAGTAATCAAACTAGCAGTTCTTACTAACTAAAGAACTTACGGGTTTCTCTCATCTAGTTAAAACTAGTTTTAGTGAGACCTCCCAATTTTTATGTTGTATTTGGAAATAAAGATCAATACCCTGTTTGCCTTCATTATTACCTGCTGAAGTTGAATGTTAGACATTTGTGATTTATGCACAAGGATTCCTAAACCCCTGCTGTAGATTTTGGTAGTCTTTCTCTATTTAAATAATACTCAACTTCTGTATTCTTCTGCCAAAATGCATAATCTTTCATTTCCCCATCCTGGCAAGTCTTTGTTGCTGGCTTAACTTGTCTACATCCCTCTGCAGACTGAGTCAACCTCACTACTTGCCTTCCCACCTGCTTTTGTGCCATTTGTGATGGTGCATTCACTTTCCTCATCTAAGGCATTAATATATATTGTAAATAATTGTTGCCCCATCACTAATCCCTACGGGATTATTTACAGGTTGTTATCCTGAAAATGTCCCCCTTATTCGAAATCTGCTTTCTGGTGGTCGGTCGGTCCTCTATCCATGTCAATATATCACCTCCAACACCATGGACTCTTAAGTAGCCTCATGTGTGGTTCCTCATCAAACACCTTCTGAATTCTCAGTATTAAGTCCACTTCTGGGAAGTGAGTGATTTTTAAACAAAAACCTTTTTCGATGCAGTGACTATTTGAGTCTGGAATTCACTGCTGAAAGTGTGGTCAAGGCACGTTCAATTGAGGCATTCTGTAGGGAATTGGATGATTATTTGGATAAAAATAATGTGAAAGTATATGGGGGAAAACGGGAGATAGGTTCTAGGTAACGATTTGAGGAGCTGGTACAGATACACTGGCCAACTGGCTTCCTTTGTCATAAGGCTTCTGAGAGTAATACTTCATCAAACTGAGTTAGAATTGTTCTATAGCTTGTGACCATTTGACATAAATATAAGACTGGCACTTATAAATCAAACAGGAAATGCAGGAAAACCTTTTTACCCTGGAGAGTTGGAGAAGATGTGGGATGTTGGAGGTGACCAGTGTAGATGCGAATAAAGGAGGAAGAAATGGAAGGGTCCATATTTGGGGTGAGCTGAAGTGGGGTGGGTGAAGGTTAATGTAAAGCATGAGCTGCTATGAGTAATTTGGGCAGAGTGATCTGTTTCTGTGTTGTAAGTTGTTGCAGAGAAATGGATCGGATGCACCTGCTTTCTTTTGATAGTTGTAGATGAGTAGCGATGCGAACACAGCTGGAGGAGAGTGCCTGGATTTTGTAGCAGCTTCTCTGACAGTTTTAGAAGAGCACAGGAGTCTTGCAATTGTATTGTTTGAGACACTCCTGCCAAAGAGGCACTTCTGAAGCTTCTGCTGTTTATCATAGTGTGCCTACTGCACTATGCAAATAATGACTTGTGTTGTCTGAGAGTTATTTTCTAAATTAAAGATTAATTTGCTTAATGTGAATCTGACAAAATGGCATTTATCTTAACCGGATGCTCATTAACAAAGTTGAGCTTCCTTTATATCTATGTTGTCAGTTATTGCAAGAATGCACAATTTTCTTAACTGTAATGCCACTGGGGATCATTTGTTGCTATTTTTATGATTTATGTTTTCCTCCTTCAGAATCTATTTAAACTGACTGTCTTTTCAAGCTCCATGTGCCATCCTACGTGCAACTGTCATAATGATCTTTTCATAAAGCCCTTATCTCTGTTAGAGGAGTTTTTATGGGCTAGAATTGGACAAGTTCCAGTTATTAGGACCTTGACAGCTGAAGGCACAGCCTCCAATACAGGAGCATTTAAAATTGATTTCCTCACAAAACCAGAATGAGGGAACGGCCACCCACCTGTTCTGGGTTGAGGGGCTAGGGTTTATTAATTAGCAGGGGAGAAGATTAAGGAATTAAGCCTGAGGCTGTGGAAGGATTTATTTTAATATCGAAGCATGGTTAAACTGGGCGACAGTGTAGGTCATTGACAGTGAAGGTTAATGGATTTTGCAGGCTTGGACACAAACAGCCGACTTTCGAATGATGTCAAGTTTTCATAGCATCTTGAAATAGCCGAGCCCAGAGGCAGGTAATGCACTGAGAGTTGCAGTACCGGATGAGCTGAAGCACGGACAGGCTGAGTCAGTGGACTAGAATATGACAGATGGAAGACGATGTGAACAAAGTAAGATTGCTTACTTTGATGGAAGGTGTGGAGGTGCAATGTATGGCCCAAAAGTGAGAGATTGAGAAGTGTTAATGTCCACAAGCAGCTAGGTGTTCTTGTTCATCTGTCATGGAAGACTAACATGCAGCAAACAGTCAAGCAAATGATATATTGGGCTTTATCTCAAGGAGGTTTCGTTTAGGTGTCTTCAATTGTCGACAACCTTGTAGAGACTGCATCAGCAGTATTGTGTGTAGTTTGGTTTTTTACGCAAGGAATGAGATGCTCTCCACAGAGATTGTAGTGGAGACTCGCCAGACTAATTCCTGGGATGGCAGGATTGAATTGAGGAGAAATGTAGAAGACTGGGTATGTAATGTTGTAGAATTCAGAAGAGTGAGAGGTGTTTTACTGAAAATTACAAAATTCTTAAGGCTCGGCTGGGTGGATTGCAGAAAGGACGTCCCCCAACTTGATTTTTTTTTGGAGGGGGACGCTGTCTGGTGGATGGCAGTTGGCAGCATGCAGCAGTGAGGAGCAGTGGGGGTCACAGCTTCAGAGTAAGACCCCAGCCATTTATAATTAAAATGAAGATGGGTAGTCAGTGTTTGAAATTCTGGACTCCACATGTTGTAGTGATTCAACCATTGACGGAGGCTGGAAGGTTTATGGATGCTAATGACGAGAAAGAATTTGGGTATAGCTCAGGAAAACAATGTTGAGGGAGATGATCAGTCGTTCAGAACAGGCTCACGGGGTTGAATGGTTTTGCTCCTGTGTTGCTATGACGTATCAGGGATGGTGGTGGCTGGATTATGTGGCAGAAAGATCCTCTCTGGGTCAGATATGGCACCCACTTTACAAACAGCCTGAGCCCTAAACAGATGGTCTTCTAGTTTACCTGTACAGTTTAATTCACTCCAGTTCACAGCAATCAGTGGAAAAAGGCATCTAAAGAGGAAAAAGGTTGGAGCGGTTTAAATTTGTAGTTGGAAGACGGAGGAAAAAGATTTTAGTGCTTTGGCATAGTAGAAATAAGGGGTAATTGTAAAAAGAAAGTCTGACACTTGGATATCAGTCTACAAAACTCATGGCATTGACTGCGTGTGCGATCAGTGGTAAAGCACCAATTAAAATAAAAACTCCACTGTAAATCCTGGAGATTGGAAGAGAAACAGAAGGTGGTGGAGAAACTCAGCAGATCTGGCAGAATCTATGGAGAGAGAAGCAGTTAGTTATGAGTCCAATATGACTCTTCTTGGAATTGACAAAACCACAGTGCTGTCTGCTGATGTCAAAATCTGCCGACAAAGACCTAGCAATCTCTAAAGCATAAATCTTGCCTTTCCAAACATCACCTCGAAGCCGGTATAAAATGATCAAATTGGAGTATTTTCACAGGCTGCAAGCAGGAAAAATGAAGCCTACTCTTTGTTTAAATATTAAAAATCATGAAATATTCTTCGGACACCTGCGTGGGGTTAGGTAAAACTAAGGTATATGAACTTAAAATTTGCCTTTTTAACAATGTTTTTATAATAATAGAAAAGAATGAGAAATCACATGCGGTGCCAACATTTTGTAATACGGTAAAGATATTCGGCATCCTGCCGAGCAATTGGAGCATAAGAAATAGGAGCAGATGACACAATTAAGCCCCTTGAGCCTGTTCCTGCACTCAAGTGGGATCATGTCCCATCTACTTCGCTATCCCTATGTTGTTAATATGTAAAAATCTGCTCACCTCTGTCTTGAACACACAACGCAACTGATCCTCAGCTGTGTTCTGGGCCAGAAAATTCCACAGGTTCACCACACTCCTTCTCGCAGTCTTAAATAGCCTGTCCCTTATCTGCCATTCTCCCCAGGCATCAATGTTCACCATGTAAAATATTGACTTCAGTCTAAAGTATTTGTAAAAGAACTGGCTGAAGGTTCTCAGGTTCCCCCCGCCCCCAGCCCACCTTAGCCTTTGATTTTTTTTTCAATATAAACCTTTCAAGCCTCTGCAAGTTGGTGTGTCTCAAGGCATGATTTTGTTCCTTCTATGACTGTAAACTGTAGTAGACTAGCACGTACTCCCTATGCTGTTTCTAAATACGGGGTGCCCCTCATTCAACAAGATACAATGTTTCAAGGAATTTTACAAGGACACAAAGTAATTGAAACTCTTACTTGTTCACTAAGGTACCTTTGATTACAGTCCAGAGAGGAATGTCCACAGAGCCTATGGAGAAGAGTAGAATCACTAACTGGAACTTGTGGATTTTCATGCCATTCTGCGGTGCTGGACTTTAGAAGCCTGTTGTTGGCTTCGGGGAAGTAATATAAATGAATGCTGATGATGTCATCATCATTCCTACCATGAAATCCATCATCTTGGGGAGGCGATATGTTAGTGCTGTTATTGCTGGGCTGTTAATCCAGCGACCCAGATAATGCTCTGGGGACCTGGGTTCGAGTTCTGCCATAGCAGATGGTGGAATTTGAATGCAACAAAATATCTGGAATTAAGACTCTGATAAAGACCATGAATCCATTGTCGATTGTTGGAAAAACCCATCTGGTTCACTAATGTCCTTCAGGGAAGGAAGCTGCCATCCTTACCTGGTCTGGCCTACGTGTGAATCCAGACCCACAGCAATGTGGTTGACTCTGAACAGTTCTCTGGGCAATTAGGGATGGGCAGTAAATGCTGCCTGGCCAGTGACACCCTCATCCTGTTAATGAATTTAAAAACAAAACCTGAGTAGGTCTTTAAAAAAATTGTTTATTCAAACATTTTGAAATCCTTCTAGGGCATGTGGGTCTTCACACTGTACCTTCTGGTCCAGACATAAAAATGCTGACTACACTGAAGAGCCCCTTGAATCCTGTGTAGGTTAGAAAACAGTTTTACAGCCATCGATGATGCTTGCTATTTGGAAATACGTGATATGCAGCTTCTAATGAGTAATGTTAACAGGTTGTGGAGAGTGCAGGAAAGTGAGTTTGAGGCTGAGATGAGACCAATGATCGAGTTAAATGGGTGAGCAGGCTCAGGGATAAATGGGCTACTTCCAGTGATGTCCTTCCTACTTGTCAACAGCTGTGAAGTTCACAGTGAATGGCTACAAATTTTGTAATGACTCAGCTTTTAAGAATAGATTTTTATACTTAGTTTCTAATCAAATTAATAGGGATAGTTTGTGCTGGATCCAATACAAAGCTTCACAAGCAATTTCCAAGCAAGTGAACTTATTCACCTGATGGCAGGCACGGAAGAAAATCCCAGTATTGAGTTCAATACAGTTTAGTTGATGCAGATTTTGATGTTTAACGTGCATATTATTCGACTTTTGTGAATCTTCCTAATTTTCTAGCTTTATTCGTAAGCTGTTCCAAGCAGGGCAGGGCACTTTGAAATTTATCTGTGTAAAAAATATATTTTAAAAGTCTGGATTCAGCACTTAGAACACTAGATGCCATGCATTTTCTTTTGTCTTTTTTTTGTGAAAAAGAATTTGACCATCACTCATAACCTGGTCTGACATTTCATCATAGACCTGGGGGAAGTGTTGCATTATCAGAGGTGTCATGTTTGAGATGAAATATTAAATCAAGGCCGGGTTTACGTTTTTGTCAAGGAATGTACTCAATCCCATATAACTATGTAAAGTGCAACGGTAGTGGATTCGCCAACTTTAGGTACATTTAATTCGTCATTGGACAAGCATATGGACGCACATGGAATAGTGTAGGTTAGATGGGCTTAAGATCGGTATGACAGGTTGGCACAACATCGAGGACCGAAGGGCCTGTACTGTGCTGTAATGTTCTATGTTCTATGCAAGTATTGTGGTCAATAGTCACCTTCAACCAAAACCATCATTAACAGATCAATTGATCCATCAACTCATTTTCTGTTTCTGGGCCCCTGCTATTTGCTAGTGGCAGCCAATATAAGTAACTGCAATTTAAACACTTGTTTATTGATTGTAAAGTGCTTTGAGTTGTTTCAGATATGATGAAACAGGTAAACACAAGTGCTTTCCTTCCAATTTATCTATGTAGTTTGCTCTCAGATATAAGATCAGCATGAAATTGTACAGCAATTTGCCACAACTGGTTATTTCAAAGACTTGAGTCACTTTTGTCAAATGGACAGTCCTGTTGACTGTCTATCAATAGTTTGTATTTTGACCTTCTGCTACTGTATCTTATCTCAGGCATTCTAGTGCACCTTAGTGTGTTCTGCAACCACTTCCGATCAGTTTTCTATCACTGCCACAACTCTGAAGCAGTCTGTAAAGTAAAGAACTGCGGATGCTGGAGTAATGAAACAAAATCAGAAATTACTGGCAAAACTCAGCAGGTCTGGCAGCATCTATGAGATAAGAGCAGAGTTAATGTTTACAGTCTGACCCTTCTTCAGAATCTCTAGATCTACTCATTGTTTAAACCGTTAGCGTTCACAACCCTGTATATAACAATTTGTTTCCAAATCCTTTGTTTATATCAATATTTGTCTGATCAGTTTTCCTGAGTCGGTTAGTGCTTTCTGTCCTGCTTTGCATACCTGTTTATTGTTGTGTAATAACCTCTGTTCCTCCTGTCTAAAGCATGCAGAGAGTGTAGATTCAGTTAAAGCAAGTTGAATGCTCTTGATTCGGTAAACTTTCATTATAAACTCCACAATGAAATATCTACAACAAACACAAAACACTTTGACAGCTGAACAGATCTGGCAGTATATTGCTTTTATAAAGTATCTATTGTACTTTTGAGTCATTTTTTTAAACACGCTCATATTTTGAACACTAGTTGAGCTGTACAAATCATACTGCAAAGCCATAAAGTTAAAACACCTGGTAGAATGACATGACAACATGTCAATTTGTTTCCTGATTTGTATCTTATGCTTAGATTTGCAGGCAAAAGGATATTTTAAGTATATTTACGTATTTGAATTAGGGCTATCAGAAGTGTTATCTCCACTGACCTAGTTCACATTTCACCAGACAAGGCCATAAAAATGGATGATCTGGTTGTAATCACTTTGATTGTGGGAATTTGCTGTGTGCAAATTGATAATCGTAACAATTACTTTATGACAGTAACTGCACTTCAAAATTGCTTCGTAGATCTACAGATATTGTGGAAAATGCTACATAAATACAAGTCTTTCTATTAACAAACTTATTCCACTTGACTCTAATTGTCATTAATGGTCCACATTTTGTATTATTCTGGATTATAACGGTGAGCTGTGTTGTATAAATAAGTGGTACACGGATACAATGCTATTGCACAAATAAACCAGATCAGCTATTCGTTTTCATGCAAAAGCCTGAATTTATTTTATGAATTGACCTCAAAAACAGCTTAGTTTAACTGTTTCTGACTCGCAGTTCTCAATTTTTCAGATGGATGGTGACAGTTCCACGACAGATGCTTCACAGTTAGGAATTGCGGGTGACTACATTAGTGGAAGTCACTATGTGTTACAGTCTCATGAAGGTATGGGTTGGTGTTAGAAACACTTCCATATGTTCTTCTCCCTAGAATTGATCTTGTAGCATCAGTATTCCGCGGGGACCGTTCCCGCTGTGACACCCTGGTTCACTCCTCCGTTGCGTCTTTCATTTCCTCACCCTCTACCTCCACCTCCCACAGTGCAACTTCCCACGCAATCACAAGTTATAGCACGTGCCCTTTCACCTCCCCACTCCTCAGTGTTAGCCTCGAAGCTTGATTCACTGGAGTGGGACGTGACCCCACAATCTGCTGACTCAACGGCAAGAGTGTGCAGATTAAGGTGAAGATTGGGGATCTGTAACTGTTAGTTACGCAGATGCCATCACAGTGCGGCCAGTGCACAGGAAATGGCTTCTGTTTAAAGTTGTGCAAAATATAATGTCGAGGTTAGTTTACTGTGGGGCGCGTATTGTTTATATATCTATGAGAGACCGAATGTTTATGAACTGCATGTTAAATGCAGATTCAAGAGCTAGACTGACTGAACATTTTGAGGAGGAAATTACCATGTGCCCAGTGATTTAATCACAGATGGTTAAGATTTTTTTAAGTGCCCAGCAAAAAGACTGTGATTGAAACTTCCCTGTCCAATGAATGTAGTAAGCTCTAAGTAACATTAGTTTTGGAAGACTTCATTCAGTCAAAGAGTTACAAGTTCGGAATTCTTGTGCACCAATCAAATGTGTGGAAGGAATATTGAGGTCTTAGAGAGGCTGCAGAGGAGATTCACTTGAATTATTACCAAGGAAGAATGCACACTGGTTTTGTGCAACAATTAAAGAAATTGGGATTGTCTCCTTTGAACAGAGAAGTTTAAGGGGAGAGATCAAGGGTTACGGGAAGAAAGCAGCAGAATGGGATTGAGGAACTTATCAGCCATGATTGAATGGTTGAGCAGACTCGATGGGCCAAATGGCCTAATTTCTGGTCCTCTCTCTTATTTAAATGGGGTGATCACACTTAAGGATTTGTTCGAGTAGCTTGGGGGGAAAAAAACTGTGTCCCTGTTGACAAGTCAGGCCACTGACATCCGATTTAAAATAATTGGCAAGAGAACCAGAGGGGATGTGAGAATTTTTGACGCAGTAACATTTGCTCCAGCTGTAAGACAAGTGCTAGTAGTTTCAACAGGATCTTTCAAAATGGAGCAGGTTATGAAAGAGACAGAAGATATTTCAGAATAATAGGAAACAGCAGTGGAGTGGAGCTAATTGGACAGCTTATTTAAGGACACAATGGGCTTTTTGACTCAGTTTCCAGCGAACCTTCTGGTACCCGTTTTGTTTTTGGGTAATTCTGTAATAATCTTCTGTTGCAGGAGATGCTGATGAGGGGCTTGGTGACCATGATGACACAAATGGCTCCAAAGAGTCCTATAGGGAACAGGACATCTATCTTCCGATTGCCAATGTCGCTCGGATAATGAAATCAGCTGTACCTGCAACGGGAAAGGTAGTGCATAACATTATTGCTTGATGTTAAAATTCTTTAGCAAGCCCTTCCTGTAAACATCTTACTTATTTCCTTGTTTGGGTCAAAGTGAAATGGTTGTAAACCTAAATAGACTGAGGATTAACATTAACTACAATGAAAATAGCAAAAATGGTCCAGTTAATGCTTTTTACTGTGTAGCGGAATACTTCAATTAGAGTAAAACATTGTATCCTCAATCTTGCTGTGAACAATACTGTGGAAGGTCATAACTGGCATGTCTCAGGATCATTTTGAGATAAGTAAAAATGCTGACGATTAAAGTTTTGATGAGTGAGATTTCAACCAGAATATTTCTAATGGAGCAGATTATATGCAAAGTACTTCTGGGACAATTCTGAAGCAACCAACAAGTTAATTCTTGTTTCAATGGTAATTTTCAAAAATAAGTTAATGCCCTTTGTCACTTCTCAGTAAATCCCATTAGAGAGCATTTGATATATGCTGAGAGTAAAAGCAGTTGAATGTAAATGCAAATTTTTCAGAAGCGATTTTCATACAGGGAATAAAAGCAGTTACTTTCAGGTTTCTGTGGATCTATCTCAAGCACGCTCCTTCCTTTCTCATCTGTCATGAGTCAGGGACGGCATTGCATCAAAGAAAAAACATAGAATGTGGTGAAGATGAGTGGGAAGCCAGAGAGTTGGGAAACCTTTTAAAAACCAGCAGAGGGAGAAGATGAATTATGAGAGTAAGCTGGCTAGAGTAAAAGAAGATTAAAATGTGAGGCTGGATGAACACAGCAGGCCAAGCAGCATCTCAGGAGCACAATGAGATGCTGCTTGGCCTGCTGTGTTCATCCAGCCTCACATTTTATTATCTTGGAATCTCCAGCATCTGCAGTTCCCATTATCTCTAGAGTAAAAGAAGATTAAGTTTTTTTTCAAAAATATATAAACATGAGAGAGGCAAGAATGGATTTTGGACTGCTGGAAAGTGAGGCTGGAGAAGTAGTAATGGGGATCAAAGAAATGTTGGAGAAACTGACTAGGTACTTTGCTTCGGTCTTCACACCAGCATCCCAGAACTCCGAGAGTCAGGGGCAGAGGTAAGTGTAGTGGCCATCACTGAGAAGTTGATGAGGAAGTTGAAAGTTTTAAACGTGGATATATCACCTGGTCCAGGTGGACTACAACCCAACGTTCTGAAGGAGATAGCTTAGGAGGTTCTGGTGGCATTGGTGTTTATTTTCAGGAATCGTTGGAGTCAGGGAAGGTACCAAAGGACTCGCAAATGACTAAAGTAACCTCCCTGTTCAGGATGGAATGCAGAAGATGGGAAACTCTTGGCGAGTTAGTCTGACCTTAGCTATTGGTAAGATTTTAGAGTCCACTGTTAAGGATGACATTGTGGAATACTTGGAAGTACATGGCAAAATAGGGCTGAATCAGCGTGGCTTTGTCAATGGATAGGACGGTTGTGAGGATTAGAATACAAGAACAGAGATGTACTTCCAAGGCCATATAAGGCTGTGGTCAGGTCCATTTGGAATACTGAGTAGTTTTGAGTCCCAAAACCCAAGGATGATATGCTGACCTTGTAGGGGGTCCAGAGGAGGTTTACAAGAATGATCCTGAGGTTGAAGGGATTATTATGAGGAGTGATTGAAAAGTTGGGGACTGTATTCGGTTGAGAAGAATGAGGGGAAGGAATCTGTTTGAAACGTACAGAACGCTGTGTGGTCTGGATAGATTGGATATGAAGATGTTTCTGTTAGGAGGAGAGACTAGGACCCTTTAGAGCTGCGATGAGGAGGAATTGCTTTAGCTAGAGGATGGTTAATCTATGGCACTCATTGCTTCAGAAGTCATTGAGTATATTTAAGACAGATTCTTGATTAGTAAGGGGGTCCGTGGTTTTAGGGAGATAAATTATCAGATCTGGCGAAGCTGACTCTGGGCCAAATGGCCTAATGCTGCACCTATATCTGTGGTCTTATGGACATCTACCTACTGCTCACTGGCATTTTTTGAAAGCCAATTTTCACATGGATGTTGAAGACCTCCAGCAATTGTCCTGTTTCTGCTCCCTCACCCTGCCCCAAATTATCCTTGTGAAACCAGATTTATTCAACATCTTGGAAAGATCACACATACCTTAAGCTCAATGCCCTAAAGACCGAAGTCTGTCATTCATTCCAAATTTTGTGCTAGTGAATCCTTCCCTTTCCCAATTTCCACTGACTATCTCGGACATTGTAACTGTGATATCCCATTCACCCTTGAATTTCTTCGGCCCACAGATTCTCAATGAAATAGAGCTTCCCTACATCGTTTGCTTCACATTATATAGGAACGTAATTAGGAGCAGGAGCAGGCAGTTCAGCCCTTTGAACCTGCTCCATCATCTAGTATGGCCACGGCTGATTGTATCCTGGTTTCAAATCCAATTACCCACCTGCTCCCTAAAACCCTTTATCTTGTTTTTCATCACAAACATATCAATTACTTCCTCAGTCTATTGACTTTGATTCTGTCTGGGGTAGTGAGTTCCATTGATTCAAGTTGTTTCTCCCCATCTTAGTTACAAATATACCTCTTCTCACTCTATCTGTGACTTCGTGTTCAAGGCAGCCCCACAAGGGGGTACATCCGTTCAGTGTCAACTTTGATTAATCCCCTTTAGCATTTCATATCTCAGTCAGATTCCCCTCATTCTCCTGAACTCCAGTGAGTCCAGGCCCAAGCTATTGAACTGCTCCTCGCACAACAGCCCTTTCATTCCTGGAATCGACCTGGACAACCACCTCTGAACTGTCTCCAGTGTCACCACATCCTTCAAGTGAGGAGACCGAACAATATTCCAGATGTACCTTCATCAATGTCTTATATAATTGTAATGACACTCGTTTACTTCTATAATGCAATTCTTTTGCAATAAATGCCAGGATTCAGTTTGCCTTTCTTATAATATGTTGTACCTGCATACCCATTTTCTGTGATTCGTGCATCAAAACATCCAGATCCCTCTGCACTGATATACTTTTTAAATCTGTTTCCAATTTAAATAATAATTTATCCTTTTGTTTTTCCTTCAACCCACTTAATTTCAACATGAGTCTCATTGTACAAACATTTCCCTACACTATGTTCATTGCTCACCACCTAACTTCTTTCAGGTCCTCCTTGTTGTCACGTTCAGACTCCACTTGGTCTCTCCTGCCACTGCCATCTCATGCGTAACCATTACCTAAAACTGTCCATTCCTTTAATTCTAGCCTATAACTGCATCTCCTTCTCCTGCCTTTGTCCCAGTTGTTGGTAGCAGTTCCTTCAGTGTTCAAAACACGTGCTCTGGTGTTCCTTCCTTAACGAACATAAGACGTAGGAGTGGAAGTAAGGCTATTCGGCCCGTCAAGTCCACTCTGCCATTTAAATCATGGCTGATGGGCATTTCACCTCCACTTCCCTGCACTCTCCCCGTAGCCCTTGATTCCTTGTGAGATCAAGAATTTATCGATCTCTGCCTCGAAGGCATCCAACATCCCGGCCTCCAATGCACTCTGTGGCAATGAATTCCACAAGCCCACCGCTCTCTGGCTGAAGAAATGTCATCTTATTTCCATTTTAAATTTACTCCCTCTAATTTTAAGGCTGTGCCCACGGGTCCTAATCTCCCCGCCTAATGGAAACAACTTCCTAGCGTCCACCCCTTCTAAACCATGCATTATCTTGTAAGTTTCTATTAGATCTCCCTTCAAACTTCTAAACTCTAATGAGTACAATCCCAGGATCCTTAGCCGTTCATCATACATTAAACCTGCCATTCCATTGATCATCTGTGTGAACCTCCGCTGGACAGGCTCCAGGGCTAGTATGTCCTTCCTGAAGTGTGGGGCCCAAAATTGGACACAGTATTCTAAATGGGGCCTAACTAGAGCTTTATAAAGCCTCAGAAGCACATCGCTCCTTTTATATACCAACCCTCTTGAGATAAACAACATTACATTCACTTTCTTAATTATGGACTCTACCTGCAAGTTAACCTTTAGAGAATCCTGGACCAACACTCCAAGATCCCTTTGTACTTCTGCTTTACGAATTTTCTCACCATTTAGAAAATAGTCCATGCCTGTATTCTTTTTTTCCAAAGTGCAAAACCTCACATTTACTCACATTGAATTCCAGCCGCCATTTCCTGGACCACTCTTCTAAACTGTCTAAATCTTTCTGCAGCTTCCCCACCTCCTCAGTACCACCTGCCTGTCCACCTATCTTCGTATCATCGGCAAACTTCACCAGAATGCCCTCAATCCCTTCATCCAGATCATTAATATATAAGGTGAACAGCTGCGGCGCCAACACTGAACCCTGCGGGACACCCCTCGTCACTGGTTGCCATTCCAAAAAAGAGCCTTTTATCCCAACTCTCTGCCTTCTGTCAAACAGCCGTCCTCAATCCAAGCCAGTAGCTCATCTCGAACATCATGGGCCCTCACCTTGCTCAGCAGCCTCCCGTGAGGCACCGTATCAAAGGCCTTTTGGAAGTTTAGATAGATAACATCTACTGGGTTTCCCTGGTCTAACACACTTGTTACCTCTTCAAAGAATTCTAACAGGTTTGTCAGGCACGACCTCCCCTTACTAAATCCATGCTGACTTGTTCTAATCTGACCCTGCACTTCCAAGAATTTAGAAATCTCATCCTTGACAATAGATTCAAGAATTTTACCAACTACCGAGGTTAGGCTAATTGGCCTATAATTTTCCATCTTTTGCCTTGATCCTTTCTTAAACAAGGGGGTTACAACAGCAATTTTCCAATCATCTGGGACTTTCCCTAACTCCAGTGACTTTTGAAAGATCACAACCAAAGCCTCTGCTATTTCCTCAGCCACCTCCCTCAGAACTCTAGGATATAGCCCATCGGGGCCAGGAGATTTATCAATTTTTAGACCTTTTAGCTTTTCTAGCACTTTCTCTTTTGTAATGCCTACCGTACTCAACTCTGCCCCCGGCTCTCCCTAATTGTTGGCATACTACTCAAGTTTTCCACTGTGAAGACTGACGCAAAGTTCTTCAGCTATTTCCTGATCTCCCATCACTAGCCTTCCAGCATCAATTTGGAGCAGCCCAATATCTACTTTTGCCTCTCGTTTGTTTTTTATGTATTGAAAGAAGCTTTTACTATCGTTTCTAACATTACTAGCTAGCCTACCTTCATATTTGATCCTCTCCTTCCTTATTGCTCTCTTTGTTATCCTCTGTTTGTTTTTGTAGCCTTCCCAATCTTCTGATTTCCCCGTGCTCTTGGCCACTTTATAGGCTGTCTCAGTGATAATGGGAACTGCAGATGCTGGAGAATCCAAGATAACAAAGTGTGGAGCTGGATGAACACAGCAGGCCAAGCAGCATCTCAGGAGTGCAAAAGCTGACGTTTCGGGCCTAGACCCTTCATCAGAGAGGGGGATGGGGAGAGGGAACTGGAATAAATAGGGAGAGAGGGGGAGGCAGACCGAAGATGGAGAGAAAAGAAGATAGGTAGAGAGGGGATAGGTCAGTCCAGGGAAGACGGACAGGTCAAGGAGACGGGATGAGGTGGTAGGTAGGAAATGGAGGTGCGGCTTGAGGTGGGAGGAAGGGATGGATGAGAGGAAGAACAGGTTAGGGAAGCAGAGACAGGCTAGGCTGGTTTTGGGATGCAGTGGGGGAAGCGGAGGTTTTGAAGCTTGTGAAGTCCAAATTGATACCATTGTGGCACTGCAGAAGGCCCATGATGGACATGTCGTCTGAGGGATGGGAGATGGAGTTGAAATGTTTCGCCTCCTGCAGTGCCACAATGATGCCACCCGAAGGTTGCAGGAACAGCAACTCATATTCCGCTTGGGAACCCTGCAGCCCAATAGTATCAACATGGACTTCACAAGCTTCAAAATCTCCCCTTCCCCCACTGCATCCCAAAACCAGCCCAGTTCTTTCCCCGCCCCCCACTGCATCACAAAACCAGCCCAGCCTGTCTCTGCTTCCCTAACCTGTTCTTCCTCTCACCCATCCCTTCCTCCCACCTCAAGCTGCACCTCCATTTCCTACCTACCACCTCATCCCGCCTCCTTGACCTGTCCGTCTTCCCTGGACTGACCTATCCCCTCCCTACCACCTCACCTATGCTCTCCTCTCTACCTATCTTCTTTTCTCTCCATCATCGGTCCGCCTCTCCCTATTTATTCCAGTTCCCTCTCCCCATCCCCCCCTCTCTGAAGAAGGGTCTAGGCCCGAAACGTCAGCTTTTGTGCTCCTGAGATGCTACTTGGCCTGCTGTGTTCATCCAGCTTCACACTTTGTTATCTTTATAGGCTGTCTGTTTTTCTTTGATATATTTCCTGACTTCCTTTGTCAGCCGTGGCTGTCTAATCCCACCCCGGATAATCTTTCTTTTCTTTGAGGACACAGTACAGAGGTTCATCCCAATTACACCCAGAAACTCCTGCCATTGTTGCTCTACTGTCTTCCCCGCTCGGCTCTGCTTCCAGTCGATTTTCATCAATTCCTCTCTCATGCTCCTGTAATTACCTTTATTTAACTGTAACACCATTACATCCGATTTTGCCTTCTCTCTTTCAAACTGCAGACTGAACTCTATCATATTATGATCGCTTGCCTCCTAAGTGTTCCCTTACTTTAAGGTCTTTTATAAAGTCAGGCTCATTACATAGCACTAAGTCCAGAATAGCCTGCTCCCTTGTGGGCTCCATCACAAGCTGTTCCAAAAAGCCATCCTGCAAACATTCCATGAATTCCCTTTCTTTGGATCCACTGGCAACATTATTCACCCAGACCATCTAAACATCCCCTTCTCAAAAATTTCCAACAAGCTTCCCGTTATCCATCCTAACCTCTTCCTTCCTGATTTGGAGTTTGATTTCCTTCTGATTTGTGAAGCACTATGGGACATTTTCGATGTTAAAAGTGTAACATAAACCCCAGTAGTTACAAAATGAAGTACACAGTCAGTGAAACAAATGATATTGTTTTGGAAATTCCATAGACTCTGTCCTATAATGGGTCAGTTTCATTTTTTCATATATTTTTACATTCAAAAACAATCATCCCAGTCACTT
Organism: Stegostoma tigrinum; assembly: GCF_030684315.1. Classification (NCBI taxonomy): domain Eukaryota; kingdom Metazoa; phylum Chordata; class Chondrichthyes; order Orectolobiformes; family Stegostomatidae; genus Stegostoma; species Stegostoma tigrinum. Next base: position 51,359,097 of record NC_081371.1, read on the forward strand.
TGAAGGGGCACCTGTTGACGATACATGAACTGTGCAATAATTAGTTGTGCTAGTTAGACTGATGTGGGATCTTTGTCTGTAACAATACTAGAAGCTAGTAAGTTCATTTAATCTTGAGGCTAGTTTGTTGGTGAGTTGAAGTAACAATTCTCCCTTGCAGGCACCTGTGCTGTCATTGGATAACTTTCCTGACTGGGATTTTATCATTACATTTATGTGACAACAGAGTGATCCAGATGCAATTCAGCGGTTTTGAAATACAGTCGCTATTACTGTAGGCAAACCTCAGGAGATCATTTGTACACAGCAAGATCCCACGAAAAACTGCATTCTGTTCTCTTCCCCTGATGTACTTGTGTCAGATATAATTTGCTGGAATAGCATGCCATACAATACTTTTCACTGTGTCTTGGTACATGTGCCAATGATAAATCGAACTAAATCAAATGAATGAGCGGATTGTTGATTTCCAATCCTCTAAATAAAGGACTAACTGTAGGCCAAGATGCCAGGAGAATTCTGTCTATGAAAACTTCTGTGGTAGGTTTGCTTGAATAGGGCGTAGAGTCTCAATTTGACATCTCCAACAATCCCATGACGCTGAATTATGTTTCGAACACGAGCACAAGTTGTTTGCTCTGAAACCGAAAAGAATATTCTTTGGGCTTAAGTTATTCTGTAAATTATACTTGCAATCGTCATTCATTCCAAAGAAAGCACTGCTGTTCTTTTTTGTTTGCACATCCTTCAGTCTAGTTCAAAACTTCCTGTCAAGTTGCGCTTGAGGTGATCGCTTCCTGTGCTTGACTGGACAGTACATTTAGATGACATTCTATAAAACCATGATGTGAAGTTGCAGTGTCTCTGTCTCTCAATATTTCTAACAGTTGTCTTTCATTAGATTGCTAAAGATGCTAAAGAATGCGTTCAAGAGTGCGTGAGTGAGTTTATCAGCTTTATAACGTCTGAGGCTAGTGAGCGATGTCATCAAGAGAAACGCAAAACCATCAACGGTGAAGACATCCTTTTTGCCATGTCCACATTGGGCTTCGATAGTTACGTGGAACCATTAAAACTTTACCTGCAAAAATTCAGAGAGGTGATACTGTTTTCACTTTTACAAAAAAAAGTATTTAAGTGGCGGTGGCTATTGTCTGCTGCTAAATAACAAGCTCCTCTGTATTTGATTTCTGGGAAAGCAGGCTGCCACACCTTTTTGGAATGTTTTTGCCAGCAGCCTACCATAGAAAAATATCGTTCCTTCTAATTTTAGCACCGCAGCGGTGAGCTGCTTGTTCTAAACTGTTGTGATCAACTCTGAAGTGAAGAGCTGTGTGGAGAAGCTTAAACATGGCCCCGTGGTCCTTCGGTTCATCACTGTGGCACATTACCAACTTAACATGTCTGAAAATTCTTTAGATTCCTATCCTCATTTTCAGTCGTGGTCTCTCTCCTCTCGGATCTCGGCACTTCTCCAATCTGGGCCACTTGTGCGTTGCCCATTTATAATTGTTCCGCCATTGGCAGCCATGCCTTCAGCTGTCTGGGTCTTAGTGTTCCAGATTTTGCCACTTAAATCTCTGCTTTTCCCTTCTCCTTCAAGGAGACCATGAAAATGGGAATTCTGTGACCAAGCTTTGGGGTCACCTGTCTTAATCCCGGTTTACCTAGATCAGTGTTGAATGTTGTTGGGTATCACTCCTGTGACAATTTAACCATACTAAAGATGCTATATAAATACAAGTTGTTGTGAAGAAAATACGAAACCCTTGCTAGCATATGTTTTAATATGTAAACCCTTTTTTTGCAATCGCGTTTTTTCATTTAAATAAAAATTAAAACTGCATTGAATTGTGCAGGCAATGAAGGGGGAGAAAGGATTAAACACATCAACAGGTGGAGGCACAGATGGTCTTGGCGAGGAGCTCACAGAAGAAACTTTCTGTAAGTGCTACGTTTGACCACTGAGTTCTTTTTATTAAAACAAACTTTATTCTAGACGAGCTTTTGGAACAAGAAGGAACTGGAATAAATTATTTCTTCAAACAAAGAGTGGTTACTTCAGAAGACCGCCTTAATGACAAAGTACTGTCACAGCCTTTCTCTCTCACCCATTTATCTACAGTGTGCTGCTGTCATTCAACTTGCATTATACAGTAGCTTTAACGGAAGTTTTTTGCAGATGTGTGATGAAAGGCTAAGCCTGAATCAAAAAGAGTTGAGCATTTGAAGGGGAACACAAAGCTTTGCTGTAAACAATGCAGATTTTGAGAAGCAGTGTTGGAGAGGTTGAGGGGTTTGCAGAGAGTGGGACCCAGACAAATGAAGGCACAACGGATAGTCCTGGAGCATGAGGGCAGGTTTGACAAGATTGTGCATTCATCTGGTGAGGGAAACGATTATTTCTCCTAAATTGTTTTTGAAAGCTGTATTCTTCTTAGTGGAGATTTTCTGCAGATGCAGACCGTGTTGGATCTGAGGATCAGGACTCCCACATGTAGTTCTTCCTTAACATTCCTTGAAGCAATGATAGCTCGACTTAACTGGGAATGTTTCCATTACTGATGTACAGTAATGAGGATAGTGATTGGCTTTAAACTGTTGGAAAATTGGGAGGTAAACAGGCTCTGGATTTATTTTTGCTTTTTACAGCACCATCTCTTGTTTTACTTAATCATAAAATGGTTTCAACACAGAAATTGGCCCTTCAGCCCATCATGACTGAACTGGCTTTTTGCAAGAGCAACTCATTCAGTCCCAGTCTTTCACTTTTCCCCATCACCTCCATTTTTCTCTCCCACTAGGTAATTATTGCCATGTCCTTTAGAAAGCCATGGTTGAATTGCCACATCTGCAGGCTCAAGCAGTGCATCCCAGAGCTAACCACGAGCTGCTTATAAAGCACGCTCCTTTTCCTTTTACCTGTCTCTCTCAAATCTGTGGCCTCTGGTTCTTGATCCTTCCAGCAACGGTTCCAACATTTTTTCCATATTTCCACTGTCCAGAACCTTCATTCCAAACAGCTCCTTCAGATTACCCTTCCATCTCCTCCCCCTGAAGAACTACATTCTATCCTTGTACCTTCCTCGCCCATTAAATTTTAAATCAACGAAAGGGGGATGTGAAATTAGTGAAGTACTGTTGTTGAACCATGCTACTGAAAATACCATACTTTTGATTCCTGATTTCCAAACCTTAGTTGATTTTAAGTATGAGATGGTGGTGAAATATGGTGGGATATGGTTCATGCACGAGCTAAATGACTGGCATAGATTACCTGGGGCAAATGACCAGTTTCTTTGCTGTAAACCTCATGTGAAATGATGTTTCTGACCTGATGCTCATGTTCCACTAAACATTAAAAATATCACAAAGTGTCTCTCTTGAGATTATAGTTTCTGAGAAAATTTGATTTGCATCTTTTGTTTTATAGTTTCCTAGAATATGTTATCTTACATCTTTGTTTTAGTTTTAGAAAATTTTATTTAAATTTATGTTTCCTAAATGTTTCTAAAACACCTGCTGGGTTTCAGTCATGTAGCCTCTAATTGAAAGAGCTTCAGAATATAAATGCAGGGAGAGAATTGCTTGATCTTTAGTAAGCGATTTTGTTTAATGCACAATATTAATTTCAGTTTGCTGCTTAAAAAAATCAGCTGTGCTTTTCAGAATTTTTCATACATTTCTTATTGCCATCCAACAGCTAATCAGTTGACAACAGGATTAATCACTACAGATGGCCCTCCACAAAATGTCATGGTTTATACCACATCTTATCAACAGGTGAGTGCTGGCACTTACTTTACCACAGCAGTAAATGGTTCTTTCTAGTTTATGACATCGTTCCTCATTTCTTATCGGTGGGATTTATTCTCTTTAGTGGCAGGAATTGCATCGTGGAATCATCCAGTACAAAAGGGAGCCATCCGGCCCATTGTATCTGTACTGGCTCTCTGAAATAGTGACCAGTCAGTCCCACTCCCCTTCTCTTTCCCTAGCGAGGACTTGAATTTCTGTAGCGCCTTTCACCAGTTTGACGTTGCAAAAAGATTTACAAGCAATGATATACTCTTGAAATAAAGTGACACTTGTGAAAAATGCTGCAGCCTGTTTACACACAGCAAGGTGTTAGTGACCAGTTGATGTTTTTAATGAAGTTGGTTGAGTGATGGAGTTTGGCCAGGACTCTAGAGAGCAGTCTACTGCTCGTCGATTTAGTGTGACGTCCTCACATTAACATGCCTGTTAAAGGAAACCTATCTGACAGTACTGCACTGGGCATGCCAGCCTAGATAATGTGCAGAGGCCTCTGCTTTGGGACTTGAACCCACAATCTTCTGATTCTGAAGTGAAAGTGCTACCCATTGAACCACCCTCTACTTTCTGAAGTAGATAAATGTAAATTTTAAATTAAGTGTAGTTTGTTGTTTGATAGCAAACTACGCAACGCATGAAGGTTGAAATTCCAAAATGAGGGGTAATAGTTAAGGATACAGGGTAGGTCATTTAGGACTGAAATGAGGAGAAATTTCTTCATCCGGAGAGTGGTGAACCTGGGCGTTCTTTGCCACAGAAAGTGGTTGAAGCCAAAACATTGAGAATGTTTTCAAGGAGATGATAGATATCGTTTTTAGAGCTAAAGGAATCAAAGGATACGGGAGAGCAGGAACAGGGGACTGAGTTGAATTGAATGACAGGTTTTGTAGAGCTGAATGTCTTACTCCTATTTCTATTTTCTGTGTAGAGTTATTGGTGTGATTACAATTTAAAAAATAGTTTGTGAGATTTATATGCACCCACTAGCTAATTGGGCAGGGTGGGCAGTAAGTGCAATTTGTGGTTTGATCGAAAGCTATACAGACAGTGAAAGTTGCAGGCTCAGGGCCTGGTCTGTGCTGTTCTCTCTGACTTTGCAGGATAGGTGGTGGTGGTGAGTTGCTTTAGTGTAATATCCCTGAACAGGGGAGAGTCTGGATCTTCAGGGGCAGTGTCTCGAAGCATGAAGTTTTCTTGGAAAGCAGTAACAACTTTATAATTAAACCTTATATTTAAAAGATGTTGATTTTTGGAGTAGTTGTGGGTGTTGAGGTTGGTTGGCTCGCCGAGCTGGTTTGTTGTTCCGCAGACGTTTCGTTACCGTGCTTGGTAACATCATCAGTGCAGCCTCTGATGAAGCGTCGGTGTGTTTTCCCACCTGGCTTTTAAACTCTGGGGTCCGTTGCGATGGATTGCCTTACCTCCGGGTTTCCTCCGTAGTGGAATGTATATGGGGCCGAGTTTAATGTGTTTATTAATAGCCTGCTTCGTATAGTGCCATGCTTCTAGGCATTCTTGTGCTTGTGTCTGCCCAGCCTGTCCCAGGATCTTGGTGTTGTCCCAGTCAAAGTCGCGGTTCGATGTTGAGTTTGGGGATTAATTGAGGGATATGATGCTGGGGCAGATTAATGGAACAGAGGTACAGATGAGTTGTGATCTTATTGGATGTTAGTTAAAATTAAATTTCTCCCTTTTGTCCTCATCATGATTTTGAAGAAATTCAGGACGTACTCGGTTCAGTTTTTTTTCAAAATCTGATTTTTCATGATCATTGTTACTAGAAATCGGTGTCTCTTCCACAACAGATTGTGTTTGAAAAGGTGAGAATATGGAGTGTAGAGACAAAAGACAGGTCAATGTTTCTTTCATGGAGGAATCTAAAGGAAGTTTTCACATTTACACGTCAGTCCTGTGTGTGCTGATCTGTGTTGGCTGTCAGTGAGGCAGTTTGAAAATCCTCAGCATTGTTTTCAAATCCATCCAGGATCTTGCCCCTCATCTCGGGGGGAGGGGGGGTGGTTTCCTGTGGGGTCTCTATCTGCTGAGATACCGTTGCTCCCCTAATCTCGACCACATGAGCATCACTGATTTTGATTGCTGCACCATTCATGTCATTAACTACCACCGACCCCCACAACGCTGTGATTTCTGCATCTCTCTTTAAATTATTTCAGCCTACACCTTGACAAAACACTTTGTCTCCACTAATTGTGTCTTAAGTGACTCATCATCAAATATTGTTGAGGCACCTTGGGGTGTTTCGTTAGGTTAAAGGCACCTATATAAGTGTAAGTTATTGTCTGACCCACTGTGTTTCTCCACGTTTTATATATAGATTTCAGCTTTCTGGGCACTGTTTGCTTTACGTGTACTCTGTTTCAATTCAGTTCAGTTTTACCATTGTTCTTTTTTAAGAGTTTTCATTTTAAAAATGAGCTGTTTGAAATTCTGTGTACTTATTCTGAACTGACTCCTTCACTTTGGTTCTGGCAGATTTCAGGTGTACAGCCCATACAGTTCTCCTGATGGCAACCACTGATGACTTAGAAACATATCGATTTCCCCACAATAACAAGATAATTGGCTGAAAGAAAGATAAAAGAATCGGCAAGGATGAGAGCAGTTGAATGGCTGATTGACCTGAAGAGGATGATCTCTAGCTGCTCTTGTATTATATTCTTCTGAATAGTTGTAGATGCTTTGACAGGTTCCTGGGGTGTGACCAAGAAATCCAGTTTCTGACCCCACCTGAAAGATCATTTCTTATTTACCAGTTTTAAAAAACTGAACCTTTATAATGTATCACAGTTACAAAGTACTTTTGTTTTGTACAAGAGTTGTTGGGTTTTGTGTGGATACATGCAGGAAGCTGATGTCTTTGGCTGCTGTGTGTCTGATTTATTACTGTCAGAACTTACTGGGCAGTATCTTATTTTCATATTGAATCATGTTGCTCCTTTTGTAATTCAGATAAGTAATTTCACTAGATGTACCCTTTTAATAAAACAGGTGTATAATAAATTGTTTTTGAGAGTACAGAAGCTGGTGTTTCTCTCCCACTGCACCATTCATTAACAATTCGCAAGTTGGAGATCATGCTATGTAATTAGTTTGCTCAGCACAATTTGATGTGAATTGCTCACACCTTCCCTTCCAATTAAAGCTTGCTATCTAGTGTCGGTTTGCAATACTGCATTTGCAGATTCGTTCTGAGTGCAAAAATTCAAAACATAAGTTGTGGCTGGTGAAACAAGTTATGGATTATATATCATTAAATAGCCTTTATAAAATGGACTGAAATGGTAATTGGGAAGCTTTTAGACAACAACAAAGGACCAAGAAACTGTTAAGGAAGAGTAGAATATGAACGCAATTTAGCAAAAACATGGACTATGAAATGCAGATGAAAAGAAATGTGAAATGTTTCTTTTTTTTAAAAAGAAGAAAACTTTGACTAAAATGAATTCTGTAATCCAGCGAACTGTGGGGGCTTTTTTTTTTGAGATTAATACATTTTTGTGTTTGGTGAGGTGGTCGGTATGACTTCTGGTTTTTTCAGTGGTTTGTATACTGGAACTCCAGGCCTCTACGAATTCCCTGGCATGTCTCTTTTGGCTTGTGCTATTATGGATGTGTTGTCTCAGTTGAATTCATGACCTTTGTCTGTGTGTGTTGAGATCGGTGAGAATTTGTCATGTCTCTTGGGTGGCTAATGGATGTTTGTGTACTATTTATTGTCAGTTTTCTTCTAGTTTGGCCTATGTAATGTTTCTCTCAGACCATATGTGGTATTTTCTGTATTACGTTAGTTTCTTTGGTTATGAGTATTATATTTGAGTATGGGATCTTTTACGTTTGTCAGTAGCTGTCGCAGAGTGGTTGATAACAGTGTGGAGCTGGAGGTACACTGCAGCCCAGGCAGAATCAGAGGATCATGGAAGTTTGCATTTCAAGTCAGGACCCTTCCTCAGAATGCTGCCTGGCCTGCTGTGTATCTCCAGCTCCACACGGTGTTATCTCTGTCGCAGGGAGGTTGTTGGCTTGTGGGTTACCCTGATACTTAAGGGTCTGAGCAGTCTTGTGGTCATCTCTGATATGTCCCTGACATACGGTAGGGTGACGGTGTCTGGCCATGCTGTGTCTTCCTGTTTGTGGTCTGTCTCGGAGGTAATGGCGGATGTGCTTTACTGGTATTCATTTCTTTTGAAGCATCCGTATAAGGACTCCTGTTCTGCTTTGCACAGTTCCAGGTTGCTGCAGTGTGTTGTGGCTTATTTGAATAATGGGATACCCAAAAAGCAACAGCTACCGACAAACTTAAAGGATCACATGCCCACAACCATCAAAGCTAGTGTAATATACAAAATACAGTGCAAGGACTGAGAGAAACTTCACATAGGCTAAACTGGAAGAAAACAGACAATAGGAATACACGAGCACACATTAGCCATCAAGAGACACAGCCAATTCTCACTGGTTGCAATATACACGGGCAAAGAAGGACGTAAATTCGACTGGGACGATGCAGCCATAGTAGCAAAGGCCAGACATAGACATGCCAGGGAATTCCTGGAGACCTGGCATTCTAACCATAACTCTGTTAACAGGCACATTGAACTAGACCTGATGTACAAACTACTGAAAAACAGGACCGGAAGTAATGCCAACCACCCCAGCAAACTGAGGCAAATAAATAACAAGTGGGACAGAGCACTAACGCTTCACACTGACGATGTTACGTAGCAGGGTGACGAAACATTTGCAATCAAACACACCAGCTCAGCGAGCAAGTCTACGACCTCATATTTGCAAAATGTCTGAGAGTTACAAATCAGTTAAATGAGTGAGCAAAAATTTAACAGGTGGATTTTTAATTCTGGCAAATGAGGTTTTTGCCTTTGGCTGAAAGCAGAGTGGAGTTGCATGTTATTTAAATGGTGAAATTCTGCAAGAATCTACAGCAGCGAAGGGTTTGAATGTACTAAAGTAAATCACAAAACCAACATCAGAGTTCAGTGGATAATAGGGAAGGCAAATGAACTGTTGGCTTTTATTTAAAAGGAAATGAATATCAAAATAAGATTTTGCAAAAGCTATGCAAGGCACCAATCAGACCACACTTGTAATACTGTGAACAGTTCTGGTCCCCTTTATACAAAGAGGGATATACTGGCCTAAGAGGCAGTCTGGAGGAGGTCTAATGGATTGAATTCAGATAAGGAGGAATTTTCTTGAGTTTGAGAAGGTTAGGCCTGGAGTTTAGAAAAAGGAGAGATCTTACTGGACCATATAAGGTAGGGCATTTGACGGAATGGACGTGAGAGGTTGTTTTCCCTTGCAGAACTATCTTACACCGGCTCTGTTTTTCAGCAGTGGTCTGTATACAGTGTCTATTTCTACAAGTGTGTTAATGGAGTCCTGTGCTGAGAACCAGGCCTCCAGAAATTCCCTTGCAATGTCTGCTGTTCGCTTGTCCCAGTATACTCACTTTGCCCCTGTCTAACTGCTGGCCTTTGTATTTATCGAGACAAGTGAATATTGGTCTTGTCTTTTTACTGCCAGCTGGTGTCCATGTATCCTGGTCGTCCGTTTCCTCGCTGTTTGTCCAATGTAATGCTTATTGCGGTGACTGCATGGGATTCTGTATATCACATTAGTCCTGCTTACTGTCAGTGTGGGTTCTTTAGTCTTTGATAGCATTTGACAGTGTTGATGTTTTTTTTCCCTTTATTCATTCACGGGATGAGGGCACCACTGGCTAGGCCAACATTTATTGCCCATCACCAATTGTCCAGAGGGCAGTTAAGATTCAATTACATTGCTGAGAGTCTGGAGTCACGTGTAGGGCAGACCAGGTAAGGATGGCAGTTTCCTTCCCTAAGGGACATTAGTGAACCAGATGGGTTTTTCCTGACAATTGACAATGGATTCACAGTTGTCATTAGATTCTTAATTCCAGATATTTATTGAATTCAAATCCCACCATCTGCCATGGTGGGGTTTGAACCCAGATCCTCAGAATCTTATCTAGGTCTCTGGGTTAACAGTCCAGTGTTAATACCACCAGGACATTGCCTCCACAGTGCAGTCCTGATCCTATGCAGTCTATGTAGTCTGAGTGTCATTTACAATATATTTTTGACATAGGGTAAAATTAATAGTGTCTTCTACTGTACCAAGTCCTCTGACTGTTGTTTTGTAGGCATCAGCAGATGAAAATTTTTGCGTATCTACTGTTAGTCAACACTTTCTGCAGATGATCAGTGATAATGGGAACTGCAGATGCTGGAGAATCCAAGATAACAAAGTGTGAAGCTGGATGAACACAGCAGGCTCCCGAGATGCTGCTTGGCCGGCTGTGTTCATCCAGCTTCACACTTTCTGCAGGTGTCCCTCTTCCATTCTCTGGGGTGTTACAGTGTGATGTGCACAGTGGAGAGAAAGGCCCTAGAAGGACTGAAGAAAGATAGAAACATCACAATCCTACCAGCGGACAAAGGATGAATGACAGTGGTTCTGATCAGAACTGACCGCACTGTGAATGCACAAGCACTACGTGCGGATACAGCCACATACCAACAGGTGGCATCAGAATCCCACACGACAGTTAGGGAACAGGATAATTTAAACATGCAGGAGATATCACTAACACCGGCTAGATCAGAATGAAGTCAGATAGCTCAAACACCAACACCCACCCCCACCCCAGCTTCTGTGGACACCCCAAGGTATGTCAACCTAGAATCCCACTCAGAACAATAGTCTTCTTACCAGGCACACCTACACACGAGCTAGTGAGAGAAATTGTTAAATTGCCAACAGCACACAACTTTCAGCCTCAGATATTTCTGGGCTCTAGTATTCTTTGTGTTCAATTTTAGCACCCCCTACAGTCCTGAGCATGCATTGATCCCTTCCCCAAGACATGCAGATGTATATTTAAGAGTTTATTTAACATTGAGCTCTTGTCCATTCTGAATCATTCCTTTTTATACTTCATGGGCATTGCTGGTCAGATTGGTATTTATTGACCATAGCCAGTAGCCTTTTGAGAAGGTGTTAAAGAGTACATTGTTTAAAACACTTCAATTCTGGTCTCCCTGCAGTTGGAAAGATGTTGTGAAACTTCAAAGGGTGCAGAAAAGATTTACAAGGATGTTGCCAGGGTTTGAGCTATAAGGAGAGGCTGAATAGGCTAAGGTTACTGTCCCTGGAATGTTGGAGGCTGAGAGGTCACCTTATAGAGGTTTATAAAATCAAGAAGGGCATAGATAGGGTGAATAGCCAAGGTCTTTTCCCCAGGGTAAGGGGAATTCAAAACTAGAGGGCGTAAGTTTAAGGCGAGAGTGAAAAGATATTAAAGTGACCTAAGGGCCAATGTTTTCACACAAAGGGTGGTGTGTGTATGGAATGAGCTGCCTGAGTGGTTGGTGGAGGCTTGTAAAATTACAATATTTAAAAGGCATCTGGATAGGTATATGAATAGGAAGGGTTTAGAGGGATATGGACCAAATGTTGGCAAATGGGACTAGATTAATCGAGGATATGTGGTTGGCATGGACAAGTTGGACCGTGCTGTACATGTCTATGTCTCTATGACTACAGCCCAAATGGTGATTCTCTTGTAGCAGCTTGATATTGCGATATAATTTCAGAGGACAGTTATGAACTCACTGTATCACTCTGGTTCAGGAGTTTATTTTTTTCTTGATGATAGCATTGCAGCACATTTTTAAAAATACTGTTTTGTTTTTAAACCAAGGCATTAAGTAGACAATTTAGAACATTTCTAAATAAAATTCCTGAAACTACTATCATCTCTGCATGATGCAATGTGTATAATATACAGCATCGGCTGCAGAAACACAGCCACAAGAGCCTAGGCCAAAGTGAGGGGAATGACTTAAAGTGAAAAATTATAGCCTACGTCCAGAATAATCCAGACATGTCCTGCATTAAAACTGCCTGTAGTTATTTTATTCAGGTATGTCACAAAACAATTAATATACATACTGAAGGGGCAGTTCACACTGGAGTTACCACTCCTCTACCTTGACATTCCCTATACCGCATGGAATTGCCACAACGTTGGTTGATTATCCCTTTCCACCTCCACTTGTGAGGGCTGGGTCTTTCTATTTTTGTACCCTTATAAACTGTAGACTACAATGAGAAAGAACTGTTCATTTGAACAATTTTACCAGGATGGCTGCATAATTTTACAGCAAGGAATTTGATGCTTATTGTGAACTCTGTTTTTGTGGCTGTCAGTTCCTACAGACAATCAGGATTTGTTTACAAGTGAAGCTATTTGATTTCCAGCTAACTGAGCAGTTTGGAACAGGAAACAAGTTACAGAGACAGAGAGAGAGCAAAGACACAGAAGGATGTATTGTTCTCTTCAGCGGAAACTACACGTTCGCTGCAGTAAAACACTTAGAACAAATTTGGGGAATAAACAGCTACTTTTCCTGAAGCAGTTGCTGTGAGCCCTGACTTTTGAGTTGATAAATCAGAAATATTTTCTAAGTGAATCAGCCACTCTAAACTTTTTACAAAATGCTGGAAGCTTCTAGAGAAAGGCAACTGAACACCAAAGGCCTGGCTAGCTGAAGAAGGAGCATCTCAACATTGAAAATAGGAACCAAAGATCACTGTAGTTATGTATGTGTGGGAGAGAGAGACAGAGTGCATGTGTGTAGGGGTAGGTTATAAGGGGATTAGAGATCTTGTCAGTAGCATTATAAGCCAATGGTTTCTATCTTCTTACCTGTAGCTATAGTCTAATTACCGACTAACAATTTTTGTTTAGTACACAAAAGAGATCTATGCTTTTTCTCAACCTTGGTCTGAAAATGAGGTAAATTGATTGGGCATACCTCGAAAAACACTTGAAGTATTGCTACAGCATCAGGAATAGGGGGACTCAATCTACAGGACACTCAGTACACTGTCCGAGTGGGTCATAACATACTCACATCAACCATCATCTGTGGAATGGTGAGTGGCTTATCAGCTAATAACATTCTCCACTTTCACAAGCTGGGAACTAGCACCAAAACACCCTCTGCACTAGTGATTGGGTTATCCTGGGGCCAGAAAACCCCAGCCTGGGACTCAAACACAAAGCACTCTGCCTTTTATAAAAACCATATACTACAGCTGACGGAAATCTGAAATTAAAAAACAAAACAGAAAGTCCCACCAGGTCTCAGAGGGAAAAGGATCATTTCAGATTTGAAATGTTCCCTGTTTTTCTCTCTCCTCAGATGTTGCCAGATCTGGGAACACTATAGTTCGAGTACTATAGATGGGTCAGTTTTTGTACAGTGTGTGCAGGAGGGCTTCCTGACACAGTATGTAGGCAGGCCAACAAGGGGCAAAGCCACATTAGATTTGGTACTGGGTAGTGAGCCTGGCCAGGTGTTAGATTTGGAAGTAGGTGAGCACTTTGGTGATAGCGATCACAATTCTGTTATGTTTACTTTAGTGATGGAAAGGGATAGGTGTATACCACTGGGCAAGAGTTAGAGCTGGGGGAAAGGCAACTACGATGAGATTAGGCAAGATTTAGGGAGCATAGGATGGGGAAGGAAACTGCAGGGGATGGGCACATTACAAATGTGGAGTTTATTCAAGGAAAAGCTCCTGTGTGTCCTAGATAAGTATGTACCTGTCAGGCAGGGAGGAAGCTGTAGAGCGCGGGAGCCATGGTTTACGAAGGAGGTGGAATCTCTGGTCAAGAGGAAGAAGAAGGCTTATGTTAGGATGAGATGTGAAGGCTCAGTTAGGGCACTTGAGGTCTACGAGGTAGCCAGGAAAGACCTAAAGAGAGAGCTCAGAAGAGCCAGCAGGAGACATGAGAAGTTGTTGGCGGATAGGATCAGAGTAAACCCTAAGGCTTTCTATAGGTATTTAAGGAATAAAAGAATGACAAAAGTAAGATTAGGCCCAATCAAGGATAGTAGTGGTAAGTTGTGTGTGGAGTCAGATGAGATAGAGGAAGCGCTAAATAAATATTTTTCAACAGTATTCACTCTAGAAAACGACAATGTTGTCGAGGAGAATACTGAGATACAGGCTACTAGACTAGGTGGGATGGAGGTTCACAAGGAAGAGGTAATATAAATCCTTCAGAAGGTGAAGATAGATAAGTCTCCTGGGCCGGATGGGATTTATCCTCGGATCCTCTGGGAAGCCAGGGAGGAGATTGCCGAGCCTTTGGCATTGATCTTTAACTCGTCATTGTCTACAGGAAAAGTGCCAGATGACTGGAGGATAGCAAATGTGGTTCCCCTGTTCAAGAAGGGGAGTAGAGACAACCCTGGTAATTATAGGCCAGTGAGCCTTCCTCAGTTGTTGGTAAAGTGTTGGAAAAGGTTATAAGGGATAGGATTTATAATCATCTAGAAAAGAATAAATTGATTAGGGATAGTCAGCACGGTTTTGTGAAGGGAAGGTCGTGCCTCACAAACCTTATTGAGTTCTTTGAGAAGGTGACCAAACAGGTAGATGAGAGTAAACCAGTTGATGTGGTTTATATGGATTTCAGCAAGGCGTTCGATAAGGTTCCCCACAATAGGCTATTGTACAAAATGCGGAGGAATGGAATTGCGGGAGATATAGCAGTTTGGATCAGAAATTGGCTTGCTGAAAGAAGACAGAGGTTGGTAGTTGATGGGAAATGTTCATTCTGGAGACCAGTTACTAGTGGTGTACCACAAGGGTCGGTGTTGGGGCCACTGCTGTTTGTCATTTTTATAAATGATCTGGATGAGGGTGTAGAAGGATGGGTTAGTAAATTTGCAGACGACACTAAGGTCGGTGGAGTTGTGGATAGTGACGAAGGATGCTGTAGGTTGCAGAGAGACATAGATAAGCTGCAGAGCTGGGCTGAGAGGTGGCACATGGAGTTTAATGCAGACAAGTGTGAGGTGATGCATTTTGGTAGGAGTAACCGGAAGGCAAAGTACAGGGCTAATGGTAAGATTCTTAGCAGTGTAGATGAGCAGAGAGATCTCGGTGTCCATGTACACAGATCCTTGACAGTTGCCACCCAGGTTGACAGGGCTGTTAAGAAGGCTTACAGTGTTTTAGCTTTTATTAATAGAGGGATCGAGTTCCGGAACCAAGAGGTTATGCTGCAGCTGTACAAAACTCTGGTGTGGCCGCACTTGGAGTATTATGTACAGTTCTGGTCACCGCATTATAAGAAGGATGTGGAAGCTTTGGAAAGGGTGCAGAGGAGATTTACTAGGATGTTGCCTGGTATGGAGGGAAGGTCTTATGAGGAAAGGCTAAGGGACTTGAGGCTGTTTTCATTGGAGAGAAGAAGGTTGAGAGGTAACTTAATAGAAACATATAAAATAATCAGAGGGTTAGATAGAGTGGATAGGGAGAGCCTTTTTCCTAGGATGGTGACGGCGAGCACGAGGGGGCATAGCTTTAAATTGAGGGGTGAAAGATACAGGACAGATGTCAGAGGTGGTTTCTTTACTCAGAGAGTAATAAGGGAATGGAACGCTTTGCCTGCAATGGTAGTAGATTCGCCAACTTTAGGTACATTTAAGTCGTCATTGGATAAGCATAAGGACGTACATGGAATAGTGTAGGTGAGATGGGCTTGAGATCGGTATGACAGGTCAGCACAACATCGAGGGCTGAAGGGCCTGTCATGTGCGGTAATGTTCTATGTTCTATGTTCTATCTATTGAGTTTGTCGAGCAATTTCTGTTTTTGTTTCGGATTTCTAGTGTCTGCAGTTACTTGGGTTTTAAATTCTCTGCCATTACTGACAAATCAGCTCCTTCACCTGTGTCTAAAACTTCCTCCCCTCTCTGTGCTAGAAATTTATGCTTTTCAGAATTACTGGGGTTAAAACACAATCCTTAACAGCAGCTGCTCGACAAGCAGTCATCTCATGGCATTCCAATCATGTCACTCTCCCACTTTAATCCAACAGGGCATCCATAAAACCACAACTCCTCTTGCCCCAAAGGAAGAGTTCAAACAGTAACTTTCAATAAAAAATTTAATCATCAAGCAATCTGAAAAGTTATACGTGCTAAACCCTTAACATGTAAAACAGGGTCTCAGGGTCGTCACCTCACCTGTTCCTGTCAGTGCTGCACACAGCCTGTCTCAGGGTGCTCACCTCGCCTGTTCCTGTCATTGATGCACACAGCCTGTCTCAGGGTCCTCACCTCGCCTGTTCCTGTCAGTGATGCACACAGCCTGTCTCAGGGTCCTCACCTCGCCTGTTCCTGTCAGTGATGCACACGGCCTGTCTCAGGGTCCTCACTTCACCTGTTTCTGTCAGTGATGCTGACTAACTATCTCAGTGTCCTCACCTTGCCTGTTCCTTTCCCACAAAACAGAACTGGATAGAATCCCCTTCCTCCCCTCCCCCATTTCTGAAGAAGAGTCCAGACCCAAAATGTCAGCCTTCCTGCCCCTCTGAAGCCGCTGTGTTCATCCAGCTGTACACCTTGTATCTTGGATAGAAGTTTTATTTGTTTTAGCAGATGAGGTTGGAAAAAGCCCTGAATTTTGTTTTAAGAGTTCAATAAGGAAACATCAGGAGTTAGCCCCTGTTTGTGTGTCTCAGATAGAGACACAGATGGGGAAAATCGCCTCTGGTGAATGTGCGGAAATTCACAGAAAACAATGCATGCGACTTTGTCAGTTGAGGAAGAAATTTTAAAATGATGATCGTACTAATACTACACTGTGTCTGAGTATCTGTAGAGATAATTGCTGGGAAATGGACTGAATCTTGCGCCACTTACGACAACTTCTTTCCAATTTGCCTTATGTATATAATATTGTTATCTCCGTATCTCTTCTTAAATGCACATTGGACGTCTTGTGAATATTCTCAGAGATTGTTCACCATGGAAACCAAATTGTGAGAATTAGAATTTAGGATCCATCGAGTGGCACAGTGGCTCAGGGGTTCGCATTGCTGTCTCACAGAGCCAGGGACACAGGTTCAACTCCACCCTTGGGAACTGTCTGTGTGCAGTTTGCACATCCTTCCTGTGTCTGTGTGGGTTTCCTGTGGGTGCTCTGGTTTCCTCCCACAGCCCAAAGATGTGCAACTTAGGTGGATTGGCCGTGCTAAATTGCCTATAATATTCAGGGCATGATGTGTAGATTGGGTGTGTTAGCCATGGGACATGTAGATTCACAGGGAAAGGGTAAGTGGGACAGGTTGGATGCTCTTTTGAGTGTCGGTGTGAAGTTTTTGGGCTGAATGGCCTGATTCCACACTGCAGGAATTCTATAGAAATCTACTTTGACTTGGGATCTGTCCAGTATTACCATCAGCTAGAATTACAAACAGAATTATTCAAAGACACAATTTTAAAATATGTAAACTTTTTAATGCTCCTGTGTTGTGATTTCTCAGGCGGATTTGGTTGCATCAGTGTTCTCCTGATTGACCTAATTCCTGTGGACTCCTGGTAAATCCTGGGGATTTGGCAAACTTCCTTCAGATCTATCAACAGCGACAGAAAGAATGTGCGGAAGGCTGAAGAAAACTCATAAAGGAGTACAATTGAAGCCAAAGAAGCTCCACCTGATAATCGGGATCATTGAGTTAGTAATTGAATTGGGTTTATTGTCACATGTACTCACATGAGTACAGTGAAAAATTTACAAGTTGCCTCTTCTGGCACCATTTTACCTATGTACAGATTCTTCAGTACAAATTGTTAGGGGAAAAAACATTAGAAAATAAAGAAATAAAATGTCCAGCATTATAGACCTTCAAAATCATTGTCATAAATTGGAAAAATAAAGAGATAAAAAATTCAGAATAATAGTCTTTCTACAATAAAGGAAAAAGTGCAACTAAAAAGAGAGAATTTTAAGACAAAATCCTTGGCTCTTTCATGACAGAAAAGGAGGCCTTTCAGCCCTCTGAGACCACAGAACCATATGTCAATCCAATTTCTGCAAGCCAAGTTCTGAGGAAGGGTCACTGGACCCAAAACGTTGACTCTGATTTTTCCTCACAGATACTGCCAGACCTGCAGAGCTTTTCCAGCAATTCCTGTTTTTGTTCCTGATTTGCAGCATCCGCAGTTTGTTCGGTTTTTAATCCAATTTCTGTCTTTTTCCAAGCTGTCTTGAATTTTTGCCTCTCAGGTGCCCATTCAATTGAATTTTAAAATCACAAATTGTCCCCAGTTCCACTGCCAAATTCTCTCTGTCTATCTCCCCCCAAGCAATGCTGCAAACTTATTTTCTCCCCTTTTCGCCTGTTGTTTGTTCTCAGTGAGTTGCTTTCTTTATGTGAGAAGCAAATTGGAAGAAAACTTGGCAACGTGCTCTCAGGAGGTACAAAGGGTGTGACCCGATGCCTGTTTTAACTTTAATTCAAGAAATATACAACATGTAAGTGCCTTACCATTATTCTCACACGAGTTGCTTCAATTTGAAGTGACTAAGGCTGCCATATCCTTTAGGTGTCCTTCAACCTATTGATATCCTTGTTACATATCAGCACCAGAGAACACTGACGCCACTCTATACTTGTGGTTAATCTTGTAAACTTTCCAAATCTGCTGAAAGCTATGCGGGAACACTCCTTTTGCTCTGATGCAGATCAAGGAGCTGTTCCATTCTTTAAATGGGCCTTTTGGAGCTGGACCGAACTGGTAAGTTTCAAGGCGTCTTTCGATACAGTTCAGTTACCTTTCTGTAAGTGTAGTAGAAAAACGGTAGCTGGTCAGGATAGGAAGTCTGTGATTTAGTCATTTTTGTCCATGTACACATCAGCAGGAAAGCTGAGTCTAACCTCTGGCCTCTCCAGTAGTGATATACAAGTGCCTGTTTAGACCTGGAAGAATATAGAGTTTATATTGGGCCTGATGGCTATGGTACAGGTAAACATTACTTCCTGTTTCAGGCTCATGAACAGAAAATTTAATCAGAACTGTCACTTTGCAGTTACATTTAATGATTCTGTTGTGACAGTGTACATGCAAAGGTACTAAGTGCAAAATAATTAAGAGATTTGAGAGAACTGATATGAAGAAATTGTTTCCTAGAGGCACAACGATAAAATAAGAGCCAGGCCATGTTTAAATGGAAACTCAAAAAGGTCTTTTCCACATTAAAGTGGAGTCTGGAACTCACTCACCTTCAAGGGTGATGGGTATGACAGAGCAACTGGAGATTTGAGGTTGATAGATTTATTTTGTGTGTCTGTAGGATGTGAGCATTAGTGACTTGGCCCCCCTCCAAAACCTCTCGGTACTCCTACTTCTTTCTTCTGCATAAAATGTTCCTTGAAATCCATCTTTTTTAGGAAGCTACGATATCCTTATGTGATTCGGAACTGAATTTTGTTCTACGTTCCGAATGTCACCTTCCTACCCCTCCCTGTTATCCTGTGAATAACCCTGCCTAACAAAAGCCGCCTGATAAATGCTAGTTGCTGTTTACTTCAGGGCTGCACAGTTTTTCTAGGAGGCAGGAGGTCCTCCTCGAGGACGGTGCCAGGAAACTTCTGTTACTGCTTTCAGTCTAGATGTGGTATATCAGTGGCAGGTGGCATACACACCAAGGGATGGGCATATAGACCTTGTCAAGGCTGAATATTTGCCTTATATGTGGGCCTAGAGACAAACCTAAGCCAGAGCAGGTATAGAGTCATAGATCCCCACAGTGCAGAAAGAGGCCGCTCAGCCCATTGAGTCTGCACTGGCCCTTCAAATTGCATTCCACCCAGACTGACCTTATCCCCATAACCCCGCATTTCGATTTAGCATGGCCAGTTCACCTAACCTGCACATCTTTGGACTGTGGGAGGAAACCCGAGCGCCTGGAGGTTCAAGGAGAATGTGCAAACTCACATGGGCAGTCGCCTGAGGCTGGTATCGAACGCGGGTCCCTGGCGCAGTGAGGCAGCGGTGCTAACCACTGAGCTGTCCGTAAATGGCAAAGTTTCCTTGAGTATGCAGCAGACAGGATGCACCAAAGCCTTCTGCCCACCGAGCTCTTCTTGCCCCCCTTATCAATATTTGATTATTTGATTGTGGGACTGGTAAAGACTTGCGTTTATATAGCACCTTTGATGGCCACTGGGCACCTCAGAAAGCATTACAGCAGCTGCATATGGTCACACAGCAAACTCCCACAAGCCATGAGATTAATCCCAAATAAGTTGTTGACGTGATGTTGGTTGAGGGATTGATGTTGGCCAGAACTCCAGGAATAGTCCTTCTGCTCTTCTTCAGAATACTGCCTTGGGGTCCCTTCCATCCACTCGCAGAGGGAGCTGGGACCTCCATTTAACACCTCAGTCATCAAATCAGCACTTCTGACAGTGAAGCATTGCACTGGAGTATCAGCCTTGGCTGTACACTCACGCAGTGATCAGGGCATAAACCCTGAACCTTAAAATTCAGGAATCATCGAACTGAGACACAGCCTACACCTGAGTGAGTGAGGATTTTTTTGCTCAATACTCTGGGCTGATTCAGAGCTGAACAGTCTCAGTCTTCCCTTATGCAGAACGGATAGAGTTTATTTGCTGGAAGTCAGTGTAAATTTTTGCACTGTCATCATGATTCTGGCAGTCAGCCTAAAGCTCCTGGGTGTAGCTTCTAATGCATTTGAACTTTGGGTGCAGCCACAGTTAAGAACGGGAAAGAAGCTGACAGTTAATCTATCAAAAGATTTGTGCCTGCAATAGAACATCTGCCCAGTGTTTGATGTCATTGCGCACTTTGTGCATATTGAACAACTACTTACATTTGTAGACCCTTTAAAAGCCCTTGGCTTCCTCCTTCCACACTCCCTCTCTCTTTCCATTCCAAAGCTGATCACAGGATGGTTATCAAACAAGGTTTGACATGAATGCACGAGCAGATAGGTAAAGTCAGACAATACAGGCCAATCCACTTAGCCTGCACATCTTTGGACTGTGGGAGGAAACTGGAGCACCCGAAGGAAACCCACGCAGACACAGGGAGAACGTATAAACTCCACACGGAGTCGCCCGAGGCTGGAATCGAATCCAGGTCCCTGGCGCTGAGAGGCGGCAGTGCTAACCGCTAAGTCACCAAGCCACCAAAAGTTTGGTCAAAGTGGTTTTAAAGGATAAAGGAGAGCTGGAGAGATTTAGGGAGAGAATTCCGAGCTTAGGAGTCCAGCAAAAATGCAGTAAAATACACAGCAACCAATAGTGGAGCAAATAAAATTAAGGGTACTCATGTTTCCAGGAATGGGTTTGCTTAGGTAATTTAGAGAGTTTTGTGAGAGTTGGAGGAGATTAAGGCAATGGGGGCATTTGTAAGCAAGGATGAGAATTTGAATATCAATGCTTTGCTTGAATGGAAGTCTGTAAGTGAGTGAACTCAATGTGATGGATGAATGAGATGGCTGAGGACACAGAACTCAAGACTGCAAAGTGTGAATGTGTAGGGTCATCCAGCAGTAGTGAAAAAGTCTCAAGGTACCTGACGGGGCATTTTTTAAAATCACTTGTAGGACATGGGCATCGCTGGCTGGCCCCAGTATTTATTGTCCATCCATAGTTGCCCCTTGAGAAGGTGGTAATGAGCTGCCTTCATGAAACGCTGCAGTTCATGTGCTGTAGCCAGACCTACAGTACACTTAGGGAAGGAATTCCAGGGCTTTGACCCAGCAACACTGGACAAACAGTGATATATTTTCAAGTCAAGACAGTGAATGGCTTAAAGAGGAACTTGCAGAATCACTGGAATGTACATATTTTTATGCAGTTAAAGAGCTCACACACAAAGCTACATGTACAGCTATTCAACAATGAAACAAAGCAGCCTTTCAGGATGCACTGGTTGGCTCTGCTGCCTCGAGCTCTCAGTAGTAACAAAGTCCTTCCGCCAATCATGCTGCTTAAAAATATAACACCTCAAGCATCATTCCTCAACCAGAGCCGGAAGTTATCTGGGGAAGGTGGCAAGCATTACAGCAGAAGAAGTAGTGTTTAAAGGGAGAGGTAGAGAGGTAGCAAGGCGGAACTGGTTGTGGGTGTTGGATTAGGAAGGTAGTTTCCAATGA
Source organism: Stegostoma tigrinum (assembly GCF_030684315.1). Lineage (NCBI taxonomy): Eukaryota > Metazoa > Chordata > Chondrichthyes > Orectolobiformes > Stegostomatidae > Stegostoma > Stegostoma tigrinum. The sequence continues at coordinate 51,380,970 of NC_081371.1, forward strand.
CCTGGATCTCAGCCACTGCTGTGAACTGCAGAAAGAGAGAGGAATGCATTTCACAGAATCACTGCATTATTACAATGCAGAAGGAGGCCATTCAGCCCATGATACCTGCATCAATTCTATTACCTAGTCTGGCTCTATTACTGAGTGTGAATTTTGTACCTTTTCCCTATATCCTGAACACCATTACTATTCAAAACATCACCCAATTGCCTCTTGAATCCTCAATTGAAACTGCCTCCCTTACATTTCCAAGCAGTGCATTTCATCCCCTAATAGCTCGCTGTGTAAAAACCTTTCTCTTATATCAATCTTGCTTTGTTTGCATACCATTTTAAATCTTTGCCCTCTCTTTCTTATTTGTTTTATGAGCAGAAAGAATTTCTTCCTTTCTCCTCTTCCAGATGCTCATGATTTTGACAACCTCAAACAGATTGTCTTCTTCTCCCAAAAGAGATCAGTTCCAAACTCTTCCACCTCTCCTCATCACTGATGTTTCTCATTCTTGGAATTATTCTTGTCAATCACTCCTGTACCCTCTCCAATGCAGTCACATCTTTCCAATAATGTGGCATCCACAACTGTACACAATACTTCAGCTGAAGTCTAACAAGTATCTTGTACAAGCTCAAAACCAAGCCCTTTCTCCAGTTGGAAGATATGTGACTACAAGCACCAAATTTTAGGATTGGTAGATTTTACAGAGAATTGCAATAACATTGAAACATAGAAGTTAGGAGCTGAAAGAGACCATTCAGCCCTTCGAGCCAGCTCCACCATTGATCACAATCATGACTGTCCAATTCATAGCCTAATCCTGCTTTCTCCCCATAACCTTTGATCCCATTCACCCCAAGTGCTATATCTAGTCACCTCTTGGGTACATTCAATGTTTTGGCATCAACTACTTCCTGTGGTAATGAATTCTACAGGCTCACCACTCTTTGGGTGAAGAAATGTCTCCTCATCTCCGTCCTAAATGGTCTACTCTGAATCCTCATACTTTGATCCCTGGTTCTAGACACACCCACCATCAGGAACATCCTCCCTGCATCTACCCTGTCTAGTCCTGTTAGAATTTTATAAGTTTCTATGAGATTCCTCCCCTCATTTGTCTGAACTCCAGCAAAAACAATCCCAACATTGTCAAGAGATAATGGGAACTGCAGATGCTGGAGAATCCAAGATAACAAAGTGTGTAGCTGGATGAGCACAGCAGGCCAAGTAGCATCTCAGGAGCAGAAAAGCTGACGTTTTGGGCCTACACCCTTCATCAGAAAAGGGGGATGGGGAGAGGGTTCTGGAATAAATAGGGAGAGAGGGGGAGGCGGACCCCAACCTCCTCCTACCGCCCCCTTGATCATGACCCCACCCCTGAGGACCAAACCATCATCTCCAACACCATCCATGACCTCATCAGCTCAGGGGACCTCCCACCCACAGCCTCCAACTTCATTGTTCCTCAACCCCGCACGGCCCGTTTCTATCTCCTTCCCAAAATCCACAAACCTGCCTGCCCTGGCCGACCTATTGTCTCCGCCTGCTCCTGACCCACCGAACTCATCTCCACCTATCTGGACTCCATTTTCTCCCCCTTGGCCCAGGAACTCCCCACCTACGTCCGTGACACCACCCACGCACTCCACCTCCTCCAGAACTTCCAATTCCCTGGACCCCAACACCTCATTTTCACCATGGACATCCAGTCCCTAAACACCTGCATTCCTCATGCAGATGGCCTTAAGGCCCTCCGCTTCTTCCTGTCCCGCAGGCCCGACCAGTCCCCCTCCACCAACACCCTCATCCACCTAGCCGAACTCGTCCTCACCCTCAACAACTTCTCTTTCGATTCCTCCCACTTCCTACAGACAAAGTGGGTGACCATGGGCACCCGCATGGGCCCCAGCTATGCCTGCCTCTTTGTAGGTTACGTGGAACAGTCCGTCTTCCGCACCTACACAGGCCCCAAACTCCACCTCTTCCTCCGTTACTTTGATAACTGTAACGGCGCCACCTCTTGCTCCCAAGAGGAGCCGGAGCAGTTCATACACTTCACCAACATCTTCCACCCCAACCTCAAGTTCACCTGGGCCATCTCCAACACATCCCTCACCATCCTGGACCTCGCTGTCTCCATCTCAGGCAACCACCTAGAAACCAATATCCATTTCAAGCCCACCGACTCCCACAGCTACCTAGAATACACCTCCCCCCACCCACCCACTTGCAAAAATGCCATCCCCTATTCCCAATTCCTTCGCCTCAGCCGCATCTGCTCCCAGGATGAGGCATTCCACTCCCGCACATCCCAGATGTCCACGTTCTTCAAGGACTGCAACTTCCCCCCCGCAGTGGTCGAGCATGCCCTTGACCGTGTCTCCCGCATTTCCTGCAACACATCCCTCACACCCCGCCCCCACCACAACCACCCAAAGAGGATTCCCCTCATTCCCACACACCACCCCACCAACCTCCGGATACAACGCATCATCCTCCGACACTTCCGCCATCTACAATCCAACCCCACCACCCAGGACATTTTTCCATCCCCACCCTTGTAGCCTTCCAAAGAGACCACTCTCTCCATGACTTTCTTGTTCGCTCCACACTCCCATCCAACCCCACCACACCCGGCACCTTCCCCTGCAACTGCAGGAAGTGCTACACTTGCCCCCACACCTCCTCCCTCATCCCCATCCCAGGCCCCAAGATGACTTTCCATATTAAGCAGATGTTCACCTGCACATCTGCCAATGTGGTATACTGTATCCACTGTACCCGGTGTGGCTTCCACTACATTGGGAAAACCAAGCGGAGGCTTGGGGACCGCTTTGCAGAACATCTCCGCTCGATTCGCAATAAACAACTGCACCTCCCAGTCACGAACCATTTCAACTCCCCCTCCCATTCCTTAGATGACATGTCCATCATGGGCCTCCTGTAGTGCCACAATGATGCCACCCGAAGGTTGCAGGAACAGCAACTCATATTCCGCTTGGGAACCCTGCAGCCCAATGGTATCAATGTGGACTTCACAAGCTTCAAAATCTCCCCCTCCCCCACTGCACCCCAAAACCAGCCAGCTCGTCCCCACCTCCCTAACTTGTTCTTCATCTCACCTACCCCCTCATCCCACCACAAGCCGCACCTCCATTTCCCACCTACCAGCCTCATCCCGCCTCCTTGACCTGTTCGTCCTCCCTGGACTGACCTATCCCCTCCCCACCTCCTCACCTATACTCTCCTCTCCACCTATCTTCTCCTCTATCCATCTTCGGTCCGCCTCCCCCTCTCTCCCTATTTATTCCAGTTCCCTCTCCCCATCCTCCTCTCTGATGAAGGGTCTAGGCCTGAAACATCAGCTTTTGTGCTCCTGAGATGCTGTTTGGCCTGCTGTGTTCATCCAGCTCCACACTTTGTTATCCAATATAATCAATCTCTCCTCATATGTCAGTTCTGCCATCCCGGAATCAGCCTGGTAAACCTTTGCTGAACTCCCTCGAGAGCAAGAGCACCCTTCCTCTGAAAAGGAGACCAAAACTGCACACAATATTCTAGGTGTGTGGCCTCACCAAGGACCTGTATAACTGCAACAACATACCCCTGATCCTGTACTTGAAACCTCTCACAATGAAGGCCATTTGCCTTCTTTACCGCCTGCTGCACCTCCATGCTTTCCCTCAGCGACTGGTGCACAAGGACACCCAGGTTCCACTACACACCCCCTTTCCCAATTTATAGCCATTCAAGTACTAATCTACGTTCTTGTTTTTGTTCCCAAAGTGAATAACCTCGCATTTATACAAATTATACTGCATCTGCCATTAATTCACCCACTCATGCAACTCTGTCCAGATCATACTGAAGGATCTCTGCATCCTCATCACAGTTCACCATCCCACCCAAATTAGTACCATCTGCAAACTTTGAGATGTTGCATTCTGTTGCCTCATCCAAATCATTAATGTATATTGTGAATAGCTAGGTCCCAGCACCAATCCCTGTGGCACCCCACCAGTTACTGCCTGCCAAGAAAAGGACCCATTAATTTCTACTCTTTGTTTTCTCTTTGCTAGCTCGTTTCCTATCCATCTCAGTACACTTCCCCTCAGTTCCTTGCGTTTTAATCTTGCACAACAATCTCTTATGCGGGGCTGTGTCAAACCCTTTCTTAAAGCCCAAATATACCACATCGACTGGTTCTCCCTTGTCAACTCTACCCATTACACCTTCATAGAATTCCAACAGATTTGCCAAGCATAATTTTTCCTACATTAATCCATGCTGTCTCTGTCTGATCCTCAAACTGCTTTCTAAATGCTCCGCTATTCAGTACTTAATATTGGGTTTAAGAATTTTCCCCACTACCAATGTTAGACTCACTGGTCTACAATTCCCTGTTTTCTCTCTACCTTCCTTTTTGAATATCAGCTACCCTCCATTCAGCAGGGATTGATCCAGAGTCTATAGAATCCTGGAAGATGACCACCAATGCATCCACAATTTCTAGACCCACTTCCTTAAGTGCTCTGGGATGTAGGTTATCAGGCCCTGGGGATTTATCCACCTTCAATCCCATCAGTTTTCCCAGCAAGACTTCTTCACTAATATTGATCTCCCTCAATTCTTCCCCCTCACTAAATCTTGCATCCTCTAACATTTCTTGCATCTGATGTGTGTCCTCTTTTGTAAAGACAGAATCAAAATATGTATTCAGGTGCTAAGCCATTTCTTTGACTCTTGTTATACATTTATTGAGCTGCTTTAACATGTGAGAGTGACCCCTTGATTGACAGAGGCCCAATCTGATGGAAGTCGATACTGAGCCATTAGGGGAGGTGATGGCCTAGTTGTATTATTACTGGTTTGTTAGTCCACAGATCTAGGTAATGTTCTGGGGATCTAGGATCAATAAAAATTGTGTGTATAAATGCTAGGGTCAATGGCTGCACATATTGATCTTTATGTCTCCGCAGGCACATTTTGAAAGTACCTAATGTTGTGAAGATGCTTCATTATTAATATTTTTGAAGATTAATCTGGATATACAAATGGGTCTTTTAAGTTCATTAGCTTCTGTTTTAGTGTGTTGGTGGGTTTGTGGGATATCCTGATGCCAAGGGGTCCGAGTAGCCTGGCAGTCATTTCGGAAATGTCTTTGATGTAGGGGAGAGTGGTTATGGTTTCTGAGCCCGTTTTGTCTGTTTCTTTGGGTTTATTGCTGAGAAATCGGCGGACTGTGTTCATAGGGTACCCATTCTTTTTGAATACGCTGTATAGGTGATTTTCCTCTGCTCTGCGTAGTTCCTCTGTGCTGCAGTGTGTGGTGGCTCGTTGGAATAATGTTCTAATGCAGCTTCGTTTGTGGGTGTTGGGATGGTTGCTCCTGTAGTTCAGTATTTGGTCCGTATGTGTTGTTTTCCTGTAGACGCTGGTTTGAAGTTCCCCATTGACTGTTCGCTCTACTGTGACATCTAGGAATGGCAGTTTGTTGTTATTTTCCTCCTCTTTTGTGAATGTTATGCCAGTAAAGGGTATTATTGATGGTCTTGAATCTTAAAAGACCCTATACAGACAACAAATAAAACGAACGTCATCTACAAAATACCTTGCAAGAACTGTGACAAACACTACATTGGACAAACTGGCAGAAAGCTAGCCACCAGGATACATGAACATCAACAAGCCACAAAACGACATGACCCACTATCACTCGTATCCTTACATACAGATAAGGAAGGACACCACTTTGATTGGGACAACACACCCATCCTAGGACAAGCCAAACAGAGACATGCACGAGAATTCCTAGAAGCATGGCATTCCAACCGGAACTCCATCAACAAACACATTGATTTGGAGCCAATCTACCATCCCCTGAGAAAAAGAACAGGAAATGACATCAGCAATGCAGGAAATGACATCACCAACCCAAGGAAACCTAACCAGATAAATAGAAAGCAGGACATAACACCAGCGCTTCGTCAGAGGCTCACTGATGATGTTACCTAGAATGGTGACGAAACGTCTGAAAACTAACCGTCCAGCTCAGCGAGCAAACTCTCATCCATTGTGTAAAATGTTGAAACATTGATGTCGTAACAAGTGGAGTAACATGACTAGAGAAAGTTAGAGCGTTCCTCCAACCTGGGTCAGAACACTATCTACTTGATTGTAATCCTCTCTGATTGTAAACAATATGGGGGCTACCATGTAGCCCTGCCTGGCTCCAATACGGGCTTTGAAGGCATTTACAGTTATATAATGATGCAATGGTTCCAGGATTGTAAGGATATAGCTCTGACATCCACTTATGGCAGAACAACATCCAATGTCATAGAGTCATAGAGTGGTACAGCACAGAAACAGACCCTTTGGGACAAATCATCAATGCCGACCATATACCCTAAACTGATCTGGTCTCATTTGTCATCATTTGGCCCACTTCCCTCTAAACTCTTCCTATTCATACAGCCATCCAAATACCATTAATGTTGTTATTGTACCAGTCTCCACCACTTCCCCAAGCAGGTTGTTCCATACACACACCACCCACTGTGTGAAAAGGTTTCCCCTCAGGTCTATTTTAAATCTTTCCCCCGCACCTGAACCCTATGCCCCCTCTAGGTTTGGGCTCCCCTACCCTGGGAAAGAAAAAAGCTTGGCAATTCACCCTATCCACACCCCTCATTATTTTATAAATCTCTATAAGGTCACCTGTCATTGACAATCGATTGAGTCCAACGTTTAAATGGCTAGGTTGACAATGCCCAATGTTGTTCTCCCTGTCTTTTCTAGGAATTATCTGACAACAAAAATCATGTCAAGGAGGAGGTGCCTCTGGAAGGCCTAAGACCACACTACATCTCTGGGTGGATTTCCTCAACTACAGGAAGCAGATAGCTCAGGAGTACGTCTGTCTGGATTTTCCCTATTATGGACCGCAGGGAAGCATCTTGACAGTTACACTACAAAGTAATGGTTCTGAAGGGGTTAATATTGAAGGCTGCATTAAATTTCATCTAATCTAAGAAAGGGTTTGGGTGAAGCAGGCCAGAACAATGTAGGATCTCGGAGAGTGAAGGTCTGCATCCTAAATTCACCAATAGGCTCAGCAACAATGCCCAAGCCACTTGGTCCTATTTGTACCTGGGAATACTCACCCTCAGAAGCTGCCAGCCAATCTGACTGGTTAACTGCTCCATCACCCCTGGTGAATGCAGGTAGTACTACAGGAAGAAACCCAAAAGGAAGGTGAGAAGGGGCTTCACAGTGAGAAGGCATTCTACAACCCAGGGAAGTTAGGGCAGGGTTTCATGGTTTGAGGGTGGGTTATGTCAGGCGCACAGTGAAATTGGAAAGGTTAGGTGGCTTCTTGGGGTGAAGGCAGGAGACCGACATCTTGGAATCCCAGAGTAGAGGCAAGGTTCAGTCAGTTGGTGTGCTGGCTACAGATTGAAAGAGAAGAATTCACAACTCTTCGTAGAATCTGCAAATACTCAGGATTGTCAAGTCTGGAGAACTGCTTACCATCACTGAATTCACTTCAGATGACACAAACCAGCAAAGTTTGTGAGAAGATACCACTGAGTGAAAAAAAGAATGAGTAGTACGATCCAAGTGGGATCACGTGTAACAAAAACAGAAGTTGCTTGAAAAGCTCAGCAGGTCTGGCAGCACCCATGAAGAGAAATCAGAGTTAACATTTTGTGTCCAGTGACCCTTCCTCAGAACTGATGGTAGCTGGGAAAATGTTGGTTTATATGCAGTAGATAGGGTGAGGGGAGAGGATAGGAGTAAATGATAGGTGGGGATCGACTCAAAGAGCGAGAAGAACAGTTTTACAGACAAAGGAGTTGATAGTGATCTGGCTGGGAGGGTGAATAGTTGTTAATGGAGACTGTTAGTGACTAACAATAGGTAATTAGTAATGGCAGGCTATGTGATAACAAGGCCTGGTGTGTTGGGTAGGGGGTTAGGATGCGGAAGAGTTCATGTTCTAAAATTATTGAACTTAATATTGAGTGCGGAGGGCTGCAGGGTCCCCAGGTGGAAAATGAGGTGTTGTTCTTCCAGCTTGTGCTGAACTTCGCTAGAACACTGTAGCAAGCCAGAAAAAGAGATGTTGGCCAGGAAACAGGCTAGAGGGGGTGAATCTATAGGGTGAATTGCATTTGCAGAATCGTATTTGCAGATACATTCTATTTCGTTCAAAAAGCAGCACACAATTTGTAGACACAGTTAGCCAATGGGGCATTTTATAAATTCCTGCTTTGGAAATAAAACCAGTCTGACACAGACAGATTCTAAACAAGGTCTCATATCTAAAATGCAATGAGATGTCACCTCTTGTGTACTCTAATAAAACCTTTAGCTATCTTGGGGCAGTGACTTGAAAGAAATTCTGGGATATGCATTTTAATCAATTGAAACCTGCATCTCCTTTCTAACCGATTACAAATTTAACAGGAGGGAGTCAGCCAGCTACGTTAGGTTTATTCAATACATTTGCATCAGTTGTATGATTCTTTGATCTTTTACAACTTCTGTTTTTGTTACACACATGATTCCAGTTGTATCGTACTGCTCGTTCCTTTTTTTTCCACTCAGTGGTACCTTCTTCGAAACTTTGCTGGTTGGTGTCATCTGAAGTGAGTTCAGTGTTAGTAAGCAGTTTTCTAGACTAGACAATCCTGAGTGTTTGCAGATTCTACGATGAGTTATGATTTCTTCTCTTTCAATCTGTAGCCAGCATACCAACTGACTGAACCCTGCCTCTACACTGTGTCTCCGTACCTCCTCTCTCACTATACCTGAGGAAGGAGCAACACTCCGAAAGCTAGTGTTTTTTAATAAATCTGTTGGACTATGACCTGGTGTCATATGATTTTGACCTTGTCCACCCTGCCCAACGCTGGTACCCCCATATCAGGGAAGACAACCAAAGAGCACTTACAGGACTTGGACGTAGTCCTTAGATGTTTTTTCCAAGGCAGGTACAGGCCTTAGAGGGGAAAAATGAGCATTCTGGACTCCCCAAATGACCTACTTGGGTTACAGAGTTGACATGACCAGGTTACACCTGTTGGAAGGTAAAACGAGGGTGATCAAAGGTGCCCCGGCTCCCACATTTGTGCCGGAGCTTAAGTCTTTCCTTGGGCTGGTGTATTATTATGTGAAGTTCATACATAACCTGGCGTCCATGCTGACACCCCTACATTTGCTGTTGAAAAAGGCGCCTCTCTGGAAATGGTCTTGTAGCCAATACATAGTGTTTAGGGAAATGAAGAAGCAGCTATCACTGTGTAGGCCATTGGTACACTACGATTTAAAGGGAGATCTGGCGCTGACAATGTGACGCCTCCTCGTACGACATCGGAATAGTGTTGCCTCACAGATGGCCCAATGGAGAGGAATGCCCAATAGCTTATGCCTGTCGGACATTGGCTAATGTAGAGGCAAATGTGCCCAGGTACAGAAGGAAGGTTTGGTGTTATATTTGGTGTGAGAAAGTTCCACAAATACCTTCATGGATGGGAATTTGTAACAGTAACAGACCACAAGCCCCTGTGAAGGCTACTCAAAGAGGACAAGGCCATGCCGCACATAGCTTCAGGTTGAATTCAGCGATGGGCTCTCATCCTAAGCGTATAATCACAAGTAGGAACACTGACCGGGAGGCCAAATGTGGATCAATGAGTCGCTTCCTGACAGCAGATACTCCACCAGTGATACAGCCCCTGGAAAAGTCCATCCAGGATTTACACTTTCTGGACACCCTCTGGTCATCTGTGACATCCTTTGCAACACCAGGGATTGGTAGCACCTGGCTACCATCAGTTCTGAGGAGGGGTCAGGTTGTCCTGAAACAATTAACTTTGATTCCTCTCCACAGATGCTGCCTGACCTGCCGAGCTTTTCTTGCACAATAACAAAGTTGCTGGAAACGCTCAGCAGGTCTGGCAGCATCTGTGGAGGAGAAAAACACAGTTAACGTTTCAGGTCCGGCAACCCTTCCTCAGAACTGATGGTGGCTGGGAAAACGTCAATTTATATGCATAAAGTAGGGAGTAAACGACAGGATAGAGCCCAAAGAGAGAGAAAGACAGCTGGTCCCACAAAGGAGCTTTTCATGCAAGTTCTTGTCACAGGTAGAACCTCAATCGCTCTGAAGGCGGGGTATCTCACATGTGGTCTGACACACAGTATTCAAACGAGGTCAGTGAAGATTTGGCAACAGCCCCGAAGATTGTGTGACTGATGAATTCTGCTGAATCACGCGAACTTAGGGTTTTTTTTCTGGGAACGTCAGTTTATCCTCTCCAGCCAACCCAGCAACGAGGTGCTCGTCTGAGAACGACCAATGTGATTCCGTTCCCGGGGGAAATGAGCAAGCGGAGAGGCTGGAGTGTCAGTGATTAGGGCGGTAGAGACTCCTCCCCTGGTGAGGATGTAAAAGGTTATAGGCGCTTGCTGCTGCTCGTTGCGTCAGTGAGAGGAACAGTGTGGTGAGGGGTGTACTGTCTGACTTGACACAGGTTAGAACAAGCAGATTGTACCCGATGTGTTTGGCAGAAAGGTAGGGAGTCACGCTTTCAACTTGGTAGTACAGAGTGAATGTACACAGATTTCATTATTTCCGGGAAGTTAAAAACAAACATTTTTTTTTGTTTAGAAAAGCCAGTACTCTCTCTTAATGGTATCAGAGATAATGGGAATTGCCGATGCTGGAGAATCCAAGACCTCAAAATATGAGGCTGGATGAACACATTGGCCTGCTGTGTTCATCCAGCCTCACATTTTGTTGTTTTGGACTCTCTCTTAATGGGTTATGTTTTTAGAACCGGTTAAAACAGCGTGTGATCTAGGAGATGTACAAGGTTTTGAGTCGTGTGTGTTTCAACGCTGTTTCCGCGGGCGATGTGCTGTTAAGGGGAATCGTGTAGCAATATGGAGATTTCACATTTTACTCACTGCCAGAATTAACCCGTTCTTCCCTCTAGCGCGCAAAATGCCGGCTATCTCTCTGATTTGATCAGGTCTATGTTTGGAACGCGTTTTATTGCTGGATTTGTCCAGGCAGACTGCTCGCCGCAAGAAAGAGAGAGAGTGTGAGGGAGGGAGCTTCCTCACTGGGGCGAGCAGTCTGAAGCGTCCTCCTTGTTCCGTTTTCCTTCAGACAAGCAGTAAATCTGGTCAGAACTAACTTTTCTTGTTTTTTTTAAAGTAGCTTCAGAGGGGGGTATTTGGTCTCCTCTCATTTGTACCTTTCCCAAGGGCAGGGTTGAAACTTGAGGATCAGGTTACGTGAAGGGCTGTACAACTGGGTGGGGGAAGAGAGTTGCTTTGTATGTGCTACACTGAAATTAACCTGCACTTCTTCCTTCTCGACAGTGACATAGCAAAAATTGCCTTTGCCAGGCATGTGGTGAGAAGGGAGTAGGCTTGAATTTCGACTTTATTTAAATCCAAGCTGGCCAATTAGCGGGGATGTTTTGGAGAAGGTAGATTGAGAAAACGATTGCCGCAGACAACGAGGACACTCGGCCTGTTGTGCCTGAACGAGCCCTTTTTTTAGCAGCACTTCAGTCTGTCTTCCTCTTGTTCTTTATGACCTTGGCACTTTGCCCCACCCTAAGTGACTATCCATTCCCTTAAGCTTGACTTGAGTTTTGCTTTTATAAAATCAGACAATGCAGTCCAGATCCTAACAATTTTTTTTTAAAACAGTCTCCAGCTTGCTACAGTGTTCTGGTGACGCTCAGTGCAAGCTGGAGGAACGACACCTCACTTTCTGCTTGGGGACCCTGCAGCCCTCTGGACTCAATATTGAGTTCAATAATTTTAGGGTCTAAACTCTCCCATGTCCCAGCTCCCTACCCCACACGCCAGGCCTTGTTATCACAGCCTGCCACTACACCCCCACTGTTCTTTGTCACTAACAGTCCCCATTAACAACTATTCACCCTCCCAGCCTGATCATGAGCAACTTTTTTTTTGTCTGTCCAACTGTCCTCTCTCTTTGGGCTCTATCCTATCGTTTACTCCCTACCCCACCCACTCTCTACTTTTCTGCATGTAAACTGATGTTTTCCCAGCCTTGAGGAAGGGTCACTGGACCTGAAACACTGTTTTCTCCTCCACAGATGCTGCCAGACCTGCTGAACTTTTCCAGTGACTTTGTTTTTTTTATTTTTAAAAAAACATCATTAGCCCCTCTGCCAATCACTCAACCAATGGGCTACTTTAACCTGTTTGGCTATCAGTGAACAGGGTGCAGTGTTGAATGTTGTGTCCTGATTGATTTGACTGAAATGTAAATGGAGTTAAATTTGGACAATGTAAAATTGCTAGACCCAAGCCCATTGTTAGCCCACCTACTGTTAATCAGAGTGCACATCTAATTTTTAAGTTTACATAGACAAGACAGGACTTTGATCAGCATGTTTTGTATCCTTCACCCACCTCACTGCTTTAATTTTATTGAATGAGTGGGTGAGTATTAAAACTCTCCCTGGTTACTGAATACTAGCAAAGTCCTTATCAAAGTGACCCTTTTGGCATAATCGAGGATGCTATTTTGATATGAAGATAAGTAGTTTACTGATTTTTAATGTCTAAACATCCCCAAAACTGTACTCTGAGCCTGCAAGTGTTCATTTTGAATATACTTTATTCATAAGTACAAATGTTCTAAATCAGATCGAAACCTCTTGTGTAGAGAGGAAAGGAAGCAAACAAAACATTGGAATTCTAACACTTCTCAACAGTTGTAAAAACAAGGGTACTTCATGCTCGTACAGAAAACTATATTTGAATTTGTATCAAAGCACTGAGGTTGACCACTGAATGGGTCCACACTTGGAAATATCCACATTCCCTTCTGTTCCCCAGAACTAGGTTTTTTGGAGTGGAATTGGTAGCACCTTTAGAACAAAGGAGTCTTCTACTTAAAATATTACTGTCTAAGTACCTTGCCAGTTGGTTAGATTACTTTCTGATTTCACTTCTTCACTTAAATTCACTGTTCAGATTTTAACTTTAAGAAGTACACATTGCCTTCTGACTTCCCAGTTCTTCCTAGTCTCTATATGACAGTTGAATTGTTCAGTCTTAGTCATGGTTTATGCAAGAATTCCAATTGTGAAATATAATCCTTGATGATGAAATGGAATGTTAATGGTCTCAAATGACAGTGTGGAAGTGTCCATCCAGTTTCTGTATTGGATCAGATACAACTACATTGTTTGTTAGTTTGTGAAACTCATAAAAGATCTACCTGAATTACTACTATTGAGCCAGTGGCCAAAAGGTGCTTTTAGAGGGTTAAATTTTTAACTCCTACCTGCCCCCCTCCGCCAAACGGACCAACACTATATTGTGGTTTTCAACTTGGTGCTTTGTTTGCAGAAACAGGGACTGTTTCTTATTGTCTTATCTTGTTTTGCAAACCCTTGCACCCTAGCCTATTCAGATTTCCTCTTACATTGTGATTGATGTTTGAGCTGCTTAAAACATTTCTATCACTTTTTTCAGGATCTCTCCACCTGAGTGGAGCCAATTTAACTCGAGTTAAATATCAATAGATTAATTTGGCAGAAGTCTATTTGACAGGAAGAAACAATTGTTCTTGTACAGCAAATGCATTCTTTTGACCATGTCAATATCAATCGTTTGTAAAATGGAGTAAGCATAGGGAACTGATCATGAGGAAAAGAAAAGGTTAACATTTTTCTTTTTTATTTCCCCCTTCAGCTAAAGTTGACAAAGGTGCACTTCAAAGCTGTTGATGATGAATCAATCCAGTGAAACGGGGGAACCCTACGACTATGATCTGATTGTCATTGGAGGAGGTTCTGGAGGGCTTTCAGCGTCAAAGGTATGGCCTGAGTCATGGTGATGACCATTGCTCCGCCCACTGTTTGTTTTTGTATGGAGATTTGTTAGCAGGTGAGACATCTGACTCATCTAGTTCACTAACTTCCAATTTGGGGGTGGCGGGGGTGCGCACGGAGAAAGAGGCATGGAGAAGAGGAAAGAACTTGCATCTTTAACTGGTATGGCCTGCATGTGACTCTGGAGTCAGATGAGGTGGGTTGATGCTTAACTGGGCAAGCAGAAAATGGTGGGGGGCCTAACCAGAGATGCCCACATCCCATGAAATGTTGGGGGTGGGGGACAGAATTCACTTTAATTTCCCTGATGTTTTCCTGCTATTCTGCAGTAAGAAATTGATTAGGAGCCCTTTCATGGGATTCAGTGACACATCCCCTTCACCACATGTGTGGACACCTTCAGCTGATGCAAGACTTTAATGTCCTAAAGTGGTCTACAGCTGCAATTTTCACTCTGCCTGTCTGTCAGCTGTTTGACCTCCAGGCAGAAACATGCCTGTATCTAAAGGAAATGCACAGATCAACAAAAAAGTAACTTGCCCTGCAACATATCCCACAAAATTCCAAGCTAATTGATTTGCTTTCTAAAATTAATCTTTTTATACTTTTTCAGATCAAAAAAGCTTCCTCACATGGAGGACTTAATCTCAAATTCCCCAAGTGGTACACTAGCTTAGTGGTTAGCACTGCCTCAGTGCCAGGGACCTGGGTTTGATCCTACCTTCAGCTGACTATGTGCAAGTGCCATTCTCCCAATGTCTGCATGGGTTTCTTGTGGGTGCACTGGTTTCCTGCCACAGACCAAAGGTCTACAGGATGGATAGATTGGGCAACTTAGCATGGTCATAATGTACAGGCCAAGTGAGTCCACTAGGTAAATGCAGGGTTATGGTGGTAGTGGAGGTGGAATGCTCTTTGGCGAGTCAGTGCAGACTTGATGAGGTGAATGGCCTCTATCATCTTTGTAGGGATGCTAGGATTCACACCTAAGCAAGGTTGGAAAGCCTCAACAATTTGAGGCCAGTTAAAATTTAACCAGACCTGCTAGCTTTGCCAAACATGCAAATCACTGCTTTCCATGCCTTCTAACTCCTCTTAAGACACATGGAGCCATATTTTTGAATAACTTAATTTGCACTTTAAAAATTCAATTTCCACCACTGTAATACTGGGTTTTGTTTTGCACCAAGGCAAGTGTTTTTACTTCCAATTCATCCCTCTTTAAAAAATTCTTCAGAGGAAGTGTCTAGGCCCAAAACGTCAGCTTTTCTGTTCCTCTGATGCTGCTTGGCTTGCCGTGTTCATCCAGCTCTACACCTTGTTATCTCTTGTGTCCAAACGTTGATTTTTTTTTTTCCCATCATACTGCCATGCCCCACATTGACTTGTAGTTTTATAACAATTCTTATTAAATCCCTCATGACCCTGCTCCTTTCTATCTCTGTAGTCACCCTAACCCCTCGGGCCTCTGAAATTTGTGCTGACCTAATTCTTGCATATCCCTGAATTTTTAACTGCTCCAACATTAGCCATGCTGTCATTTCCTAGGATGGCTTCAGACTGGAGTTTCTTGCTGCCTCTAATGCGTGCTATTTAAAAGCTAGCTCATTGAACAACCTGTTTGGGCACCTGCAGTGATGCCTACATGTGCCTTGTGGCATGTTGTGTTAACCCTCCTGTGATGTCCCTTGATTTCTTGAGAGTAGGATTTTACAAGCTTTTAATAGGATGTAATTGCACGGTTGTTGGTTCTGCTCCTCATTAACACCCAAATTCCACTGCTCCATCATCTTTCCAATGTGTTTTGAAGTCTCCCAACCATGGGCCTTCGACTTCAGGATTCCTGCTTGTTTTGTTTCTCAACAAGGTGCCTGGGCAATGACACTGGCTACAAGCAGAATGTAGCATGAAGCCAACACCCTGAAGAGGTCAGAGCAGAGAAAATAGGAGCAGGAATAGACCAATCTGCTCTGCCGGTCAGCATGATCCGTGGCTGAACTTAAAGTTCGGTATTCTGTTCTTGTTTTCTCCCTATTCCCTTTTTAATCCCTTTAACTCCAAGAACTATGGCTTCATAGTGTTTTGGCCTCAACTGCTTGGTAGCAGAGGATTCCATAAACTCACCAGTCTCTGGGTGAACCTGTTTCTTTCGGTTCTGAATTACCTACTCTTTCTTGGACTTGCTGCCCTCATTCAGTCCCGAGAGCAAAGCTTTGTCAACATCCAGCAGGTTTTGTTTTAACGTTCTGTACATGTGATGCAGCTATTGTTTGCTAATGGCATGGCCTTGCAGTCCTGCTGAAACTAGCTCCGTACCCTGGTGTGGAATTCACATTATGCAGTAGCGTCACCCAGCGATGCATGGAATCACTCCTATCCTACACCAACTGCAAAAAAATTCAGTTTCGGATCCAGGATCTGCACTAAGCTTAAGTATAGCAGGAGGCCATTTGATCCACTTGTCTGGACTAGCTCTCAAAAACAGCTGGCCAATTAGTCCTGGTGTTATCCTATGTCCCTACTAGTGTTCTCTCTGGTATATTTGTCTCTTTGGCAGTTTTCAAAAAAGAAGAAAAATTGAGCCTGCATTCTAGATCATAACTATTTAATTTGTAAAAGGAAAAATTAATCTCTGGTCCTTGACTTTGTGCCAGTTATTTTAACTGGCTTCCGCCCCCCCCACCAAAATAGTTCCAAAAGTTAATCCTTTAAGATTCATTGTCCTGTATTTTCAACCCCATCTTAAGTCATTGGGGTTGGTAACAAGTGCTGTCTACATCTTAAATAGAATCCTTGAACCGATTGTGAGTCGGAGGCCTCTTTGAGTTGTGCTCACTGCTGTTAGTCTAAAGCGTCAAGGAGTCTAGATTAGGCAATGATGGAAGATATTCCTCTTTTAATAAAGGGTGTTTTGATGGCAGCTGATATCTCATGACGACTGAGACTAGCTTTCAAATCTAGATTTAGAAATTGAACTTTAGTTTCCGAGCAGTGTCATGATGGTATTTGAATCAGTCTCCAGATGACTGGTTCAGTGACACTACCGTTGCACCACCATCTCCCCTCTTTATTTGCTGGGCTCTTTCACAGTTGCTAAAACAAATAATGTAGCACCTGGAAGCTAATGGAAGTCTGAAATGTGAACATGCCTCTGAAAGCAGTTTAGTGGGTTGCAAGTATTTGGTGACTTGGGGCTACATATTTACCTGAGACACCCCACATTTGTGGGTGCTTGTCCAATTCCAGAGAAGCTGAATTCAAATCTAGGCTGATAGTGCTACATTTTCAGAGGGGCTGTCTATTGGTCAGAGAGCCAAATGGCAGACTCTGTACTGTAAGATTTGGGCATATTTTTAAGTTACACCTGGTTAATTGACTAAAATGCTTTGGGATTGTAACAAGTAGAGTTACATAAAAGAAAGCACCAAGGTATTAAAAGACACTTTTTTTGAAAATGTCTGGGAATATACAATTGGAAGCAAAGACAGTGCCTTCCTCTGGAGAAGGATGAAGGCAGTGTTTGCATGACTACAATGGAGGCGTGTAAAATTTGTGAACTGTTGTGATCCTAATGTGAGGACATCAACCACTTCAGTATTGATCCAAGCTATGCAGCAGTGATGTGTTGCATGAGATTTGCTAAAGCCTGAATTAGGTTTTTATCAACTGCTATTTGGCTCAAACTTGCTATTTGTACTTGGCCTGAGGCTATGCCTAGAGAACTTCTAGTTTTGTCCTTTTTCTCCCAAGGAAAGGCCACTACATCAGATGTACATCTGTGGAAACAGTCTAACTTGTCCACATTGACTTCATATCCTAAAATTAATTTGATTGCATTTGGCCCTAGAGGCTCAGCAACAAAAGCTCATTAATTGAACTGTCAGGGGACAACACTGTAGGAATTAATGTTGCTTTATCTTGCCTTTTTTTTGACAAGATGAGGCACACAAATTAAAACCCGACTTCTTGAGCTTAGCAGAATGGATGCTGGGTATTTATCCACATGCAAGATATGAGTAAAAAATTAACTATTTAAGACAGGTAGTGTTACCCCTTCATTCTAAGGGTTGTGAATATTGGAATTCTGTTAGCCAGAGGGCTATGGATGGGGTGATGTGGTGAAGATTGGAGCATGTCTGAAGGGCCTCCAGCTCTTATGTCCTGTGTAAAAGCTGTCTTTTCAAAGAATTTTTCTTTGCCAAATGGCTACATGTTCAGTGTGCTCTCCCTTCCTCAGGAAGCTGCCAAGTATGGGAAGAAAGTCCTGGTCTTGGATTATGTTAAACCAACCCCTCGCGGGACAACATGGGGTAAACGTTTTATGGTTTTTCTATTGTTAAAATCATTAATTTTTCACTATTTGTTAAATAGATTTCCAGGAATTTGGCCAGAATCACTTAAATGCTTTGGTCACTATACTTACCTCCCAGTAAATGATGAAAGACAGTGCACCGTCCAGTTTTGCTGTAGACTGTGCTGGGACATCAACTGTTTCATGTGTTGATTGGAATTATGCAGCAGTAGGATGAGTTGCAGTCAGTAATAGAGATGGGTCAACAACTCCCTCTGATTACAAATGACTCCAAGCTTTCTACACTGTAGATTCTCTTTTTAAACAGCTGTATCACCAAGGTCTGTCTTCCTGGAAGAAATCTACACCTAATTAACATTTGAATCTATTGTAATGCTTTCCACCACCTTCCCAAGGAACTCTATTCCACTTGATCAGAGACATTGTCTCCATCAGAACATGTTTTGCGTGTGTGTGCGATAAATTGGCTAATAGTCCGACTCCTCACTGCCCTCTGTCCTTTAGAGGCAGTGTTAGAGGAAGAGATGCTTGCCACTAGCAACTGAGCTTGCAGTCTTTTTAATGTTGGCAAAAGAATTACTGTGTGGGAGGTGGAGATTTTGTGGAGCCTACTGTTAATACCTGGAATGTTCTGCCTGACAGGGCAGAATTCAACAGTTCCCTTTTCCAAATGGCAGTGAATGTTGACCAAAGGAAGAAATTGCAGGGCTCTGGCAAAAGATTAGTAGGACTAATTAGGCTGGCTCAGTAGTTAGCACTGCTACCCCTGATGCCATCCTCTGACTGCAAACTCCATGTTCTCCCCATGTCTGCATTGGTTTCCTTGCATAGTCCAAAGATGTGCAGACCAGGTGGGTTAGCCATGGGAAATGTAGGATAGGGTAGAATGCTTTTTGGAGGGTCAGCGTGGACTTGATGGGTTGAATGGGCTGATTCCACACATTGGGGTTCTATGAACATCTTTCAAAGAGCCAGCATTGACCTGGAAAGACTGATTAAGTCAATGCTGCTGAATGATAGCAATATGGCAGGCATTACTACATGATTCTAGTTGCTGGTGGGTTTTCAAAAAAATCCTAGTCAATGACATGAATCTAAACTATATCGTTTTATTCACTAATAATAGGCTTTCATCTGGTGAGGTTGGATCAGCTTAAATATTCCTTAATCTTAACAGCAGTTGATATTTTCTGTAATTTTAAAACATTATGGAAAGTCTGAAATCTGGTTTTTGACGTTCTTCTCCGCAATCAGGTCTTGGGGGAACATGTGTCAATGTGGGTTGTATCCCAAAGAAGCTGATGCATCAAGCTGCAATTCTACACCAGAACCTAGAGGATGCCAGGAAATTTGGTTGGACATTTGATGAGAAAGGTCTGTTCAAATAAGACTTGTCTGAGAATCCAAAGATTACTTTAGTACGCTCTCTTTTATTTTAAACTTGTTTTTTGTGTATCCAAGATCACTCACTGGCATTTTCACACCCTCCATTTCCAGCCTGCTCACCTTTTGTTCAAAGCCCCAGTTCCTCTGGTATTCCAACACTCTTTGAGCAGACCACCCTTCTTCCACATTTCTATAACCAAAACTCCTCAAACTCTAAAGCTGTGATCCTAAATCCCACTTGCCAGTCAACCCACTAGTTGCCTGTCTACAACTACATTGTCAGACTTGATGTCCATTTTTAAAGTCATCCTTGCTTTTAAATCCTCCTAGGACTTCACTCTTCTCCCTACCTCTGGCCTGTTCCCTTTTTTAAGGTGTGCTCTCCTCAGATTTTGGCCTCCTGCATGTTCCCAGTTTTGTCCTGCAGAATTGGCAGTCACCCTTGTCCTGCAGCTGTCTGAATGGGCTGGTGCTTAAACACCCCCTCCAAACAACTAGGTACTAGCTGGAGGGTTGCAGAATACTAGCTGCTTTGAATGAGTTGCAGAGTATCGGCAGCACTTAGCTGTACAGTGTACCTGGTGGGTCTACAATCTGCAATTTGGATGTGCTTTAAACTAGCTGTTGGAGTAAAGTTTAAACAAGTGCAATAACACAACTTTCTAATGTTCCTAGTGGATTGCTCTAATCAAGTCAGATCCCAGAGTAAAAATCCAGCTTGATTTAGAATTGTTAGATTTTTGGTTAACGTGGCCATTGATAAGAATGTAGTCATACAAGGCTTCAGAACTTCTTTAACAGCCATTCTTGCCTTGTGCAATAAACAAACTTTCTGGCTAGAACTTGTTTTGAAAAATCCTAACACCCGACAAGACAAGTTCAATCTATTTCCCAATACTACCAATCTAGTGATTCAAATGTAAATAGATTACGCCAATCAAATCTTTACATTCGGGGCAGCTGGTTCTCCAATCTTTCCTGTGAATGGTGTTTGAGATTAAAATAATTCAATAGAGCTTGGACTTGATCTTTTTAACCTACAGAATTTTTTAATGAAACACTTGTGGTTTAGAAGCAGAGACTAAACTTTTTTCCTACTGTTCTATGCTGCTTTCTAAGGAACAACACTATTTACTGCCCTTGCTCAAGTCTCCTCCCAATTGCCCTCATCTTTTTTCCAAAGTAAAATGGCCTCTGAATTAACCCAAAACATTCCAATGGCGTTCAATGTTTACACTATATATTTGTAAACTAATTTTATTACAAATCATCTTCTATTTCACGTTCCCATAGGTGCTTTGTTTCCTGATATACACTCTCTGGGTTCAATCATTGCTGCAGCCAGTATCTTAACATGGCTTGTTAAAATGCTTCAAAGTAACCAACCCCTACAATACCACTTTACATGTTCACAGGATTTTAACCTACCAATACCAGCCCTCCAAACTAACACTTTTTACGACAAATGGCATAAGTGTCTGAACTCCCACTGCTACACTTCTTCTAAAGGTTTTTGTTCAGTGTTCTGACTAAGATGACAAGTTACACAATGGTCTTTAACAGTATATTTGTTAACTTGAGACTGATATCCTTTGTATGCAAAGGATAATGGTGTCTGAAATTGTTTGGAAAAATTGGGAGTACTCCAAATCTCTCTCCAATTCTCTGATCTGTTGCAACCCACCTCTACCTTGCTAAACTTGTACTTTGTTACATTTGAATATAATTATTGAAGCAGCAAAATGACCTGCCACCCTTTTGTCCCCTTCTTGGATATAAAGATTTCAATGTTCAAAGATTCTACTTTTTAAAAAAAATAACATGCATTTGTTTTCTCAACAGTTCATCATAACTGGACAACCATGAAAGATGCTATTAATAATTACATAGGCTCCTTGAATTGGGGCTACAGAGTTTCTTTAAGAGACAATGGTGTTACCTATGTGAATGGTTATGGAGAATTTATTGGACCTCACAAGATTAAGGTACCAGCTCCATGGATTGTAAATGCACCAAATTATTTCTAGGGTTGTACTAGTGAAATCAACTTGAGGCTTTTTCTTAAAGCAAGAGGTCTCCATATTCCTCACCTACAACAAACCATCCAGGGTTCCTGGCAGCACTTCCACCCTCAAGTGGGCAAGAGTGCCATTGTCTCCAAGCCTCCCATCTTGACTTGGATGCCCATTGCCATTCTCTTCATTTGTTATTTGGCCAAACCCTGGACCGCTGCATCTAACAGCACTGGAAGTAGTCTCACCCTTTGGAAATTCCAACACTGGTCCTTGTTGCACGCTCCACACAATTGTTTGGTTTTCCTCTCTCCATTAATGGCTCCATATCAGCATTTAGATGCTGATATTGCCCAAATCAGCATGAAGGTGCTGAGTTATCCTGAGCCTTTCCACCATGTGGTGTGGTACGCAGTGTTGTTGGGGATAGCTTCAGTATTTGACCCAGTGATTGTTCCAATTCATGATCGTGATTTTTGGAGGTTGTGTTCCTGCATGCCAACAGCGCTTCTAAGTGTTAGTCACTGTCTTGGCATTGATTTTGGTTTCTGTCTGACCGACTTGCCTCCAATCTTTATCAGACTGATATATTAAGGTGTAGTGAGACTGGCCAGATCTAAACGATGAACCCTGTGGTGTGTCTCCCAAAGTGGCTGGGAGGTTAGAGCTCTCAGCTACTGAGAAATCACTTGCTTTGTTACTGGTTTGTGCCTCCTGTCTGTTACTCCTTCCTGGTCCCACCTGCCCTTAACAACACTTTTCTGGGAATTCCACAAGTATTTCCACACCTCATTCTGAGCCCTTCAACTACCAACAGCACTGAACTGATCAAAAATATATCAATTTTGTATCAGTCCCTGTAAAATTGTGAGCTTCTCCCCTTCCAGTTTGCTGACCCATCAATTCTCAGTGAGCATCAGTCACACAACTCTAAATACAGTGAAGTTTTAGAGTGCAATGTGGTCCTGTTGCATTTTACTATTAGATTAGTCTGGTTCAAGGAAAATTTTAGACCGCTTGAGCATTATTAGGGGATGTTTTCCAGTTAAAGGAAACGGTTGGAATGCTGCAAATCTGCAAGAAACCTGTTCTGCCTTTGAGATCCTGGTTGACCCTTGGCTTTGTTATAACTTGCCCTTGCCCCATTTCTTCCTGCCTTTTTAAACAGCTTGTTACTCTAACCTAAGGTTTCAAATCAGGAACCATTTGTACCAGAGTCCAAAATGAGAGGGTTTCCTAATTTTCCTACAAGACCTGCTTCAGACTGAGACTGGTTCTCCAAAGGTCTGAGCCAGCAGAAATAAATTTGCACTCACTCTCTCTCATCTCCCTTTAAATTTTAAAAAGAAAATCCTTCAATGAAATTGTCTTCTCCTTCTAAATTGCAGAAGTAGAGTCTCACTTTAATTGGATCTTGCTTTTAACCTTGTCCACTTGTGCTTGCTGTAAACTTCTTATAACTGAATCTTTTGGGCCTTTTTTAGGCAACAAACAAAAAGGGCAAAGAAACCTTTTACACTGCAGAAACATTCATTGTAGCCACTGGAGAGAGACCTCGTTATCTGGCAGTGCCTGGTGATAAGGAGTACTGTATCACAAGGTACTGTACTGACAAGCTGTAAACTTTGTATATTTGTATGTAAATACATAGTGTGGCAGGAAGGAAAAACAGCTTTTGTTTCGCAGGAGCAGGGTCATTTAAGTATGATGCCCAAAGTCACTGGTTGGGTGGCTAACTTTGGGCCACCAATGACAGCTTATGGAGCTTACCAGCCCCCAGCCACATTGGTGTTCCCTCCTCCATTCTCACACCCCCACCTCACCTTCTCCACCTCCTTACCCACCCTTTTTTCTCAGGGGTTGTGACCACTTTCAGGTCTCGGTCACATTTGGGCCTAGACTATTCTGGATGCAGGATTCGAAATCTTACCACAGCAGCTGAATTCCAAACTTAGTGCCTATAGGGTCGAAATGACCATTTGTAAGGGCTGTAGAGTGGTTTAAAAATGGAGCTCTCTAAAGATGAGGCAGGTTTTTTGAGGGTGGGAAGTGCCCAGAGTTTGTTGCCAGAGGTTGTGGTGGGGGTAGATCCAACAGTGACATTTTAAGAGGCATCCTTCCTGCCTCTGAGTGGGCAAGGAATAGCTTGATATGGACTACATAGAGTTAAAAGCCTTTTTAGTTCACAAAGGCATCATGTAAGCACAAGACTGGTGAGACAAAGGGCCTCCTGTGTTGTACTGTTCTGATCTAGTTACTGTGAAATGAGTCAGATTATCACTTATGAACCCAGCGGAGGCAGAGCTGCTATCTTTTCCTGGTCTGGTTTCCATGTGACTCCAGACCCTTTGGGTCTACATGGTTCCATTCAGCAAGCTGCTTTGCTGTCACCTTAACTCTTCAGAATGGTAATAAATGTAGGCCTTACCAGCTGCATGCACGCATTCCAACAGAACCCTTTTTAAACAAACCACTTTGCCCCTCACCAATGAGCTCTTGGCTGAAAGCATGCTGTCCACTTAAATTCCACATTTGAGCTGAAGAAACATTTAATGTTCCAGTGAACGGTTATACTTGAGCAGTGCTTCTCAGCTTGTAGGCATACTTCAATGAAACTGATAATCCCAAGATGCACTGACATTTTCAGTAAATGCTCAATCAATTCAAATGTTAGATTTTACTGGGGTATGATAGGGGACATTGATCACTGGGGCATCCCTGTGTGCTGTCATCCTGCTGCCACTCCATCTCAACACCAAACTCTATGGAGGTGGCCTTCTGGCCCAGTCAGAGCAAGACCATTGTGGGTGGCATTAGGTAAAATGTCTCGCCATCGTTTTAAAAACATCACAGCACACTAGCCATCTGGTTGCAGTCTGGTTTTTAAAAATCCCTGTGTGCTAAGGTGATATTGGAACAGTAGGGAATTGTAAACCGAAAGGTACTCTCTTTGGTGAAGACATGTATGTTCCCACTTCATGGGAGTTGGGTATACTTCAGAGTTCAATATGGTTCCTGAATTTGTAGATTTAGTTCAATGGGAGGTGTATCCACTAGAGCACTAGTAATGGTGTACAGTAATTATAGCTGTTACAAAAGTCTGTTTGAAGTAGGTTCAGAAGTTGTAAAATTACTGCTGTTTCTTTGCTGAAGGTGAACAATGTTAAATTTTGAATGGCTAGGCATAACTACACAAGCTGTCTTTCCATGCTCCAGTATTCAGAGCAATAGGTGGCTCAGTGGTTAGCACAACAGCCTCTCAGCGCCAGGGACCCGGGTTCAATTCCAGCCTTGTGCGACTGTCTGTGAGGAGTTTGCACATTCTCCTCATGTCTGCATGGGTTTCCTCTGGGTGCTCTGGTTTCCTCCCACAGTCCAAAGATGTGCAGGCTGGGTGGATTGGCCATGCTAAATTGCTCGCAGTGTTCAGGGGTGTGTCAGTTTTAGGGGGATGGGTCTGGGTGGGATGCTTCGAGGGGTGGTGTGGACTTGTTGGGCTGAAGGGCCTGTTTCCACACTGTAGGGAATCTAATCTAATCTAGGTAACCGTCCAGCATTTGGACGAATAGGAGGGAATGCTGAATGCAGGTAGGAGACCTGTCCTTGGTGACTGCATAATTCTGTCATTAGCATTGCCACACAGATTATCTTGTCTGGTTTTTATTCCCAGCCACTGTTAGTGGGAACTGGCTGAGTTTTTGTTTTCATTTGGCTGTGCGACACCTTTTAAAAATCATAGAATCCCTACAGTGTGGAAGCAGGCCACTTGGCCCACTGGGTCCATATCAACCCTCTGAATAACATCCCACCTAGACCATCGCCACCCTACATTTCCCATGGCTAATCCCCCTAACTTGGACACTAGGTAAGTTCGCATGGCCAATCCCCTTGGGTTCCACATCTCTACGCTGTGGGGAGGAAACTCACGCAGACACAGGGAGAATGGCAACTGTCTCAAGTTTGCACAGAGCCTGGAATCGAACCCTTCTAGTGCTGAGACAGGAGTGTTAACCACTGCTGTTGTCCCCATCTCTGGTGAAGAGCCCTGTGTAAAAGTGGATTTTTTTCCCCCTCATTGCCCATTCTAGTGATGATCTCTTCTCACTGCCTTACTGTCCTGGGAAGACCTTGGTGGTTGGAGCATCCTATGTCGCACTGGAGTGTGCAGGATTTCTTGCAGGCCTCGGGCTGGATGTGACTGTGATGGTTCGCTCCATCCTGCTACGGGGATTTGATCAGCAAATGGCAAACCTGGTTGGAGACTACATGGAGACGCACGGAGTCAAAATCATTCGGCAGTTTGTACCAACTAAGGTAAGCTTTGTAACCACTTTTAGCTAGGGGTGTGTTAGATGGAGTTGGGGCATGTTGAAGAATGATATTACCACTTATGTTGTGTATGAATTAATCTTTTAAGGGCTAATGTTGGAGGTTGGGTGGACACTGTAGCAGATAACAAGTATGGTGGGGAAATCAGGAAAGTAGCTCTGATCTTAAAGTGGACAGCCTTAAAGCCTCCAATAGATTCCATAACACACTTGAATTACATTCAAGGCAAGAGCCTTGAAACTGGTGGTTCTTGCACTGAGAAACCAAGTTCTTTCTTAGTCAGGGAGAGAAGATTGATATTATCCTTCATCCACAGATACCACAGTATCTCTTATGTCTTTAATTGTGGTGCTGGATTTATAATCCAGAAATGCACAAGTTGCAAAACATCCCAACTGACTGGATTCCTGTTGTATATTAAGTGGTTAAAATCTATCTGTCACATGCTACTACTTCTCTGAAAGAGTAGCTGTGCTGTCATGGCCTCAAGTTCAAAATTCTGTGCAGAGACTTGAATACAGTGAGTCGTCACAAATGGTTATTGATCAGATTCTTGATGGTAGACAGGGTGATGGAGTTTTTTTTTTGGACTGGAGGCCTGTGACCAACAATGCTGACTTGTTTGTTTGTCACTTAAGCAACTTGGATAGGAATATTGGAGGCATGGCTGGTATGTTGGTGGATGACTTAGCTGGTGGTATGGTGGACAGTGAAGAGGTATGAGATTTCAAAGTGATCTTGATCAATTGAGGCAGATGAACTTTAATTGGCTAAGTGCAATGTTGCATCCTGGTAAGATGTGCAAGGACAGGATTTGTACAGTTAATGGTCAGGTCCTAGGAAGTGTTGTTGAACAGAGACCTAGGGGTTCAGGTACATAATTCCTATGACACCATAGTCAAGGTAGACAGACAGGGTGATAGTGATGTTTGGCACACTTCCTTCATTGCTCATCCATTGATTATAGGAGATGGAAAGTCGTGTTGTAGCTGTACAGGACGATGGTGAAGCCTCTGTCTCCAGTTTTGGTCCTACTGTAGGAAGGATATTACATTGGAGAGGGTGTAGAAAGGACTTAGATGTCACTGGAAGGTTTGCTGTTAAGGTAGGCTGGGACTTCTTCCCTGGAGTTTAGGAGGTTGAGCCTCTTCAGAGGCTTACAAAAATCATAAGGGGAACAGCAATCCCTCTTCCAAAGGGTGGGGAAATCAGAAAGGGGCATAACTTTAAGATGAGCAGAGATTTAAAAGGGATCTGAGGGGCAACTTCTTTCCACAGTGGCGTGTACGAGGAATAAACTACCTCAAAGTGGTGGATGCAGATACCATCACAACACTTAAAAGACACTTGGATGTATATGTGAATAGGAAAGGTTTAAGGGGATTTGGGCCACATACAGGCAAATGGGACTAGTTCAGTTTGGGGGGGGAAAATGGTCAGCATGGGCAAGTTGGACCAGAATCTCATCTTGTTCCATGTGGTGAGTGCTGTATGGATGTTTAAGTTGGAGCCTTGTTTGTTGGGGGATGGGTGTTTTCCTTAATTTTACTTGTCAATATTTTATTCCGCCACAAAACTAAGTGGCTCTGGTTACTATGTTGGTTGTGGGAATTTGCATGCTGATTGGTTGTCAAGCTACCTTTTTAAAATGGATTTTTGGGTTTCACCTCTGGATGCTACATAAACAGGCTCTCTCCCTGATCATACTTTAACCCATTGAAGTGAAAAAGGCTGAAGAGATCAGTTGGAGGCTTTCAAAAAATGTGCCACATGGAAGAAAAAGGGGTAAAGCTGCTCCTGTTTGTAGAGGAAATGTGTAGATTTAAAGTAACTTGCAAAGGAAGCAAGAGACTTTCAGTTAAGGTCTAGAATACACTAATTGGAAATGTGGTAGTGACCAGTTCAGTGGAGGCCCCTAAGGATTAGGTGATGGTTTCTATCCAAATTTGCAAGTGTAGTGTGGTGGGGTGAGCAAGAGATGAGCACTAGGTAACCTTGCTTTGGAAGAGTTTGTGTAGATAATGGGCTGAATGGCCTGCTTCAGTGCCAAACTTGTGGTTTGTTTTTTGTGGCACTTAATTTTTGCAACCCCTGCCATTAACGCTTCAAGTGATTCATGCCAAAAACGAAATTCACTAAAATAGCAGGATGTAACTGTTTTTGTTCTAATGCATGTTACTTCTGTCCTCCCCTGTTTATTAGATAGAGCAAATTGAAGCTGGAACTCCTGGGAGATTGAAAGTAACAGCTCAATCAACAGATGGCACAGAGGATATGGTGCAGGAGTATAACACAGTAAGTGATAAAAGATGAAACTGTGTGGACTGAATGTCAATAGAAGCTTGCATTGTGCTTTGCCTGGATTTAAGAAGTGGAAGTAGGTCAAAAGGTGTAGGTCAGGCTATTTGACCTGGTTGCTCAAGACTGCTGTTTCTTCTCCAGATGAGCTACCATCTAAATGACAAGATGTCTGTCTTTTACTTTTTAAAAAAAAATCGAAGGCAAGCAATTTTTTTATTTTAGTGAAACGTGTGCTGTTTTCTCTTTTTCAGGTATTACTGGCAATTGGGAGGGACGCCAGCACTGAAAACATTGGCTTGGATAAAGTTGGAGTAAAGGTCAATGAAAAGTAAGCTAACACTGTCTTTTAATCCTGGTAACTACAGTTTCAGTCTTCTGTGGAGAATGACTTTTGCACAAAAGAACACTTCCACAAATGCTCACAAGACTGTGTAGTCTCTTGTTCCATTCAGGTTTACTATGTAAACCTGACCCTCCTTTTTGCAGGGTCCTGACCACTAGGTGGCCTGAAAGTCTCCAGACCTTTTACTGAAGTAAAAATGGGGAGGAATTGGATTTGAGTATTCACTCAACTTTTCCAACAAAGCTTCACTGTCACCTGTCCCCTGTTTATAATTTTAAGCTTGTCTTTTTAAGGTAAAATAGAACTGTTTTTAAAATTTGATCTTGATATCACAAGTGGAACTCCAACAAGTCTGGCAGCATTTGTCGAGAGAAACTGTTTAACATTTCAAGTCCAGTGACCTTTTTTCCACCACCTAGACCTGTCTAGTGTTTTCCCTTTGGAGCTCCAATGGAATTAAATTTTTTTTTCCTGCCTGGAAGAACCATTGTTGCCCAACATCATCTGTCTTCTCCAAACTTGGCATCCAAGTTAAGATGAAAATGTGAGGCTGGATGAACACAGCAGGCCAAGCAGCATCTCAGGAGCACAAAAGCTGACGTTTTGGGCCTAGACCCTTCATCAGAGAGGGGAATGGGGTGAGGGTTCTGGAATAAATAGGGAGAGTAGGGGAGGCGGACCGAAGATGGAGAGAAAAGAAGATAGGTGGAGAGAGTATAGGTAGGGAGGGGATAGGTCAGTCCAGGGAAGACGGACAGGTCAAGGAGGTGGGATGAGGTTAGTAGGTAGATGGGGTTGCAGCTTGGGGTAGGAGGAAGGGATGGTTGAGAGGAAGAACAGGTTAGGGAGGCGGAGACAGGTTGGACTGGTTTTGGGATGCAGTGGGTGGGTGGGGGGGGGGGGGAAGAGCTGGGCTGGTTGTGTGGTGCAGTGGGGGGAGGGGACAAACTGGGCTGGTTTAGGGATGCAGTTGGGGAAGGGGAGGTTTTGAAACTGGTGAAGTCCACATTGATACCATTAGGCTGCAGGGTTCCCAGGCGGAATATGAGTTGCTGTTCCTGCAACCTTCAGGCGGCATCATTGTGGCACTGCAGGAGGCCCATGATGGACATGTCATCTAAAGAATGGGAGGTGGAGTGGAAATGGTTTGCGATTGGGAGGTGCAGTAGTTTGTGAACTGAGCGGAGGTGTTCTGCAAAGCGGTCTCCAAGCCTCCGCTTGGCTTCCTCTACATTGGGGAAACCACACCAGGTACAGTGGATGCAGTATACCACATTGGCAGATGTGCAGGTGAACCTCTGCTTAATGTGGAATGTCATCTTGGGCCTGGGATAGGGGGGAGGTGTGGGGGCAAGTGTAGCATTTCCTGCGGTTGCAGGGGAAGGTGCCGGATGTGGTGGGGGTGGAGGGCAGTGTGGAGTCAAGGGAGTCACGGAGAGAGTGGTTTTTCCGGAAAGCAGACAGAGGTGGGGATGGAAAAATGTCTTGGGTGGTGGGGTCGGATTGTAGATGGCGGAAGTGTCGGAGGATGATGTGTTGTATCCGGAGGTTGGTGGGGTGGTGTGAGAACGAGGGGGATCCTCTTTGGGCAGTTGTGGTGGGGGCGGGGTGTGAGGGATGTGTTGCGGGGAATACGGGAGACGCGGTCGAGGGTGTTCTTGACCACTGTGGGGGGGAAAGTTGCGGTCCTTGAAGAATTGGGACATCTGGGATGTGTGGGACTGGAATGTCTTGTCGTGGGAGCAGATGCGGTGGAGGATTTGGGAATAGGGGATGGAATTTTTGCAGGAGGGTGGGAGGAGGTGTAAATCTACCTGTTTTCTTTTCATTGGACCAGCTGTGGCTGTAGTTGGGAGCATTGTCCTTTTTTTGAGTTGAAACATTGTGGGTTCAAGTCTCATTTGACCTCCTGTGAATGAAAATGTCACTGCTTTTTATGGGGTGGGGTGGCATGGTGAGTTTAACCCCAGTGTCCTGAAGAACCTTGATCCCTCAATCACGACCCCCTCGTTATTTAATTGTATTGGACTATCTTCAATAATACCTGAAGTCTGGCAGCCATGAAACATGCACGTTTAGTCTTAGTGAACACTCAACGCTAACTTATTTCCAAGCTACTTTCTCTTAGATGCTCATCACAGTCTGTGTTTCTGTCTAAACCGACACAGATTATGATTAGCCCTTTTTAAAATAGGGTTTGTAAAGGGGATGGCCTATCTCCTTGCTCTTTGTGGGAGCTTGCTGAGTAGTTCTGCATCTTTGGTTCACAGCCTAGCCTCCTATCCCATTGTAACTTGTTCTTTTCTGAGAGTGTGTTGTTTTTTTCAAATCTGAATTGTTTGAACTGAGCTCTCAAAGTAGAGATTGACACAGTAACTGCTATTCAGCAAATACTAATGCAGTAAGCGTGGTCACGTAGCCATCTGTAAACTATCCCTCCAACATCTCGTACTGGCTAAGGCAGTGCTGATAACATGAGACTTTGATTGCTAAAGCAACGCTAAAACTTCAATACTGGAATTTGCTCAGGTCAGTGAGGGAGTGTTTTTTGTTTCACTATAACATCAGAACTGAACTTCTTGTCTTTCTTTTAGGACTGGTAAGATTCCTGTTGATGAATATGAACAAACAAATGTGCCCCATGTTTATGCCATTGGTGACCTTCTGGAAGGGAAGTTGCAGCTCACACCAGTGGCTATTCAGGCTGGCCGCTTACTGGCCAACAGGCTGTACGGAGGGTCCACTGTCAAGGTACTGACTAAGGCTCTAATTGCCTGCTTTTGTGAAAGTTGCTTAATGTTTTTGAGTGTAGTGACGTCAATGTGCCCATCACCAAACTGTAGACTTCCCAATCAACTTTCTGTTTAATTGCCCAGCAATTAGGTGAATGCTAATTTTATTCTGTCTGATGCCCATTCCATGGCTGAATAGCAGAATTTGTCCATGCAGTGGGCTGTCAGGGCTGGGTTGCTGACTGTACTTATTTTTACAGTTAAATACAGGTTTCTAAATTAAGATCTAGAATTTCCAATCAGCCAAGATCACATTGAATGGCACAGCAGACTCAATGGAGTGAATGGCTGACTTCTCATATGCTCTTAAACTATTTCTCGAGGTTCATGAAAAAGCTAATTTTCTTTTATTTCAGAGCACTTGTTTAGGGGTACTTAAAGGATTAGTGACATTAGTTTGTTATAAGTTCAGTAAACTAAGGGCCTGGAAACCTTCAGAAATGGGCCCAAAATCTGTAATCACTTTAAGCCAGGTTCATGAACCTGGCATGGTTTTATGACCACTAGTAAACTGCATGTGTTTAAAAGCTATTTGGGAAGAAGAAATCTGCAACTGTGTCCAGCATGAGTCAAGATTTTAGGGCTCTGAAATGCCCCAGCAACTTGCTTGAGTTGGATCAAAGCATGACTCTTGTAGTTGCATTTTTCTGTACCTGCACCATAGACCATTCCTCTCTCAACCCTTTTATGTTGCAGGAGATTGGGGATCAGGAATAACTATTCATGCCAACAACTGCTACATCCAAGAATTAAAATAAGTTTTTCATCTAAGAATTCCTAAGTGCTTGACAAAAGTTTCTAGCCAACATACTGGAGTTTACAGATGAATGTGAAGAACTTCTTAAATTTTTTTTAAAAGCTGTTGACCTCAGTTTAATTCAATTCCATGATCTCAAGTGAATCTTGCACTTCAATTTTAGCGTATTTTAAATCACCAAATGTATTAACAGAAGACTAGAGAATTGCAGTGTATGGTCTCCCAGTATTAGTAAAACAGTTCCACACTGAATCAACTCCATTGTTGGCTCTGAAAGGGACTGAATCCCAAACAAGGCAGTGTAAATCTGCCTGGATAGTTCACTTCATTATAACTGAAGTGTTAACCATCTAGGGCAAGGTTGAGTCTGTACCTAAACTTCTCCAACTTGTAAGATGCTGTTTTGTTTTCAATTACATGGTTTGGTATGTTTTTGTTTAATTTAACATCTTGGGCACAAACTCCACAAAAGAACAAGTTCATTCTGCCAAGAATCTCTTTTGAGATCCCCATAAAAATGCAATGAGAATGATCCCAAACAAGAATGCTTTGCTTTGAGTCAAACTGTTTCAATTGTGTTGACTTAGTTGTGTGGTTTTTTTCTCAAATCAATAGTGTGACTATGTGAATGTACCCACCACTGTCTTCACTCCCTTGGAATATGGAGCCTGTGGCCTTGCAGAGGAGAAAGCTATAGAAATACATGGGAGAGAGAATTTGGATGTAAGTCACTAATTCAGTGGAAAATGCTGCCTGTTGTTGCTCCCAGAAACTGACAGCCCAACCTTATTTCTACTTACAGGTCTATCACAGTTATTTTTGGCCTCTAGAGTGGACTGTCCCAAGCAGGGATAACAACAAATGTTATGCCAAGATTATCTGCAACAAACAAGACAATGTATGTACCTCCATTGCTAAACTGGATGTTTTTGGCTGAAAGCTATTTTAGCGGCTTAACCTTTTTTTGTAAAGAAGCTGTACTGAGCACCAGCCTAGGTTTGTGTGCTCCAGTTTCTACAGTGGCCTGTGACACCTATAGTCTGGCCTCAAGTTTGTCTTTGCTAGTGAGAAGCACAAAGTAGACATGTTGCCTGTCTTGCCTATTAAAGGGGGCAGAAGGAGCAAATTAGAACTGGGCCAAGTCAGCCCTTCAAACTTGCCTCATGGTTGAAACCTCCACTATACACTCCTGACAAAGAATTGATCTTGCTGTACCTTTTTTGAAATGCAAAGATTCTGCATCCAGTGTCTTTTTGAGCAAGTGTTCCAAACAGCCACTCTGCACCATTTATCTGGCCTTAAGTGAGTATCTCCTGGTTGTGGACTGTCCTACCACACAGAATCTCCTGTTGTCCTGATCATGAGGACTTTCCTGTTTTTCTTCTCAATTAATTTGCACAGTCCTAACCAGTCCAATATTTCCTCAGTGCTAACTCTACGTTCTGAGTACTTGTCTAGCTGACTTTTTTTGGCTTAACTGCTTCCAAAGCATTTGTCTTCCCTTTTTAGAGGGAGACCAGTACTGCGTATGTGTTCTTGCTTGTATCTGTATAACTGACACAGTAACACTGACTTTTCCTGTTTTGTTTCTCTCCCAATAAACGTAATTCATTTTCACTCAAATTGACGCTTTGCATTCCCTCCCTGTTTTGAGATGACATCTTGCTATTGTATTCCTCCTGCCAAAATCGACCCTTTACCCTGTTTTCTAACCCTCTGAAAGATGCATTGAATTAGTTCACTTGCTTATCCTATTAATCCCTTTTTCATAGCCTGTTTTTCACTGTTCTTCCATCATATTGGGACAATAGTGTTCAGGTTTGAAAGGTACCTATTTTCTCTGGCTGTAAGTAAATGTTAAGTCTCTGTTGCTTTTTTTTTTCAGAATCGGGTAATAGGTTTCCATGTATTGGGTCCGAATGCTGGAGAAGTCACTCAGGGATTTGGAGCTGCAATAAAATGTGGAATAACCAAAGAACAGTTGGACAGTACAATAGGAATTCACCCAGTCTGTGCAGAGGTATTCACAACAGTATAAACTCTAATGCTGTTTGTTTTTTGAGCTGCTTGTTCAATGGATATTTTAGTGTACTTTTTTATATTGGCTCCCTTCTAATGAGGTACAGCCATGACTTGCTCTCCAGGGTATCCCTGAATGTAGTCAAATATCCCATACCTCATGGGAGTAACTATCAAATAATTTGACTTTGGCCCAAAGGGGGAGATAGTTGAGCCAAAGCCTTTTGAGAAGAGAATTAATGGCAGTTTAGTGGCCACCTACTGTAGACTTTGAATCCTAAAGGAACTCAACAGGGTAGATCTGTGGGACTGCTATCCCTCCTGGTGGAGGATTTGAGAACCAAGAAATCAGTTAATAGCTGTTTGGAGTAAGCTTGGGAATGGAAATCTTAAACCATAACACTTGAAGGTGTTGAAAGCTGGATGACACTTGGGCTTTCAAGACTGAGATTGATAATAAGATTGAGAGATGTACAGTTCAGATGGTGAGATGGGTGAGTTAGACTACCGAAACAACTGGGTCAGCTGGAGGAGCTGAACAGCTGTTGTTCTGAAACTTTTTAATTCTGTAAATCTGCGAAGGCAGTTCACAAGTAAAATGTCTAATGATCTTCTAGTATTACTACCTACTTTGGTAAACAATAACATTTTATATTCTGACAAACTTTTTTCATTTTTGTTCCACAACATACTTGTGGAAAAAACAGCAGTCAATAACAGCAATGCTTAAATTGATAAGAAAAACCTGAATACTAAGTGTGGCTCTGTCTGTAATACACTTGTTATCGAGGGTGCTGCTTGTGTTCCACTGGAGTGGACAAAGTCACAGTCCAGCAGGTTTATTTGAAATCTCAAGCTTTTGGTGCACTGCTTGTTTGTCAGGTGCACATACCAAATAAAACTGAATTATAATGACATGTGTAAGTGTTCAGCAGCTTTCTGCTGTGACATGATGAACTGACTTGAGAATTACAAATGAATGCTTCAACATTTGCATATGCTGTTTTGAAAAGTATAAATATTCAACTAACAATTTGCCTCAAAGACCTGAAATTCAGATTTAATGCTGAGGTGTTAAACTTTTTCTCTTGCTACAACTTAAAGTACTGGTTAATTATCCATTTTGATGTTTAATTCTGTTTGTTTTTTTGCTTTGGATCAAATCAATTCTTGGATTTTTTCTTTTATAAGGAGTTTCTTTTGAAGAATCCATTTTGAGTGTTTTTCTTTTTCAGTCTGCAACTTCAAAAGCTCATTTCATCTGGTTCTCAAAACAAATATACTTCTGTATGCCTTGCTTTTTAAAATGACATTTTGTTTTGGTTTCACAGATGCTATAAATCTTGAGGGTATGGTTTAATCATTAAACTTTAAGTAAATTAGGATTATACACTAGAGCTTAGGATATAATTACCATCAAGCCAAAGAATCAATCTGGCTCTATGGAGAGCGCAGAGGATGTGTTAGGAGCAACACCAGACATGATTTAAAAATGAAATGTCAAACTGATGAAGCTATAAAAATGTAAGCCGGAAGTGATGGGTGTTTTTTTAAAAAAAAACTATTGATCAACCAACAAATCAGAATGCAGCTCTACAGATCTGTCCCTTCACAAATGGTGGCTGATGAAAGGGGTGGCAGCTCCAAAATATCTCCAGCCTCCATAATTAAGCCTAGTGCATCTGTGTAGAAGGTGAAGCTGAAACACTTGTAGCAATCCTTGGCCTGACATGCTGAGTGGAAACAGGTCAGATATCCAACAGTGCTTCAGAAAACCAGAGGTAGTGTTTAGTGTCATGGTACAATGATACCAGCTCCTTTGTCAGCAAAACAAAAGAGCTGATCATTTCCTCCAGGAAGAAAGGAGGAGGACATGCCCCTGTCCATGTCTCCAGTTCAGGTAGAGATGGTCAAGTTTCTAGGATTGATGGGAGGCCAACAGATTGGTCATATAGGTGCAGTTGTCAAGAAGGCACATCAATGCCTCTTTCCTCAAGGCTTAGGAAATTCAGTGTGACCATAAGGAGCCTCACCAACGTTTACAGATGCACCATTGAAAACATGCTATCCTCTTGCATTGCAGTGGTCATACCAGTCCAGAATGGAAAGGTGGCCAACCAAGACCCCTTCTGTCAGGCAGAAGGTACAGAAGCTTGAACACAGGCCCCAACAGGTTTCCCTGCTGATAGGTCCATTCAGTGGTCTATCTAATGTTGACCTTGCTTTTGTGCAGTCATCTTGCATGCCTCACCTGAGCACCTTTTTTTCATATGATCTGTATGACCTTGTTTGCTATGATACTGCTAACAAAACAACTGTTCACTGTACTTCTGTACATGAGACAACAATAAATCATCACAGCCTCCTCCTTCAGAGATCCTCCATCTCGGATGGGAATGTGATCCCTCTAGTCTGCTTCAATTGTGGCTTTAACTTCCCTTTTTCCTGCCTTGCTTCCTAACCCTAGTCAGTCTGACTCCATCTCTTCATGTTCAGTGATTCTGCCTCCACTGGCCTGTGTAAAGGCCAGTATACCCTGGTCTTCAATGTGCATTTAGCAGTGGAGAGGCTTGGTCTGCCCTTGATCATTTAGAGGGTAAACATGCTCATGGAAAGTGAATGATCTGTCCTGTGGCCATATCCCAACCGACCAATGTTGGTTTGTAAGTTGTATTTTAGAAATTCTGGTCTTTGCGTTGGTCCCTGGAAAATGAGCCTGAAATCTAGGTGTTAGTGATTCAGGTTTTCTTTTAAGTGGTGGTATTAAGCCCTACATGTGACTTCAGTCCTATCTTGAATGGAGTGCATTGCCACCAACATTGTTAGGGTATAAGCACTTTTATCTCCAATAGTCTTAAGTGTTCTCTGCCTGATAGTTTAAGTCATTGACATCTGGACTTGCTGAGGTGGGCCAGCATTCATTGTTCATTCTAATTGCCCTTGAAATGGTGGTAGTGAGCTGCCTCCTTAAGTCTGCAGTCTGTAGGATGTACATAAACTCCATCCTTAAAACCAGAATGTGGAGTTTTGATTCAGGAACAAAAAGCTTCCAAGTCAGGATAGTGAGTGGTATGAAGAGAACTTGCACTAGTGTACCTGCTGCTCTTCTTCCTGCATGGAAGTGGCTGTGGGTTTGGAAGTTAGTCTAAGGAACCTTGCTGAATTTGTGCTTTGTAGATGATGGCTGGAGGGAGTGGATGTGGGCCCACTCAAGGGGCTGCTTTGTTCTGGACAGTGTCAAGTTGCTTGTACTAGTGCAACAAGCAAACGAAAGGCAAGTCAGCCATGGTGACAACTGTTAAATACATGAATGGGAAAGCTATTTAAATGCACATGTGGTGAAGCCAATGCTGTCCTGGAGGTACATAGGAAGATCTCCTTGTGGAGCATTAAAAACCATCGGTACTGTTTCTTTCTATGTAAAAGCACATCAGTTTGTGGCTGCCCTGCAGGTTAAAGGTCAAAAAAAGTCAGACTCTAAGTTTTGATCGCGATCGCCCTCGCCCTCTGACTGTTTGTTTTGTTTTTGCAAGATAAGCCATTCTTGGTTTAATCTACTTTGGATAAGTATTCATGACCAACTTTTTTAAAAATGAATTTTTTTTTTAGGTGTTCACCACTCTATCAGTCACAAAGGAGTCTGGTGGTAACATTGAACAGTCTGGCTGCTGAGGTTAAACCCTGCTGTTGTCACTTTGCCATAATGGATTGTTTTGTCTCCATGAGCAACACTCAGTTCATGTAAGCCCATCAATCTTCGTGGTGAAGACTCCATTCCTTGTTTTCCAGCTGCTGCAGAGGGCTCTGCAATGGTGAGGCAATGTGAACGTCCATTTGGCAACTAGTACAATGGCGGGGTTAAGAATCCTTTGAAATAAGCTGCTGCTCTGTAGGAGCATCAACCCTGATGCTTTCATGAAGTCCTGGCCTGGAACCAGTTTCGAATGGAAGGCTGCGATGGAAAAACTGCAAGCAGTTTAGCAATTCTCAGTAAACTCTGATATCAAGGGCTTCCACTATCACTGGAGAACTCTCATAGACCAAAATTAGAAACTAGAAAGGTGGGTGCAGAGGCAAAATTTAGTGTATTTTCCATTATCTGGACACCAGTGTTTCCTCTTTCTATATAATACTGCTGTAGATGTCACGGTCTTTTCACCCTTTTTTAAGTGAAATTGTTTTTAAACACTTTTTAAATACTGAAGCTGAATATATTCATTCTGATTCTAATCTCTTGCATTTGGTCTAATGGGAGTGAAGTTTGTATTGAGTAACTGGTGAATAGTCAGCTCACTTTGTCTATTCAGACATTGCAGGAAAATTGTGAAAAGTTTTTATTGAAGGGGTGTCTTATTGTTCAGTCACTTCATCTCCAACATCTTTAGACTTTGGGCATTAATTCACAGCAATATCATTCATTCCTATCAGATTTGCTGTTGCACCTAGGATGAGGACTCCAACGTGCTGTTTGTTTACAGTAGATTTCTTTAATGTACCAGTCCATTGTCATTTCTATTTAGCACTCATCACAATCTGTCTTCTGCCCAGCCAACTTTGTTTTTCCTTCCAGTGAATTAGTCTTGTAAACTACCACTTAATGTGAGTGTTTTTGGAATATTTGTCAGTTTTTTTCACTAAGCTTGTGGTGTAAATCTGGAGCAAAGTAAGATGAAGTGAGATTTTTCTTTGCTTCAGGATCTAGTCAGGTTTTGAATTTGAACAATTTTTTTTTTACTATTTGAAGCTAAACCACTTTTCTCCACCACTGCTGCTAGTGTGTAAACTTGAACTTGTAACCTCAGGCTTGGAGCTCAACCTTGAACTTGGAACCTGGGAGCAGACATTAAGGAGATGCCATTCCAGCCAAAAGGCATCTTCCCCCTGTGCTGGAACACT
Organism: Stegostoma tigrinum; assembly: GCF_030684315.1. Classification (NCBI taxonomy): domain Eukaryota; kingdom Metazoa; phylum Chordata; class Chondrichthyes; order Orectolobiformes; family Stegostomatidae; genus Stegostoma; species Stegostoma tigrinum. The sequence continues at coordinate 51,420,009 of NC_081371.1, forward strand.
TTTTTTGTGTGTACAAATGCAGCCTGGGTTTTAACATTGAAGATGATGATTTTGTAGGTGATTTTGTAGGTGTATTATGGCAAATTCTAGTTAGTTCAGTCGAACATCCTGCTATTGCAATCATTGAATCTAAATCATGCACTCAAGCCTTGTCTCTTTCAGTCCTTTTTTGAATTATTGCACTCTACATCTTTTATAGCTTCAAGCACCATTACCCAGTCCCAGAGTGCATATCTGCAATGCATGTTGTCTGCATGAAGACAATGAGGAGGGCACTTTTTTTGCTTGAGGAGCACTGGCCTCACTTAGTGCCTGCCTGCAGTATTTGCAAGCTTACAAGGATTTTACACACTTTGAATGTTGTCAGATTCATACTATATTTGCTACTACACTTCATGTGATTAGAAATAAGTGAATTGTTCACTATTATTGTCAGAAGTATTTGTGGCTGCCTTTTTGTCAATATTTAATCAAAATTGCATCATTCTTAAATTACTTTGCATCATCTTCAGCAAGTGACTTCTGCAACTTGCCATGTATACAGTTTAAAATGTCCCTAATGCATTGTTACAAAACTGTCTTGCATATTAAAAATCTGAAATGAGAAATTGTCTGTCTGTCAAAGTTGTTTTTGGTTTGGTTTTTTTTGCTGCCTCTTCCCTCTTTTTTTGGTTTTTGCCAAATCACATCACATGCCACTGAGTTCCTGTCAACTTCCCCTGGCTGGATTGCTTTGAAGCTAGCAGAAGCAAACAGTTCTTGGAGAACAAGGTGCTTCTGGGGTCATCTGTCCTCAGTGTATACATCAGTGAAATAATCTTCCTGAATTTCATAGGTGTTTGTGGTAGTGAAGCAGTCACCATCAGACATGCACTTCACCGAGCTGGGACGTTCCTCCCAATGATCATCCCACATCTCACACCAAGAATGTCATAGCATTCTTTTTGACTGTGCCAACTGAACCTTGAAAGTAATGTTGCCTCTAAGCACTGGGGGCTGCATTCAATGCCAGCCTCTAGAAAATCTGCGAACTACACAGATTTTTTTTTTCCCTGTAGTAGTGTGGGCTTCCTCTAGGTGCTCAGGTTTCCTTCCATTTGTGCAGGTTAGGTGGATTGGCCATGGGGAAATACAGGGATAGGGTGGGGGACAGATCGGAGTGGGATCCTCTCAAAAGTCAATGTAGACTCAGTGGACCAAATGGCCTCTCTTTCTGTACACTAAGAATTGTAATTCATAATCTTCCCCTCTGTTGCTACTTGGATGAACCTTTTTTGTTGTGCACGTATTAGCTACTGCATTTGACATTTGCATTGGCTAGCTGTTTTGAAAGGTTTTTTGGTTTTGGCATGCCCTCTGAAACTAGCAGTATTGGGATGTAATTCCAGAATTTGAGGCCTCCAAAGTAGCTGTAGGCATTTCTACAAGTAATGGGATGAGCCAAAGTGGGGGACATTGCTGTGACTAGAATTGGAACTTGTTAGTCATACAGCACAGGTTTTTTGGTCCAACCTGTCTATATTGACCATAATCACAGACTGAACTAATCTGCCTGCTCCTACACTCAATTATAACTGTGTAACTATAAACTCCACTTCCTCAAAGTTTATTCTGCACAAACCACCTTCTCCCTTTTTTTACAAAGAAGGGAGAATGGGCTTAGAAGTAGGTGTCAATTGATTTCCGCATTCTAGGGAAGTGACACATACCACCAACTCATGATTACCTTCATTTTATAGACCTCTATGCTCCAATGCTTGGGGTAGTGGGAGAAAGGAGAAGTCCCAGCCTTCATAAACTTGAACCTGCCATATCCAGCAACATCCCAGTGAATCTCCTCTGAACTTGTTCTGGCTTAATATCCTTCCTGTAACTGGCTGACTAGAACTGGATAGGGTACTCCTGAAGAGGCCTTACTGAAGTTCTGTACAACTTCAAGGTGGCTTCCAAACTAGGAGATTAGAGGCTTAGGAATGTATGGGCTAGGGGACCTCTGCAGCACTTTTTGATAGTTGATGCCAGACCTAATGAGGTAGCTCCCAGTGTTTTTTTTTAAACTTTCAAGTTTGAAGATCTTTCAATATCTTCTGTGTCCTTTGAACAGAAGATAGTGAGTGGTGGCAGTTGTAGACAGGAAGTATAGATCCAGGTAAGTGTTAGTGAAGCAAAACTACATCAGATTGGAAAGGTGGGGTAATCTCTAAACAGGCTGGTGAGTTTATTGACTGCAGATCATTGGAATGTTAGGGCCTGAAGTCCATAAGAGTGCCTAAAAGGCAAAATGAGCTGTTCATACAGCCTGCGTTATCACTGGATCACTGGTCCAGACCTAAGACAAATGAGTAGGGCAGTGTGTTTTAGTGCCAAGCAACTGGAAGGTCAGGGTCATGCTTACAGACTGGGTGGAGGTATTCTGCAAAGTACTCACCCAGTCTGCTCAGCCTTCCCTATTGTAGAAGAGACTGCTGTGTGAGAAGTCTGGGTTGAAAGAAGTAAAAGTTAAATAGATACGTCATCTGCAAATAGGGGCCATGGACAGTGAGGAGGTAAAAGGTGCGGTTACAGACGTAAACAAGCATCTGGTGCTGTGGGGGAGGTCAGGCTGCTAGACATATCAGGGATAATGGAGCAGGACAGGTTGCAGTAGAGGAAACTGTCCTTTTGGCAATGGGATGCAGCAGATAGAGGATGGTCTTTTGAAACAGTCTGCCAGTTGCTGAGATGTATGATCTAAGTTCCTGTTAATGCACCACCGCAAACTCATCGTGTTGTGTCTTGTGTGGTGTTTGAGATTTGTAGTGGAGGTAGGTTTTAATTGAGGCATTCAAAAATGTATCGGTGTGCACTGTTGCATGGGGATGGGTAGGAGAAGGACACCAAGTGAGATGTTCCTTTTGAAGTGCTGATGTGGACACAATGGACAAAAGGGGTCTGTTACTGCACACAATTAGATCTGAGACTGGCCCTTCTTCACGTGCACAATGATCATCAGTACTAGCACCAGTCAGTTTATGCATCTGAATGTGTTAAAGTTCGATATTATTAATAGAGTATGCTGAGAAATGGATAATGGGCTAACTATTACAGAATTTCAACACTTGAATCCTTCAATATAACTAAGTTCAAATGTATTGAAAGTGAAATGCATTTCACATCCAGCATTACAACTAAAAGTGTAACAATTCCAAAGAAGTGTCAACTTTTTAAGAGGAAAGTTAAAATATGCCACTCCAGCTAGCATGAATATTGAATAGTAAACATTAATAAAAGACATTTCATAAACATCCGTTGATATTTGGAACAGAATTCCTGCTTTAGTTATGAATATTAATACATGAAAATTTATGCAAAAGTTTTCTGAAGCAATGAAAAGCTTGATTTGCTTATTTGCATCATAATAGCATTAGCTTCAATTAAAATGCGTTAGAATGGAAAACACCATGCATCCGTTTAATAAATTAATGTTAAAATTAGCCATGTTTTTTGATGTCCTCGTTTATTCTAGAATAATTTGCCAAATGGAAATATTCAACTCCTTAATCCCAAAGCAAGTCCAAAGATAGGAACATTGAGTACAAATTAAATGTCGCATTGTGTTTGGTTTCAGATGATCAATGGGCTGTTTTCTTTCCTGAAACAACAGTGCAATTTAAAATGAAAGAGCCACCTTCTTCAAATGCAGTAGTACTTTTCATTAAGGAGATTTTGGTTAACCACTGACTAAACGTTTGCAGGTTAACACCCTGAATGTAGTAAAATCACAGAATCCCTACAGTGTTGTAGCTGGCCATTTGGCCTGTCAAGTACATACAGACCCTCCAAACAACAGGATTCTACCCAGCTTCCCCAATCCCATCCCTATAACCCCGCATTTCCCCATGGCCGATACACTTAGTCTGTACATCTCTATTCTATCAGCAGTTTAGCATAGGCAATCCACCTAACCTGTATATCTTTGGACTGTGGGAGGAAACCCATGCAGACAGGGGGAGAATGTGCAGATGCTCCCAGACAGTCACCCAAGGCTGGAATCGAACCCAAGTCCAGGTCGGGGTCCATGTGGGATGCTCTTCAGAGGGTCAATGTGGGCTCAATGGGCCAAATGACCTCTTTCCACACTGTAAGGCTTCTGTGATTCTATAAAGGGTTTTCAGCCACTCATCTCAGAGGGTCGCTGGATTAATTAGTCCAGGAGCATTCCTAATATGTTACTGTTTAGAACTTGGAAACGAATGTATGATGGTCACTAATAATTCCAATAGGGAATTTGGAAGAAACTTCTTTGTGCAGAGTGTGTAGGCAATGTGAAGCACACTGTCAGAAGGAGGCAAAACATACAAATGTATTTTAGCGAGGAAGGAGTAGATAAAGCATGAGGAATGTGTTACCACAAAGTGCAGCAGATGCTGGGACAGTGAGTAAATTTAAGGAGGAGTTAGACAGATTTTTAATTAGTAATGGATTGAAGGGTTATGGAGAGAAGGCAGGAACATTGGGGTGAGGAGCCTATCAGCCATGATCGAATGGCAGAGTAGACTTCGATGAGTCGAATGGCTTAATTCTGCTCCTATGTCTTATGAACTTATGAATCGATGGTTACATTGGTGGAGTTGTATGAGGATAGATCGTTGGAGGCTCATATGCAGCGTAAGCATTATGGCCAGTGAACTGAATGGCCTATCTTTGAACAATAAATACAATGTATGTATTATAGGGGCCACCATAGCCAATTTAGTCATGAAACAATGGACAGATAAGATTCCAGGCCCATTGATGACTTGTTCCCCTGATATACATACTCTCAGTCAAATTCTTACCCAATTACTCTCAATTAACTAATAGTCTGCATTTGTTCCAGAGTTCAACTTGTTCCTAGGCAACCCTACAAGGCAGTAGCATCAATGTTCACATAATCTGTTATATTTATGTTAGTTGAGTACAAGTACAGAAATCCATACTCATTTAGAAAGTTTAAGATCTCCAAGGATAATTTAGATTAGATTAGATTCCCTACAGTGTGGAAACAGGCCCTTCGGCCCAACAAGTCCACACCGCCCCTTGAAGCATCCCACCCAGACTTATCCCCCTATAACCCACACACCCCTGAACACTACGGGCAATTTAGCATGGCCAATCCACCTAGCCTGCACATCCTTGGACTGTGGGAGGAAGCCCGGAAATCATTATAAATGATTTGTTTTCCTGATGGACCACATTTTCCAAAACAGAAATCAATGCCTATTGTATCAATTCTACGCACAGTTGAAAGCCTGGATTTCACCCCTCCAGCAACTCCAAAACATGTAATACCACTGACAACAGCTCTCAGATCAACCTAGTCTTTGACACTTATAACAACAAGAGGACAGCTAGACCTGAGTGGATTTGTCTACAAAAACTCACCAAAGCAAACCTTTTCTCTAGAGTGTGCAACAAGATTCCTTTCTCTCTAATGTGAACGTTAAATTCCTTGTGGAGAAATTGGTAATGATCTGGCAGCATGTCTCAGGCACAAAAATTGCCTGAAAGCTCACCTGTTCAACAATGGGGTGGCCTGCATGCAAGGTGTAACATGTGGAATCTTTTTCCTATGTTGTGCATGGGTGAGAATCTGTGAATGTAGGGGGGACAGTATGCCAGTTTGTGAATATGTGCAGTTCAGTACATGTCTTTGTGTATGCATTTTGTGCATGTGGATGTGTAAATGTACTTGTGAGCATGCGTTTTCAACTCTGAGAACAGAGTGCTGTTTGGCTGCAAATGGACAATGATTGGTAGGCTGATGAAGGGTCTAGGCCCGAAACGTCAGCTTTTGTGCTCCTGAGATGCTGCTTGGCCTGCTGTGTTCATCCAGCCTCACATTTTATTATCTTGGAATCTCCAGCATCTGCAGTTCCCATTATCTCTTATCAATGATTGGTAGGGGGTTGTCATTGAGAATGCATCAGTTAGATGATGACTGACAATTAGCTGCCAAATTTTGTTTAAATTTTGACTCTGATTGGGCGAGAAATTGACCTGAGGAATGTGGAAGTGTGTGTATGTATGTGTGTGTGTGTGTGTGTGTGTGTGTGTGTGTGTGTGTGTGTGTGTGTGTGTGTAAAAAAGTGGGGGCTTGTGAGATTTTGTAATGTTTCATTCTGTAAATGAATCCAATATTAAGTAAAAGACTACTGTCCTATTTCACAAGGCTTCAGAACGAATTATCCTGTAAGTGTGTGCACATGTGCCTTCGAGCATGAGTACAAAGTACAAGGTTATTCTGGAAAGTATTGAAAATATTTACTTTGATAACTGTTTATCTTAATATATGTAAATTAGCTGAATGTTTGTATTGTTCCTAATTTATTATCTCTTTAGAATGAATCAAGTCTGGTCACATTTTACTGCTGTAGTTGATAAGTGGATTGGTTTCTTCATGTCTCTACACAACACTGTGAATAGCGTATTTAATTTTTTGATCAAAAAAATATGAACAGGTACACAGTAAAGCTCATAAATTAATCGTGAGAGAAAGGCCTCTGACAAGGTGTCACAATTGCTGTATTGTACGAAGCATAATAAAACATGTGCTTTTTCTCCAACTGAAATGTAAAATAACAAATAGTAATTTTGAGACTTGCAATGAATGAATAAAATCTGTGGTTGACAGGAAATCTGATGGGAAAATCGTTCTGTAAATGTAGAAAAGCATTGATCATGCTGTTTCTGATTGCAACTAAACTGACCAGAGGAATCCTGCTTTTGCAATTGGATAAGTTACTGTAAAATAGAAGCTTAGGGTGATTGCTGACACAGTAACAAGTTGCATTTAATGCACTCATCGGGACATTGTGAGGATACAAATGTAAAAAGCAACAAGACTTCTATACTGTGTGAGCTTGGACACTGATTAGCTGGCAAGTGAATACTGATTGGTAATGGTATTGCCATAGAAAATGCACCCATTAGGTAATGACTGACAGCTAATTGCCCAACTTTGTCTATATTTAAAACAATGCAGGTTGACTCTGATTGGTCACAATATTGGACAGAAGAACCATAGGCAGAGAAGTGTTGCCACTTATTTTAAGTCAAAATTGGTGCAATGTAGGTACATGATCTTTCTGCTTGCAAAGAAAAGGTCCCTGTGGATGAGTGGCTTTCAGTATGCTCAAGTGTGCCACATTTTGAGCCCAAAAGACAATTGGAAATAGATTCTCAGCGTAATATTTTGCACTCTACCCTTTCTGCACAATCAACATTCCTTTCTTATCTAGATTAAAAAATAAATACCTTTATATTGGTATCCTTGTGATGAGCCCAAAGATGTGCAAGTTAGTTGGATTGGCCATGCTAAATTACTCATAGTGTTCAGGAATGTGCATGGTAGGTGCGTTATCAATAGGAAATGCAGGGTTATAGGGACGGGGTAAGGGGATGGGCCTGCATGGAATGCTCTTCGCTATGTCAGTATGGACTCTTTGGGCTGAATGGCCTGTTTCCGCACTGTGGGGATTCGATATGAGTTTAAAAGAAACAGCTTTGACAAAATGTGTGTGTGTGTTTTCAGCAATACTGAAACTCAGTGCTACCAAATGACCTTTAATGCAGCAAAATGTTCCATTCTTTATTGCTGGAGCATTAAGTAGATATCCAAAAGCTACCAAAGCGGTAGTTTTATGGAGCATCTTGAAAATAAGAAAGAGAGGGGGAGAGGTTTGCATGGAGAGTTTCAGAAGTTTAGCCTTGACAATTATCAACATTGCTTCCATGGTGGAACAATTAAAATTGAGGCAATTAAGAACCAAAATTGGAGGAGCACAAAGATTTCAAAGGATTCTAAAATTGCAAGATATTACAAAAATTAGGAAACAAGGTTAAGAATAATAAAATAACAGGACAATGAATTTTGCGAAGACCTCTGACACATTTGTGTAATGATCACACCCCTCCCCTTTCTAAGCATACAGGTTCAGATGTGAAATAACTCTGCAGAGGCTAGTACCCTGTCCACCATTTACTTACATATGGACAGTCCTTGACTATAGTGCCAGCTCATACAGAGTCAGGCACCAGAGTGTCAGTCTCCCTGACACTTAACCTTTTTTAAGTCAGCCAGGACTCCCTGATTGGACCAGATTAATAGCCTCAATCAGGAAACTAGGATACTATGAGATATTAGCAACTGCAGGTGCTGGAGAATCTGAGATAACATGGTATAGAGCCAAATGAACACAGCAGGCCAAGCAGCATTAGAGGAGCAGGAAAGCTGACGTTTTGGGCCTAGACTCTTCTTCAGAAATTGGGGAGGGGAAACAGGTTCTGAAATAAATAGGGAGAAAGGGGGAGGCGGATCAAAGATGGAGAGAGGAGAAGATAGGTGGGGAGGACACAGACAGGTCAAAGAGGCTGGGGTGGAGCCAGTAAAGGTGAGTGTGCGTGGGGAGTTAGGGAGGGGATAGGTCATTTTCAGGAGGACAGACAGGTCAAGGAGGTGGGATGAGGCTAGTAGGTGGGAGATGGGGGTGGGGCTTGAGGTGGGAGGAGCGGGTACGTGGGAGGAAGGACAGGTTATGGAGGCGGGGACAAGCTGGGCTTGTTTTGGGATGCGGTTGGGGGTGGGGAGATTTTGAAGCTTGTGAAGTCCACATTGATACCCTTAGGCTGCAGGGTTCCCAAGTGGAATATGAGATGCTGTTCCTGCAACCTTTGGCTGGCATCATTGTGGCACTGCAGGAGGCCCAGGATGGACATGTCATCTAAGGAATGGGAGGGGCAGTTGAAATGGTTCATGACTGGGTGGTGCAGTTGTTTACTGCGAACCAAGTGTGGGTGTTCCACAAAGTGGTCCCCAAGCCTCCACTTGGTTTCCACAATGTAGAGTAGGTCATATATGGAACAGTGGATGCAGTATACCACATTAACAAATGTGCAGGTGAACATCTGCTTGACGTGGAAGGTCTTCTTGGGGCCTGGGATGAGGGTGAGGGGGGAGATGTAGGGGTTTCCCTGCAGTTGCAGGGAAAAGTCCTGGGTGTGGTGGGGCTGGAGGAGAGTGTGAAATGGAAAAGGGAGTCACAGAGAGAGTGGTCCCTCTGGTAATAAGAGTGGGAAAGGAAAATTGTCTTTGGTGGTGGGGTCAGATTGCAGTTGGAGGAAGTGTCAGAGGATGATGCGTTGGATCCGGATGTTGGTGGGGTGGTACGTGAGGACGAGGGGGATTCTGTTTTGGTTGTTATTTCAGGGAGGGGGTGTGAGGGAAATGCCGGAGACACGGTCGAGGGCATTCTCCCCCACTGAAGGGGGTAAGTTGCAGTCCTCGAAAAATGAGGACATCTGAGATGTTTGGGAGTGGAATGCCTCATCCTGGGAGCAGATGTGGTGGAGGCGAAGGAATTGGGAATAGGGGATGGCATTTTTGCAGGAAGGTGGGTGGGAGGAGATGTATTCTGGGTAGCTGTGAGAATCGGTGGCGGTTTCCAGGTGGTTGCCAGAGATAGAAACAGAGAGGTCCAGGAAGGAGACAGAGGTCTTGGAGATGGCCCAGGTGAACTTGAGGTTGGGGTGGAAGGTGTTGGTGAAGTGGACGAACTGTTCGAGCTCCTCGTGGGAGCATGAGGCCACGCCAATACAGTCATCAATGTAATGGAGGAAGAGGTGGGGTTTGGGGCTACAGAAGAGGGATGTTCCAGGTAACCTACAAAGAGACAGGCATAGCTTGGGCCCATGCGGGTACCCATGGCCACCCCCTTTGTAGGATGTGGAAGGAATTGAAAGAGAAGTTGTTGAGGGTGAGGACGAGTTCGGATAAGCAGATGATGGTGTCAGTGGAGGGGGATTAGTCGGGCCTGTCGGACAGGAAGAAGTGGAGGCCCTTTAGGCCATCTGCATGAGGAATGCAGGTGTATAGGGACTGGACGTCCATAGTAAAAATGAGGTGTTGGGGACCAGGGAATCAGAAGTTTTGGAGGAGGTGGAGGGCACGGGTGCTGTCATGGATGTAAGTGGGGAGTTGCTGGACCTAGGGGGAGAAAATGGAGTTGAGGTCAGTAGAGATAAGCTTGATGGGGCAGGAGCAGGTGGAGAGAATGGGTCGACCAGGGCAGTCAGGTTTGTGGATTTTGGAAAGGAGATAGAAGTGGGCAGTGCAGTTGCAGGGAAAAGTCCTGGGTGTGGTGGGGCTGGAGGAGAGTGTGAAATGGAAAAGGGAGTCACAGAGAGAGTGGTCCCTCTGGTAATAAGAGTGGGAATGGAAAATTGTCTTTGGTGGTGGGGTCAGATTGCAGTTGGAGGAAGTGTCAGAGGATGATGCGTTGGACCCGGATGTTGGTGGGGTGGTACGTGAGGACGAGGGGGATTCTGTTTTGGTTGTTATTTCAGGGAGGGGATTGAGATGGATGATGAGATTGGAGGCTGTGGGTGGGAGGTCGGTTTGGGAAATGATGGTTTGGTGATCGGGTGTGGGATCATGATCAAGGGGGGGCGCGGTAAGAGGAGGTGTCAGAGAGCTGGCGTCTGGCCTCAGCACTGTAGAGATCAGTGCACCGTACTACAACAGCGCCTCCCTTGTCTGTGGGTTTTGTAGTGATGCTGGGGTTGAAGACGAGGGAGCGGAGGGCTGGACATTCTGTGGGGGAGAGGTTGGAGTGGGTGAGAGGGATGGAGAGGTTGAGGCAATTGATGTCTCGACAGAAGTTGGAGATGAAGAGGTCGAGGATGAGTAGGAGGCCTTGGGGTGGTGTCCAGGAGGAGGCGGTGTGTTGGAGGTGGGAGAAGGGGTCAGTAGAGGGAGGGTTAGGCTCATGATTAAAGAAGTAAGTGCGGAGGTGGAGGTGGGTCCAGCTGGTTGACTGTATTACAATCACCATAATATGGACTTCTACCTCTTTGACCATTATTTCAGACCTTTGTTTGGCAACAGTAATCAGGAAAATGGAACTAACACGAGTATGCATTCAGTGGTGTGTGCTTACATTTTGTCAGGAATAAAAACGTTAAATTGTGAGGACAGGTTCCACAGATTAAGCTTGAAATGCCTTGAGGTTAAGGAGTATTATCAAAAACAAAAGACATTTTGATGATGCGTTATGCCCTGAACACATCAGGTCAAATGCAAGAACTCCACATTTCAAGTGATTACAACAAGTTACGTCACAGGCGAAAACATTGCTGATTGGTTGGCAAGTTGACTCTCTAATTGGCCAAGAAATTACCACAGAGAAAGTAAGTAGGATCAGGCTCCCATTGTGTCGAGTCAGATAAAGCACACAGCTTGGACATATTGCTTTTGTTTGCAGAGAACGAGTTCCTGAATATGAATGTACTTCAATTTCAAAGAGTGATTCAATTGAGGTGTTTAAAATAATTGGAATATTTGGTAGGGCACAGGTATGCAGATGGAAACTGTTGAGTCATCAAGATCAAACAAAATGTAATCTTAAAATGATAGCTTGGCCATTCAGGATTAATAGCAGAAATCTCTTCATATAAAGGGCAGTTAAATCTGGGATACTATCCGCTGGAAGGCCATAGAGGCTAGAGATCAATTTAAAATTTCAAAACTGGAATGGATAGATTTATTCAAGTGTTGCAGAACCAAGACAGGTTAAGATAGAGGTGAGCTTTGATCTCATCGAATAGTACAGCAGAACAGGCTTAATGAGCTGAATGGCCTCTTCCTAATCTCACCACCCCCCATTCTTTGGTTAAGTGAAACACTTTGGGATGTTTTACTACCTTAGGGTGTTATACAAATGCAGGTGGTCGGGTATGTGGATCTCCACATTTGAAACTGAATGAGAGGATTTATATTTTGGTGGCTTATACAGCAACTTAGCAGCTGCTTACTCCAAATCCAGAAATCCATTAGTGCACATTTATAAATGCTCCTTTTCACTTCTTTGCTCCCTAGTTTTGAGTCAATTGTTCTCCATATATTTGGTCTGGGAGTTTTGGATTCCTAAACCTAATTATATTTCAAGAAGTGAAATTGCTGGAGAAACTCAGCAGGTCTGGCAGCATCTGCAGAGAGAAAGCAGGGTGAAAACAGGTTTGAGTCCAAGGACCCTTCTTCAGAGCCTCAACAAGAGTCAGCAGGCTCAAAACGCCAACTCTGCTTTCTGTCCACAAATCCTGCCAGACCTGCTGAGTTGCTCTAGCAATTTCTGGTTTTGTTGCAGATTTCCAGTATCAGGAGTTCTTTGTTTGATTTTGCATGTTGAGAAGACTAGCTGATATTCATTGGATAGTGTGTTTTTGGCGGAGTCTGTAAGGAACGATTTACAAACTGATTAACTATCAATCATCTCACCCTGCTAACTGATTTCCCAATCTCCTTTGAGCTGCAGCAGCATTTGATGTCAAATATTAACAGCATTTTATGGGGCTACTTCAATCTGTTTCTCAGAGCATGAGTACAAAAATCAATAGCACCTTAAATAAACATTAGCATACTCATTATTACTTTGTACCTGAGGGCTACAATTCCTCAGTGTCATCAATTTCAAATCTGCTTCCTAATCAGTGGGAACAATGTTCCTAAAATCCATATGTTTCTGTCAATCTTTCCCAAATGCTAAAGCAGCTTTATATCATACAGACACAAAATGCCTGAAGTACGGAAAGAGGCTATTCAGCCCTTCATGTTTGTGATGATTTTCAGAAGACGTCCAGGCTGTGAATATGTAGTAGAAGTGTTTTCCTGTTATAAAGACCAGCAGCTGTCTACTCATGAGAAGGTCAATATTCTGGAAAGGGAATGTGAAAAGGGGTGCTTGAAGAGCCTAGATGTGCAGGGCTACAGGGACAGGCTAATGGGAGGTAATGGCCCAGTGGTATTGTTGCTGGACTGTTAATCCAGAAACTCAGATAATGTTCTGGGGGCCCTGGTTCCACAGCAGACGGTGGAATTTAAATTCAATAAAAATCAGGAGCTAAGAGTCTAATGATACCTGTGATCATGAGCGCATTGTCAATTGACGGGTAATAAACGCTGCCTAGCCAGCAATACCCTCCTTCCATGGAGGAGAAAGAGACAATGGGATTGCTCCACCAAGAGCCAGCATTGACCTGATGGACTGAATAGCCCTTTTCCATCTTGTAAAAGGCTGTATTTTGTACAGTAAGGAATGGTATATAAATAGTTTCTCTTTAACTTAACATGGAATGGGAGGATTGTCTTTTGAGGAAAGCTCAGGCTGATCATTCTGCACCAATAGCCTTGTTGGGCCATGTCTCCTCCCAATTTTGGCTCAAGTTTAAAATTTGTGTCCTCCCTTTTATCTTACCCATAGGTATTCACCCGTCCTATTGTCCGATGTTGTCACGTTGGTGGGGTCCCTTTCAGAGTATTGCGTTCAGTTCTGGTCACCCCACTATAAGAAAAATGTTAGTAACTTGGAGAGGGTGCAGAAAATATCTACAAAGATTTTACTGGAACAGGAGTGAGGAGAAGTTGGATAGGTTGGGGCTTTTTCCCCGGAGCGTAGGAGGTTGAGGGGTGACGTTATAGAGGTTTATAAAATCATGAGGGCCATAGATAAGCTGAATAGCCATTGTCTTTTCCTCAGAGTGGGGCATATCTTTATGGTCAGAGGACAAAGATTTAAAAGGGACCTGAGGGCGATCTATTTCACACAGAGGGTGGTTTGTATGTGAAATGAACTGCCAGAGGAAATGGTGGGTGTAGGTACAATTACAACATTTAAAAGACATTTGGACAGGGACATGAATAGGAAAGGCTTAGAGGGATATGGGCCAAACACAGGCAAATGGGACCAGCTTAGTTTGGGAAAGGTAGTTGGCATGGACTGGTGGGACTGAAGGGGCTGTTTTCCTGCCGTATTACACTATGACTCTTTGATTCGCTCCCCTAAATTACTCAAATCTCTGCCTGCGGAGTGATCTCCACTTCCTTTGCCCCTCAGTGTGTGACCCCACACATTCTGAAATTGTCTCCCTGGACTACCCCGACCCACTCTCCTCTTTCACAGAGTGAGGAAAATTGGCTGACCATTTTTGTTTGTGGGTCCGCTCCACTCCATCAGTCTTCCAGCTTCCAATTAGATCCCACCTCCCAGAACATCTTCCACACCCACCACCCCTCTCTGCCTTCTGCAAGGACCATTCCCTATGCCAATCCTTAGTTCGTGCCACACTCCCCACCAACCACTCCAACCTGCCTGGTACCTTCCCTTGTAACAGTAAAAGATGGAACATCTCCCCATACACCACCTCCCTCACCCCCATCCAGAGCCCTATGCAGTCCTTCCAAGTGAGACAGAGCTTCACCTGTATCTCCTCCAACCTAGTCTATTGCATCTGATTCTCCCGATGTGGTCTCCTCTATATCGCTGAGACCAAACGTAGACTAGATGACTGTTTCACTGAGCATCTTTGCCTGGCCAGTAACAGCCAACCTCATGGTCATATCCACTTCAACTCTCCAACCCCCACACCCTCCCTCTCTGACATGTCCATCCTTGGCCTCATCTGTGTTGCAGTGGTTCAGAACACTAATTTGAGGAACAACACTTTATCTTCCATCTGGGCACCATACAGCCTGGAAGACTCAACACTGAGTTCACTAATTTCCAATAACCCTCCCAACCCATCCCCCACCTCCCCTTCCAGCCCCACCTCCTCCTTTCCGTTCCACCCTCTGACCCTCCCTTCCAGACACCAACCGGATTCATCCCTTCCATCGACCAACTAGGTCCTACCTACGACCAGTGTCCACTTATCACTACCATTCCGCTACCACACCACCCCTGCCTTTATCCGCAGCTCCCACTATCCCCATATCCAGTCCTGAAGAAGAGTAATACCCAAAACATTAACTGTTCCTTTCCTCCAGATGCTGCCTGGCCTGCTGTGTTCTTCCAGCCTCCTGTTTGTCTACCTTGCATTCCAGCATTTGCAGATTTTTTGTGTCTGACCTACCTTTGTGTAAAGCCTTTCACATAGCAAGATATCCCAAGATAATTTACAGGAGTGTTATCAAACAGAAGCTAACACCTGCCCACAGAAGAAGATATTAGGGCACATTGTAATGAAAGGCATGTGATTTCTCTAGTCCATTACAAATGCTGTATAAAGGGAGGCAATACCCAATGGTATTACTACTGAACTATTAATCCAAAGGCAAAGATAATGTTCTGGGGGCCTTGGTTCAAATCCCACCATGACAGAGGATGGAATTTAAATTCAATTAAAAAAGTTCTGGATTAAGGTCATCTGATGATGGTACCATGAGCCCATTGTCAATTGTTGGAAAAACCCATCTGGTTCACCAATGCCCTTTAGGGAAGGAAACTGCTGTCCTTTACCTGGTCTGGCTCCAGACCCACAACAATGTGGCTCAAAACACATCCTTAGGGATGGGTAATAAATGCTGCCTAGCCAGTGCTGCTCTCATCCCAAGAATGAATTGAAAGAAAAAATTTCCAGGAGGTGGGAATTCAGGAGCGTTTTAAAAGGAGGAACGTAGAGAGTTGGAGAGGCTTATGAATAGAATTCCAGAACCTGGGGCCTAGCAGTCTAAGGGAGCGGCCACCAGTGATGGACAGGTTAAAACTGGGGTTAAGCGAGAGGTGATGTAGGAGCACTGAGTCAGCAGAGCACTTTAAGGCTGGAGGAGATTGGTGAAGGGTAAGGCTGTGGAGTGATTTGGAAAAACGAGGATAAGAATTCACAAATTGAGGATGCTGAACTCAGCAGATGCATTATGCAAATACTTGGCTAGGGAAACGTGAGAGCTGCCGTGGACAAACATTTCTATTTGTAGCAAATGCCATCTGCAAAAAACAGCAAGTGATGTCGAATAGACCAAGCTGGCCACAGCCTAGTGTCGTGAAAAGCATGTGAGTTCTCTAGTCCGTTGCAAATACTATATAAAAATAGTGACTCTGATGACATTACGGCCAATGCCCCAGGTCACAACCCTTTTGTTTTAACTGAACCAATTCACCAGAGTATTTGCTTTAAAGTCTCTGCAAACAGTTGTCTCTGTTATTGCTGGAGGATAATGCTGACCCACTAGTCGTTGTATTATAAAAGGAGGCAGTGCCTAATTAAAAAAAAGATACTTTTCTAATAAGCTCAATTAAGAGGCTTTGATTCTGAGTGCTTTGTTACATCAAAAGGCCTAATAAAAGTGGAATTGGCTGGTTCATTTTACGATGCAGACATAACTTCATGTTTACATCTACCTCCCCAATAAAACTGTTGATTTGCCTGGTGCTGATGCCTGAAGGCAATGTGAGCTTTTCTTACATGTGAAAGCATGCAGTTCACTGCAAAGAAACATGTTTCATGGTAGCAGAAGTAAGCCATTCAGCCCACCGAGTCTGCTCTGCCATTCAATGAGATCGTGGCCAATCTGATAATCCTTGATTCCAGCCGCCCTGTAACCCTTCATCCCCTGATTGATCAGAAATCTGTCTATCTCATATCCCCACCAGGTTTGGTTTAATTTAGAAACATGGAAAGATTACAATTGATCCCTGAAATAACTCCACAGAGGTCAGAATCCCGTCACCAAGTCACCCTTTATTTACACATGCATGACACTGACACAGCTCCCTCAGAGTCAGCTCCCAGAGTGAACAGACCCTCTGACTCTCCTGTTTATATCTGGCAGCCAGGACTCCCTGATTGGCCCAAATTAACAGCCGCAATCAGGGAACTCATATTCTATCCGATACACTTGGCTGACCTCATTCCAATCAGTACAGCCCCTAAATTTATATCATTGGCACATGCTACAAACAGAAACACTTCTAAAAAAGTTTACTTTGTGACTCAGCCTGAACCATCCTCTGCTGTAAAGTATTCCACCAATTCATCACCTTGCTATAATGTTCTACGGACATTTCCTTACCTGGCAATCACAAGCTGATCAGATTTTAAGTGCATTAGTTGCTGTGGTGCCTAACAGCTTTGGGACCTTTAAATCCTTGTTTTTTCTTCTGGATAAAGGTGGGTATGGCCTGAAAGACAGAACTCCGAGGTCTGATTGCTGCTGCAAAAACAAACCTTTGGAAGGGTGGATGAAACAAATCCTTCAGTTTAAATGATTTCCCACCGCACTAAGCTTTTACTTCCCCCCAATCAAGCGCTGAATGCGCTGTCCAGACTCAGGAGTTTGAACACTGCACCTCCACCCCAGGGTGTGAGGCAATAAAAAGTGGGGGTGGTGCGGTCACACCAGAAAAAGGTTTGGGCGAGCTGCTCCAAGCTCTGAAGTCCTCACCCACAAAACCTCTTGACTCTTGTGCTTCTCACTAAAGAAACTTTTTAGAAGTGTTTCTGTTTGTAGCATGTGCCAATGATATAAATTTAGGGGCTGTCCTGATTGGAATGAGGTCAGCCAAGTGGATCTGATAGAATATGAGTTCCCTGATTGGGGCTGTTAATCTGGGCCAATCAGGGAGCCCTGGCTGCCAGATATAAACAGGAGAGTCAGAGGGTTTGCTCACTCTGGGAGCTGGCTCTGAGGGAGCTGAGTTAGTGTCATGCATGTGTAAATAAAGGGTGACTTGGTGATGGGATTCTGACCTCTGTGGAGTTATTTCAGGGATCAATTGTAATCCTTCCATGTTTCTAAATAACACAAAGCTTTGCGGGAATATGATTTCTGACGCTTCAAAGATACTTGAACAGACGGAGTGAATGGACAAGAGTATTGCAGAGAGGATGCGATATGGCTAAGTGCGAGGCTATCCACTTTGCTAAGAGGAGTGGAGGAGCTGAGTAGTTCTTAAATGAAGAAAGTTCGGGAAATGGTGGCTGCAAAGGGACCTGGGTTTCCTTTCTCAAATCACTGAAAGGATAAAGAAACAGCAAGTAATTCACAAGACAAGTGGTATGTCAGCCTTCATTTCAAGAAGGTTTGGGACAGCGAAAAGTCTTGCTTTGATTATAAGGAACACTGATGAGACTGAGATATTGTGGACTGTTCAGTTCCCCTTGCCTAAGGAAAGATCAACCTGTCATAAAAGGAGCTCACCAGGCTGATTCCTGTGAAGGTGGAACTATCCTATGAGCAGAGAACAGGATCTATATTCTTTGGAGAAAGCAGGAACTGCTGATGCTGGAGAATCTGAGATAACAAGGCATGGAGCTGGATAAGCACAGCAGGACAAGCAGCGTCAGAAGAGCAGGAAAGCTTCTGAAGAAGGGTCTAGGTCAGAGCGTCAGCTTTCCCGCTCCTCTGACGCTGCTTGGCCTGCTGTGTTCTTCCAGCTCCATGCCTTGTTATCTCAGATTCTCCAGCAACTGCAGTTCCTACCACCACTGTTCATACATTTGTAGCTTGCTGCAGTACTGGCTGTATTCAGTAGATGGGGCTCTTCCTGCAGTTTACAGACCAGTGAGCAATCCCTTCTTTCAATTTATTAAATCTCTCTGGATCATTTCACCGCTGTATTTCAAGATGTGTACAATTTCCAGAAATCTATACATAATACAATTAATATAAAAGGTTGAGAGGTGATCTGATTGAGGACATTAAAATGTTAAAAGGATTGAAAACATTTCTGTCACTGGTGAGATCATCAAGTGTAGTAGGAGAGGAATCTGCATGATCAGAGAAGGAGGTAGTGCAGTGGTAGCAAGGGAATGAGCTGGTGTGGTGGTAACTAGGGAATGTGATGGTGTAATGGTAACTAGGTAATGAGCTGGTGTGGTGGTAACTAGGGAATGTGATGGTGTAATGGTAACTAGGTAATGAGCTGGTGTGGTGGTAACTAGGGAACGAGGTGGTGTAGTGTAGGGAATGTGATGGTGTTGTGGTAAATAGGGAATGAGCTGGTGTGGTGGTAACTAGGGAATGTGATGGTGTAATGGTAACTAGGTAATGAGCTGGTGTGGTGGTAACTAGGGAATGTGATGGTGTAATGGTAACTAGGTAATGAGCTGGTGTGGTGGTAACTAGGGAACGAGGTAGTGTAGTGGTAACTAGGGAACGAGGTAGTGTTGTGGTAACTAGGGAAGGAGGTGGTGTGGTGGTAACTAGGGAATGTGGTGGTGTAGTGGTAACTAGGGAAGGAGGTGGTGTGGTGGTAACTAGGGAATGTGGTGGTGTGGTGGTAACTAGGGAAGGAGGTGGTGTAGTTGTAACTAGGGAACGAGGTGGTGTAGTGTAGGGAATGTGATGGTGTTGTGGTAAATAGGGAATATGGTGGTGTGGTGGTAACTAGGGAATGTGATGGTGTAATGGTAACTAGGTAATGAGCTGGTGTGGTGGTAACTAGGGAACGAGGTAGTGTAGTGGTAACTAGGGAAGGAGGTGGTGTGGTGGTAACTAGGGAATGTGGTGGTGTAGTGGTAACTAGGGAATGTGCTGGTGTAGTGGTAACTAGGGAACGAGGTAGTGTTGTGGTAACTAGGGAAGGAGGTAGTGTAGTGGTAACTAGGAAATGTGATGGTGTAGTGGTAACTAGGGAAGGAGGTGGTGTGGTGGTAACTATGGAAGGAGGTGGTGTGGTGGTAACTAGGGAATGTGGTGGTGTAGTGGTAACTAGGGAAGGAGGTGGTGTAGTTGTAACTAGGGAACGAGGTGGTGTAGTGTAGGGAATGTGATGGTGTTGTGGTAAATAGGGAATATGGTGGTGTGGTGGTAACTAGGGAAGGAGGCAGTGTAGTGGTAAATAGGGAATGTGGTGTGGTGGGGTGGTAACTAGGGAATGTGGTGGTCACTAGGGAATGTGGTGCTGGCATGGTAATGTCTCCGCACTAGCAATATAGAGGCCAAGCCTAATGGTCTGGGACATGGTTCAAACCCTAACATGGCAACTTGTGGAATTTGAAATCATTTCAACTAATTGATTGAATTCAATTCATAAGCCAGAATGTAAAATCAGTAATGGTAGCTGTGACCAATGGTCATTGCAAATTCTCATCTGGTTCACTAATTCCCTTTAAGGAAGGAATTCTGCTGCTCCTACCTGATCTGGCCTATGCGTGACTCCAGATCCATAGCACTGTGATTGGCTCTGTTAACGGCTGTAGCAAGCACAGGTAACTGGTGATGTTATGGTAATAATGCAATGGTAGGAACCTGGCTAATGTTCTGAAGACTCGGGTTTGAATCTCACCATGGTGGGTGTTGAAAATGGAATTTACAATTGAGGCATTCCAGATGATTATTTGGATAGGAGTGAAAATTTGCAAGGACACAGATAAGGCAAGATATCAGATAGAAGAACAATGGACTGAATGGCCTCATTCTTCTCCACAACAATTCTATGAAATATTGGCTTTCTTAAAAAAAAATCAGAACAAAAAATCTCTTCCAAAAGGCTGAAATAATGTGTTATGATTGTGGGGATGATGTAATTATACACTTAAGAGACTTGCTGACAGTATGATCATTATTTAAGAACACGTAACCTGAGGGTACAGATATCTCACTGATCCTAGCTCCAACATTACTTGAATGACTTGAAGCTACTAAGGATGTTGTGATCTGGAAGCGTAATGTTGGCCCAGACACCTCGGTGCCTGTGAACTGGTAATAAATATCTGTTGAATTCTTCAATTCCACAATATACACACCCAGTGTCTTATGCTGTGGGACATAACATAAATATTGCTGCTTCGGGTAAAGTATCCCGCTGGAGGCAAATTCACATCCGATCCTGAGGGAAAATTGAAACGTTCAACATTGAGACTGTGTTAGGTAAACGTGCAAAGTCATGAGCCATTTACAGCAGTAGAAGCCAATCAGCCCATCGCATCTGTGGCAGCTTTCAATTGACCAATCCAGACAGTCCCACTCTTTCCCCATGGCTCTTTGGGTTTATTTTCCTCAATTTTTCTTTTTGAAGTAATTAATTGTTTCCATTTCCACCCCTTCAAGGGCATGAGTTCCAGGTTGCTGTATGAAATGTGTCTGGGCAAAAGGTTGGGAAGTGAATTGAGGGACAGTTTGCATGCCAGAGCAGCTGCAAGGGGCTGAATGGCCTCCTCCTGTTCTTATAAATGCGTAACTCACAGAATAAAAGAGCAGCTTCAACATTGCAATATTTGTACATGGTTTTGAAATAATTTCCAATGAGCTGGTGGAGTGTGTGGCCAAACTTTCAATAAAGATTCTCATATGAATCATTTAGCTCTGTCACCAGATGAAAGCAAATATTATTCCTGACTAATTGCTGACACCTCATAAAACTATATATTCCAATATGAATCTCTTCCCATCACGAGCAACCTCTGCCTAACTCATTGGAAGTGAGTGCCCTCTGCAAATCAGGATGTAGGGTGATCCAGTCAATATAGCATCAGAGTACAAGGCTGTAGCAGTGTCTTATTGACATACATGCACAGACGCACACGCACAGACACACACGTACAGACAGACAGACACACACACACACATGTACAGACACACACACACACACACACACGTACAGACACACACACACACACACGTACAGACACACACACAGACATACATACACACGTACAGACAGATGCACACAGATACACATGCTGGCACACAGTAAAAAGACAGACGCATAAGCGCACACACACAAACACACATACATGTACACAGACACAAAGAGACACACACACATATAAACACAGACAGACAGACAGACAGACACAGACAGGCACACAGACGCAGACAGGCACAGACAGATAAACACACCTGCACAGACTCACACGCACACAGACTACACATACTCAAACTCAAACACACACACACACGTGCGTGCAAACACACACACACAAAGACACATACATATGCGCACAGACACACACTCACAAAGACACACACGTATGCGCACACAGACACAGGCCACACACACACACAGACACACTCTCTCTCCCTCTGTAGTTTATAAGAATGTGAGATGGTCTCTTTGAAATGTGCAAAATAGAGGAGTTGGGTGGTCTAGAATCAAGAAACACAGTCTCAGAATAGGGGACAGGGTGTTTTAGACTTAAATTGATTTGTTTGCCCAGAAAATGCTAAATCTCGGCAATTCTTTATCCCTGACAACTGTGTGGGCTTGGTCATTGAGCATGTTTAAAACAGCAGTCAATTGTTGCCTAGATATTAAAGATATGAAGATATATGAGGATAGTCCAGGAAAATGGTGCTAAGGTAGATGACCAGCCATGGTGTTGCTGAATAGTAGTACAGGCTTGATAGGTTGAATGGCCTAGTCCTGGTACTGTTTCCTATACTTTTTCATGGGAGCCCCTTCCTTTGTTTGGCTCCTCACTTCATTGAGAATTAGCTTCTCTCTCTGTTTGTGGATGTGCTGATCCTAAGAGGGTTGGTGCCACCAGATCTGTGATCGTGAGCTTGTACATTTTTCACCATGTTCTCGATGTGATTCTATTACTGTGTATTCCAGCACCCTCACCCCCGATAGACTTTCACCAGCCTGTAGCCCCAGTCCTACAGACCTTATAGCGGATGGGAACCTTACAATGTGGATGTTATACATTCACCTATAGCTCCTCCACTTGGTGGTAATATGGAATTTGTTAAATGGTGAAACGGTACTTTCTTTTAGCAAACTACAGGGAAATTTGTAGGCCATTCCTGTCCATCACTGATACTCAGTAGCTGCAGTGTGCACCATCCATAAGATGCACTGCAGAAATTCCCCAAAGCTCCACAGACATCAACTTCCAAAACCCACGACCACTTCCATCTAGAAGGGGAAGGGAACAGATACATGGGAACACCATTACCTACAAGCTCCCCCCAAAGCCAAATACTATCCTGAAGTGGAAATATTATGCCGTTCCTTCAGTGTCGCTGGGTCAAAATCCTGGAACTCCCTCGGTAATGGCATTGTGGGTCTACCCACAGCATATGGACAGGGGTCCATACAGCAGGGGTCCGAGAAGGCAGTCCCCCACCATCTTCTCAAGGGGCAACTAGGGATGGGCAACAAACACTGGCCAGACCCTCGTCTTGTGAGTCAATAAGAAAATCCCAGGTACTCCACTGCAGAGCTCGGAACGCTTTCTCTTCAGAATAGGTGAAAGCAGCAATGTTGTGCAGATCCTACTGTGAATCATCCGTGAATCCGGTTTGGAACTTAGAGGGTGAAGAACGAATGTCTGCGGATGTGAACTGTCTGGTCTAAACATTGAGGAGAGAGTGATGTGACAGACCTCATTAACAGCAGTTCCGAGAATATTACCCCCTAGTTACTGAGCCAGGCCATATCGAACCTTTGGGCCATAATATTTTAAATTAATGGTCACTTCGAAACATAATAAGCCAGTGAATTCATTGTACCGATGAACTCTGTGAGTTGACATTAATGAGTAAACCGCTGCTGATAAATAAGAATTTCTCATTTTCCGACTATAAAATGTTTGAAACATGAATGGGGCAGGCTCTCCAATTCAGGGCAAGGCGAGGTGAGGGAATAGACAAACATTCCGATGAATTAAGGAGAAGATCATGCTATTCGGTCCCTCAGATCTGCTTTGCTTTTCATTTAAGCACACGAAACGAGGACTGTAAGTAGGGCATTCAGCCCCTCGGATTTGCTCTGCCTTTCAAATAGATCATGGCTGATATGTTCGTATTTTGAATTTCATGTTCCTATTTGGTCACCATTTCCCTTAAGTCCCCAGCTTAAGAGGAATCTATCTTTCTGTGTCTTAAACATAATCGATGATCTCGCCTTCACCACCTGCTGATTCAGTGTTCCAAAGTCTTGCAAGCCTCTAAGATTAAATAAATTTTCCTCATCTCTGCCCTGAAAGTGCCCTGGCTTCTGGACTTCTCACAACGAAAAGAGCTTTCCTACTCTCCATCTTGCCATGACCATTCAGGATCTTATACATGTCAATCAAGTCACCCCTCGCTATTCTGAAATTCAGTAAAAAAGCAAGTCCGGGGTGTTTCACCTCTTCTCAGGAGACTATATGCTCTATTCCAGGTATCAATCTAGTTTCCTCAACCAACCTGCCTCCAATGCATTTACATTCTCCCTCAAATAAGGAGACCAAAACTGCTCACCATTATGATCAGATTACTCCACACTCCCACCTACCCCCATAACATTTCATCCACCTGCTTACTAAGAATCTATCTACCTCGGCCTTAAAAATATATAAAAGGTCTGCTTCCACTGCCTTTTGAGGAAATAAGTTCCAAAAACTGAGAAAGTTTTTCTTCGTCTCTGTTGTAAATGGGTTGCTGATTATTTTTGGAAGGGAGAAGATGGACAAACAAAATACTGGGTTTAATGGTAGTTTAATGGCTGGTGTGGAGTGTCGAGATGCTGAAGAGGGAATGCTATAATCAGGTGGGAGTGTGGTAGGTGGGGTAACCAATGGTCTCCTGTCTCCACCCATATTCATCTTGGCATAAAGATCATGGACTATCTTAGAACATAGAACATAGAACATTACAGCTCAGTACAGGCGCTTTAGCCCTCGATGTTGCGCCGACCTGTGAAACCAATCTGAAGCCCATCTAACCTACACTATTCCATTATCATCCATAAGTTTATCCAATGACCACTTAAATGTCCTTAAAGTTGCGAGTCTACTCCTGTCACAGGCAGGGCATTCTACGCCCTTACTACTCTCTGAGTAGAGAACCTATCTCTGGCATCTGTCCTATATCTATCACCCTTCAATTTAAACGTATGTCCCCTCGTGCCAGCCATCACCATCCCAGAAAAAAGGCTCTCACTGTCCACCCTATCAAATCCTCTCATCATCGTGCAAGTCTGTATTAAGTTGCCGCTTAACCATCTTCTCCCTAATGAAAACAGCCTCAAGTCCCTCAGCCTTTCCACATTAGACCTTCCCTTCATACCAGGCAACATCCTGGTAATTCTCCTCTGCACCCATTCCAATGCTTCTACATGCTTCCTATAATGCGGCGACCAGAACTGTATACAATACTCCAAGTGTGGCCGCACCAGAGGTTTGTACAGCTGCAACATGACCTTATAGCTCCAAAACTCAATCCCTCCACCAATAAAACCTGACACACTGTATGCCTTCTTAACAACCCTATCAACCTGGGTGGCTACTTTCAGGGATCTATGCACATGGACACTGATATCTCTCTGCTCATCCACACTACCAAGAATCTTACCTCTTGCCCCTTTTCTTATTGGAGTCCATTAAGAGGGCAATTGAGGTGGTTAATGCCCTTTCAGGAGCTCATTTCGCCACTGCTGGTATTAGCCCAACAATGTGGGGGGTGGAGGGGGGGACATGGTGGGTACAGAGCATGAAATGTGGGCAAAATTACATTAAATTCCTAGTGTGTTTGCAGCTCACTAGGTTTGGGGCTCTTGGCTTAAACACTCTCTAAATGCAATCAAAGGAGCCTTGGAAAGGTAGAAAGAGAGTGTCACCAACATACCCTTGCCATTCCACCCCACCATGAGCCCCAACATCCCCTTTCCCCACCATTACTCACTGATGCCTTTGTCGCTCTTTCTCCGAAGCCTGAGGTGAGTATAGTACCAGCAGTGGCCACTGCTTCTTGGTGGCATTGCTGAGCAAGGACTGTTGGCCTGTGATTGATTCTCAGCAGAAAGTGTTTCCTCTCTGGGGTCTTCGCTGTCATTGGGAAGTCTTGCGGCTGGCTTGCCAGAATAGCACAGGAGGCAGCAGGTAACCTGAAATGGATGCAACACTATTGTTTCTCCAACAATTCTACCCAAAGGATGGGGTTATATCATATAAGTGGAATTTACTCGCCCTCACTGTTCCTGTAATGTGCCCATTCACAGCTTACTGTGCCATGTGTTATATACTTTCAAAATTAATTCTTTGTGAGATGTGGGCATCACTAGCATGACTGGCCTTTGTTGTCCATCCCAAACTGTCCCCTCACTCCTGTAGTGGTTTGACACAACTGGGGCCTGGCTATTTCGTCGGGTAAAAAAAATCATCAATCTCATTGGTTTGGGACTGGAGTCACAGCTAGGCCACACTGGGTAAGGAAGGCAGGTTGCCTTCCCTAAAGGACATTAATGAACCAGGTGTGTTTTTGCTTCAGTCTGCCAGAGCTACATTTATCAACATAACGCTTTCTTGCTAATTTCCAGAGCTTTGAAACAGAATTCGATTTCTCAAACTGTCCTGCTGGGATTATGGACACGCACTCTCTGCATTGCTAATCTGGCAATTAAAAAGCAAACTAATTGTTTCATTTAATATTGAAAAAAATTTACAACATCGTCATCATTCCATGGCTCCTTACGTCAAAAACAAGGGCTTGCATTTACATAGTGATCTTCATGATGCTTTTAAGTGCTTTACAGACAATGAAGTGCTTTGCGAGTGTAGATACCTTAATACAGCAGCCAATGTGCATTCAGCAAGCTTGCACATGCAGGGATGTGATAATGACCAGTTCATTTGTTTCAGTGATGCTGATTTCAGGGTAAATATTGACCAGAACACTCCTGGGGAGAAGTCTCTTAGTCTTCTGCCAAACAATGCCATGCCATCTTTTACACACATCACACCCTACAGAGGGGGCCTCAATATAATGTCTCATTTAATAGACAACACTTCTGATAATGCTACCCCTCCCCCAGCACCACACTGACAACCCTACCAGTACTCTGCCCCTTATTAAAAGCAAAAACTAACATTACATTTGTCTGCTATGATATAACTAATCTGGCAATTTATCCATTGTAAACAAGCTGCCCTTGAAAGCCCATCTAAACTCAAGAATTGTAATCAGATTTTGCCAAATAAAATCATTTAATTTTGATACAATGGCAACACCAATAGCTTGACAGCGAATGAAAAAAAATACAAAGTAGGCAGTTGCTTAGGTCTTTTTAAATTAGTTTGTTTGTATAACTAGTTCATCTGTTTTGGCCAGATCATCTTCTGTCAATGCAATGGTGGGAAGCAGATAGTCAGGAGATTTAATATTTCATGGATTTGAAACACAAGGAATCTAGTTAAATTTTAATGCAATTCTGACATGCAATTTTTGAGCTTGAGGCATTTCTAATTTTTTTCAATGCTTTAGATGCAATTTGATGAGTATATAAAGGCGACAGGTGGGGTCTGGTGAAACAGACAGTGCATATGTGTAGGTCTGTTTAGCACCATTTAACGATTGCTGCTCACACAGTATAAACACACATTTAAGGTACACAATGCAAATAACATATACAATACAGACAGACACATACATAGCAGACATAAGATGTGCAGATTCACAGACGGACAAACAATTTACATATAATTTACGCATCCCAGCACCTGTGTGCCACACACACACACAGCACTCACATATAGAGGCACTCATAGTGCACAGAAAGTGTAGGAAAGTAGAAAAGGAAGTGTAGGCCATTCGGCCTTTCAAGCGAGCTCTGCCCCTCATTAACTCATGCTGTTCTGACTGCGGTCTCAACCCCACTTTCCCGTCCAACCTCCTTAGCCCTAGACTTCCCTCCATGTCAAAAATCTATTTGTTAAAGATATTCAACGATCCTGGCCCTACTACTGTGTGGGAAAGAGAATTTCACAGACAAATTATCAGCCAGGAGGACAAAAGCATCATCACCTCCATCTTAAATGGCAGAGCCTTTATTTTTAAACTGTGTCCCTAAGTCCAGTTGTTTCGGAAGAGGGAGCTATCTCCTCACATTTAGAGCCATGGAGTCCTACAGCACAGAGACAGGCCCTTTGGCTCAAACTGGTCCATTGCCAACCAAAATATCCATCCACACCAACCCCATTTCCCTGCACTTGGCCCATATCCTTCTAAACCTTGTTTTCATCCAAATACCTTTTAAATGTTGTTAATGTACCCGCCTCAACCACTTCCGCTGGCAGCTCATTCAATATGCACCTTATACTCAATGTAAAATAGTTGCCCCTCAGGCTCCCATGTATTCTTTCCCCTCTTACCTTAAACCGATACCCTCTAGTCCTTGATTCCCCAACCCTGGGAAAAAGACTGAGTGCATTCACCCTAACCATGCCTCTCACGATCTTATACACTTCTATAAGATCCCTCCTCAGTTTCCAACACTCTGAAGAAAAATGTCCTAGCTTATCCAAACTCTCCCTATAACTCAGTTCCCTTGATTCCCGGCAACATCCTCGTAAATTTCTCCTGCACTCTTTTCAGTTCAATAACATCCTTTCTACAGCAAGGTGACCAAAGCTGAACACAATACTCCAAGTGCGGCCTCACCAATGCCTTGTACAACTGCAACATAACTTCCCAACTTCTATATTCAGTGCCCTGACTGATGAAGGTCAGTGTGCCAAAAGCCTTCTTCACTGACCTGTCTACTTGGGACTTCACTTTCAGGGACCTGTGCACCTCAACTCCAAGGTCCCCCTGTTCCACTACACCCCTTAATGCCCTACCATTCACCATGAAGCCCCTGCCTTGATTTGACTTTCCAAATTGCAACACCTCACATTTATCTGTATCAAACTCCATTTGCCATTTCTCAGCCCACTTCCCCAGCTGAATAAGATCCTGATACAATTTTTGATAACCTTCCTCACTGTCCATGATGCTGCCTATTTTAGTGTCATCCTCAAACTTACCAATCATGCCTGTACTTTGTCATCCAAATCATTGATATGGATAACAAACAGCAGTGGGCCCAGCACCGACCCCCGAGGCACACCACTAGTCACAGGCCTCCAGTCCGACAAGCATCCTTCCACTATTACTCTCTGCTTCCTACCATCAAGCCAATTATCCAGTTCTCCCTGATTCCTTGCAATCGAACCTTCTAGAGCAGCTACCATGTGGAACCTTATCAAAGGCCTTATTGTAATCCCCAAAATGGAGTCCGTCTACCACTTTGCCCTCATCAACCTTCCTGGCCACTTCATCAAACTCTAATAAATTTGTGAGGCATGATCTCCCCTGCATGAAACCATGTGACTACTCCTAATCAAACCCTGTCTTTCTAAATGCATGTATTTCTTATTCCTCAGAATGTTCCCATGTAACTTACTTGCCGCAGATGTTAAATTTATTGGTCTATAATTCCTAGGCTTTTCCTTGCAGCCCTCTTTGAATAAGGGCACAATATTTGCTCCCCTTCAGTCTCCCGGGACCTCACTTGTGGCTAGGGATTATGCAAATATATCAGCTAGAGCACCTGTAATTTCTTCTCTAGCCTCTTGCAGGATTCTTGGATATATTTGATCAGAACAAGGAGATTTATCTGCCTTCATACATTTTAATACTTCCAACACCTCCTCTACCATGATATCCCTGTGATATCGCCACTAACATGCCTCGTTCCCAAGTCCTCATGTCTTTCTCCACGGTAAACACAGAGCAGAAATATTCATTGAGGACCTTGCCCATCTCCTGTAGTTCCACACTTAGATGTCCACTTTGGTGCTATTCTCTCTCTAGTTATTCTTTTTCCCTTAACATACTTAAAGAATCTCTTTGGAATCACCGTTAAAGCTATCGCGTGCCCCTTTTTCTCCCTCCTGGTTTCCTTCTTCAGTAAACTCCTGTATCCCCTATATACCTCCAGTGAGTACCCTGATTCCAGCTGCCTGTTCCTGAGCCAAGCCTCCTTTTCTCTGGTCAAAGCACAAATATCTCTTGTCATCCAGGGTTCCCTACTCCTGCTAACCTTGCCCTTCACCCTCGCAGGAACATACAGATCTTGAACTCTGGCTATCAAACACTTTTCTAAGCCTCCCGCTTGCCAGAGGTTCCTTTGCCTGCAAACAAACTGCTCCAAACAACCCCTGCAAGTTCCTGTCCAATTCCACCAAACTTCTCCTTGCCCCACTTTAGATCTTGAACCTGTGGCCCTTTTGTCCTTCTCCATAACTATGCTGAAATAATATGCTCCCCCACTGACACCTCAGTCACCCGTCCTGCTCTATTTCCCAAGAGTAGGTTGAGCTTTGCCCCTTCCCGAGTCGGACCCTCTTTATATTGCTTGAAGAAACTTTCCTGAACGCATTTAACAAATTCCACCCCATCTAAGCCCAGTTCCAGTTTCTGTTAGGAAAATTAAAACCCCCCACTATGACAACCCTATTTCTCCTGCAAGTCTCCGCAATTTCCCTGCATAATTGTTCCTCTAATTCCTGTTGACTATTTGGAGACGTACAGTAAAACCCCAATAACGTCACTATGCCCTTCTTATTTCTTAACTCCATCCACAAAGCTTCATTGGTTGATCCCTCAGTTATTTCCTTTCTGATACTGCTGTGATACTCACCTCAATCAAAAATGCAACCGCCCCTTCCCTCTTTCCTCCATCTCTGACCTGCCTAAACATTAGGCTGCCAGTTCTGTCCCTCCCTTAGCTCTGTGTCTGTCATGACTACAATATCCCAGCCCCATGTAGCTATCCACGCCCTGAATTCATCAGCCATGCCTGTCAGCTCTCTTGCATTGAAATAGATATAATTTAATCCAATAGGCATTCCTTGCACCCTGTCCTATTCCAGCCTGACCTTGCTCTTAAACTTGTTATTTCTGATTACTGTATCTCCTTCCAGCCTCACACTTGCCTCTCTCCTGCCGATCTAGTTTAAACCTTCCCTTGTAGCAACAGGAAATCTGCTCCCCAGGATAGCGGTCTCCCTCCAGTTCAGATGCAACCTGTCCCTCTTGAAAAGATCACCTCTGCCCCAGAAAAGAACACAATGATCCAGGAATCTGAATCCCTGTCCCCTGCACTAATTCTTTAGCCACGCATTCATCTGAAGTTTGCACACACTCGATATTAAGGCAGCATTTGACTGAGTGTGGCATCAAGGGCCCCTGGTAGAACTTGAAGTATGAAGAATTGAGGGAAGCGCTCCATCGGTTGGAGTCAGGTGTACCAGGATGTGAATGAGGAATGAACGGTTTTCTTTGAGGTCGTTCATCTCAGTCCCAGACACCACTGCAAGAGCTCCTCAGAGTAATCCCCAGGCCAAAACATCTCCAGCTGCTACATCAATGACCTTCTGCTCAACACTATGTCAGAAGTGGAAATGTTCACTTTTGATTGCACAATGTTCAGCACTATTCTTGACTCTTCCTTGGATTGAAGTAGTTCAAATGTGGCAAGACTTGAATAATATTCAAGCTGGAGCTGGCATGTGGCAAATTTGCCTTCCCAAGTAGGAAGCAATGACATTTCTTCAATGAGAAAGAATCTAACGGTCTTGGTTCTGAGTGGCATTACCATTGCTGAAGCTTCCACCATCACATCCTCGGGTTATAATTGACCTGAAACTGAACTGGACTAGCCATATCAATGCAATAGCTACAAAAGGCTAGGAGGTGAATTTTGAGGTCGACATCTCACCTCCTGACTCCTCAAAGCCTGTCCACCATCTACAAGGCACAACTCACGAGTGCGATAGAATACTCCCCCACTTGTCTGCATGGGTGCAGTTCCAACAGCATTCAGGAAACTTGGCACAATGCAGAGCAAAGCAATGCATCCATGAACAGTCACTCCCTGCACCACTGACTTTCAGAAACAGCATTGTTTGCTGTCTGTAAGGTTTACAGTGACAACTCACCAAGGCTCCTTCAACAGCATCTTCCAAACCCATAGCTTCTATCACCTAGAAAGGCAACACCAGCAGATACAGTTGCCCTCCTAGCCACTCACTATCCTGATTTGGAAATGTATCACAATTTTCTCAATGTAGTCAGGCCAAAAGCCTGGAACTCACTCCCCAACAGCACTGTGGATGTACCGACATTATGTGCACTGTCGCTGTTCAGGGAGGCAGTTTGCCACCAAATTCTCAAGGGCCGTTACAGATTGATAATTAATTCTGGCTGAGCTAGTGATGTTCACTTTCAATAAATGGATAAAAATAACAATGGGTCTCAGTGATGCCAGATGCAAGGGCCCCAGGATACTGAGCATAATCTGCTCCAGTATGGTTAAATGTTCTGCTCTATTCCCTGTAGATTTGAGAATGAGTGCAATCTAATTTTTAACCAGTCAATGCAGAAAGCTGAGGGGGCCCTGAATGAGGTATACAAAGTTCCAAGGGGCATAGATAGGGTAGACAGGCAGAAACTTAATGGGTCAGTAACCAGGTGGTAGAGTTTTAAGGTATAGTGCAGTAGGTTTAGAGGGGATTTGAAATTTTTTTTTCACCTAGAGAGTAGTGGGTATCTGTAACTCACTGCTTGACATGATGGTAGAGGCAAGAACCCTCTAGGCATTCAGGAACTATTTAGATGAGCACTTGAAATAACAGCATACAGGGCAACTGCTGGAAAATAGCACAAGAATAAATGGATATTTGGTGACTTGCAAGGACATGATGGGTGAAGGGCCTCTTTCTGTGTGCAAAACCTCTATGCCTCTACAATTGGTATACAGAGATGGAAAGCTATGGGAGGAATTTTAAATTACCAATGTTGGAAAACTGACTGGACTTCGCTAATGCCAACATTTACTTTAAGCCCATTTGTTAGAGTGCAGAAAACTGCCAAGGGACAGGTGAATCTGATGAAGCTTTAACCCTGCATCTTGTCTTTAATTGTGAGAACACAGGTTTCCAGGAACTCGCCAGATTAAACAAAGTGAGACGACTGTGGGGTTTGCCTGATTGAGAAGTTGACATGTCCAAGAGGTGTAGAATTTGATAAGATAGGACAGCTTCTTCTGTGCCTAAGCCAAAGCTTTGTAGTAGCTGTATTTCATTTGGTAGCGCTCTTCCATTTACTAGGTAATGCGTTCAAGTTCTTTCCAGAGCTTGAGTATATAAGGTGCAGGCTGACGCTTCAGTGTGGTACTGAAGCAGTGCTGCACATTACTGGTGCATTTTTCAGATGAGATGTTTAATGCAGCATGTGAGAAGATTGTGGAGCTCTGCCTACTTCTAATCCTCTACAGGAGGAGCAGCAACAGTTGCAGGAAGATCAGCACCATCATTCCTTTGACCCATTCAATAAGTTCATGGCCGATCTGATTCTCAATCTCGACTTCACTTTCCAGCCTGATCCCTCTGTCCTTCGGTTCCGTCAGAGTCCAGAATTCTATTAATCTCTGTCTTGAGTATATTCATTAACTGTGCAGCCATATCCCTGTCCTGGACCAAAGGGGAATGGAAATGGGTTTAAATCAGGATTGCTTTTCCCCTATTGTGTCTGCGACAGTGAGGTATCATTTGTTTTCCTCCTTCCCTGTGTAATTGCCATCCCTTCCTGAGATAAGCAAAGGGAGTTCCTCAAATTCTGATTTTCAGAACCCAAATTATGACGTAAAGTTGCAGCAAAATCCTTTAAGGTGATGGGATTTATTAACACCAACATTCAAAATGCAGGGGAATTGCTTTGCTGCTTCACCCAAACACACAAGCAGACAGGAAATTTATGGACAATAGAACGGGATAGGAGATAGATTATGGATTAAAAGTTTTGGTAAATGCCACATTTTAAAAATCTGTTCACATAGGGTCATAGAGTCATACAGCATGGAAACAGACCCTTTGATTTAACCAGATCATGATGGCCATAATCCCAAGCTAAACTAGTAGCATTTGGCCCATAACACTCTAAACCCTTCCTGTTGATGTACCCATCCAGATGCCTTTTAAATGATGTAATTGTACCCACCACCACCACATCCTCCGGAAGTTCCTTCCACACATGAACAAGTCTCTGTGTAAAAATGCTGCCTGTCATGTCTTTTTTAAACCTTCCTCCTCTCGCCATCCCACACCCTTGGCTTGAAATCCTCAACCCTGGGGAAAAAGCACCTGCCATTCACCCTCAATATCTATGTGCTCTATTTTATAAACTTCCATAATGTCACCCCTCTACCTCTAATGCTCCAGTGTTAAAAGTCCCAGTCTATCAAGCCTCTCTTTATAAGTCAAACCCTCAATTTCCAGCAAAATCCTGGTAAATCTCTTCTGAACCCTCTCCAGTTTAATAATATCCTTCCTATAACAGGGTGACCAGAACTGGACACTGGAGATTGAGTTCTGTGTTGCAATAGGAGAGCTGCCTCCAGGATAGAATTTGTAGTCTTTGCTGAGGCGTCCCATGTATAATTGAGATTCCTAAATGTTAATCACTGAAGGCTATGGCTCTGTTGCTAGTGCCAAATGAGCTACAAGGATGGATTGGATTGTGGCAATACTGTAGTGGTCCTACTTCCAATCTATTCTGCAATATTATGAGGTGGCAGTGTAAATTTAGGAACCCCTAGATTTTAAGAGGAAATGGTTCTAAGGTTCCAGTTAGCCCCTCTGTCATGCGGGCACATAATCAGAGAGGGTTGGTGACTTATGAGAACTGTCAATCTCTAACAATTAGTCACTACAAAAATAACAGGATGTGACAGAAGCGCAGAGCTTTCGGAAATCACAACTCCCAAAGTGACTTGTTCCTCCCACTGCTGGGCTCACTACATGGCACATCTCGAATGATTCACATGCAAAGTCCAAAAATGTTATTTTCTGATATATATCTTATCTACATTGCACTTGAATTTTATTGTTGTTCATTGTTTTATGGAATGTGGGCATCGCTCGTTAGTTCAATGGTTATTGTCTATCTGTAATGCCCTTGAGAAGATACTGGTGAGCTGTTTTCTTGAGTCGCTGCGATCCACATGTTGTAGGGACACCCTCAGTACTTTGAGCAAGGACGTCCCAGGATTTTGACCCAGTGACCATGACAAAATGGTGATCCATTTCCATGTCTGATGCTGAGTATGGCTTGAAGTGTAAGAATAGGCTATTTGGCCCCGTGAAGCTGCTGTGCTGTTAAATGAGATTATGGCTGATCTTGTGTCGCCTCATTCCCACCTCCCCCCAATTACCTTTCACGTCCTTGACCGTCAAGAATTTATCCACCTTTTCAACAAGCATTACCCCTAGTTTTAGATTCTTTACAAGCGGCAACATCCTTTCCACACTGACCTTCTCAAGACCCCTCAGGATTGTCAAATCACATTGCCTCTTGCTGTTCTGAACTCCAGCGGATATAAAGCAGGCCTCTCCAACCTTACCTCAGAAAATACGATCACCTGGAGACTTCAAAGCTTCCAGCACCAATGCACAAGGCACCGGAGGCAGCACTTTTCCAAACCCATGACCTCTTTGTCCTTTCCAGGTGGCAATTTAGTTCAAGTCGTGGGTAGGGAAGGTGCTGTCTGAGGAGCTCTGGAGCAGTGCACCTTGTAGATAGTCCACAGTGCTGCTACTGAGGGTCAGTGTTGGGGAGGCGGCTGGTGAACTTTGAAGGTATTGGTGTCAAGAATAACTGTTTGCACCGTCACTCAGTTGAGTCTAGCGAGTTTTGAGAAGATTTGTAGCTCAGGTTGAGGTTCTGGATGTGAGTTTGCTCGCTGAGCTGGAAGGTTAGTTTTCAGATGTTTCGTCACCATTCTAGGTAACATCATCAGTGAGCCTCCGACGAAGCGCTGGTATTATGTCCCGCTTTCTGTTTATCTGGTTAGGTTTCCTTGGGTTGGTGATGTCATTTCCTGTTCTTTTTCTCACGGGACGGTAGGTTGGCTCCAAGTCAATGTGTTTGTTGATGGAGTTCCGGTTGGAATGCCATGCTTCTAGGAATTCTCGTGCGTGTCTCTGTTTGGCTTGTCCTAGGATGGAGGTGTTGTCCCAATCAAAGTGGTGTCCTTCCTTATCTGTATGTAAGGATACGAGTGATAGTAGGTCATGTCAGTTGAGTCTGTTCCGACGTCTCGCTTGTTAATGGAATTCGAGATAATGGGAACTGCAGATGCTGGAGAATCCAAGATAACATAGTGTGGAGCTGGATGAACACAGCAGGTCAAGCAGCATCTCAGGAGCACAAAAGCTGACGTTTCGGGCCTAGACCCCTCTCTGATGAAGGGTCTAGGCCTGAAACGTCAGCCTTTGTGCTCCTGAGATGCTGCTTGACCTGCTGTGTTCATCCAGCCTCACACTTTGTTAACGGAATTGTTGTTTCTACAGAATTCTGAAATTTGGAACTTTTGTTCTCTATGACAAAGTCATCCCTCCCCTCCCACCCGCGCACAACAACACTGCTGTCCCCCCAGATCATCGCTCTAGGGCAGCACCAAATGTGCAATATTAACGTGGGGGAATTAATTTGGGAAGTGCCTGCTAATATTGGTGACCAAAATGAAACAGCGCCTTCGCGCCTAACATCGAGTAAAAGTCAAAAAGTTGCATTCATGCGAAAACCGAACGCTTGTAAAATCAGGAACGAAAACAGAAGTTGCTGGAAAAGCTCAGCAGGTCCGGCAGCATCTGTGGAGGAGAAATCAGAGTTAACGTTTCGGCTCCGGTGACCCTTCCTCAGTTCATCGGATCCCAGACGTTAAGTCCGATTTCTCCCGACAGATGCTGCCAGACCTGCCGAGCTTTTCCAGCCATTTGTTGCATTTACGTGGCGCCTTTCGCGACGCCCAGGCGTCCCCGAAGCTGATCGGGTCCCTGTCGAAGCGCAGGTGATGTAGGAAACGAGCCCCGTAGCAAGCTCCCACAATAAAATGAGAGTGTTGATTTAATGTTGAGTGAGGGAACAGACTTCAACAACAAACAAAAAAATAAACAGGAACGGGAGCAGTCGCCCTAAAGTTAAAACTTTTGCAATTGAAAAGCTGAGATTGGAAGGTTTAGAAGTGAGGTTTCCCCGTGCCCCTGCCAAATAGCTTTGGCCATGCCCCAGTGCTGTGGAGTGCTCAGCAGTGAGCGCTAGGACCGAGCTGTGTGTTGTACTGTCGGCGAAGCCGGCAGAGGGACCGCCCCTGCGCTGAGGAGATTGGCACTGCCCGGGGCTGGGTTGTGTAGCGGAGGGGAGGGGAAGGGAGGATGGTAAAGGGCTGCCGGTGTCTGCAGCTGCCTCTGGACTGACTGAGAGAGAGAGAGAGAGAGAAACGGGCAGGGAAACAGCGGACGTTCAGCATCAGCATCCCCATCCACAGGACACTACCCAGCCATGAAACAGGGTCTCCTGGATATCCTGAGGATGAGCAGGAAATGCCGCATGGTGCTGGTGACTTGTCTCGGTTCATTTGTCCTGGTCCTGTTTTATTTCCAAAGTATGTTGCATCCAGGTAGGTCATATTGTTACTCCATTTTTAAAAAAAATATATATTTTACTGTTGCCCCAGTCCTTTCCCCACTTCCATCATCTGTATGTCTTTTACTGTCTTGTCTGTCTGAAACAAAAGGGGTTTCTCCACTGATAATGTATTTTTGCAGAGTGTGGGTATGCCTCTCTCCCAGGCAAATCCCCTTGAGGTGGTGGAGGGTTTTGGGGAGTGTGCTGTGGGCTGTATTCTAACAAGGAAGGAGAAAGCTTTGCCCTGAGACCCCTTCCTGATTTACAATGTGAATACAGTGGAGGTGATCGCAGACCAAGCACGCCTGAGAGGCATTGACCCTTCTTGGTGATTGTCTGTAGAAATGCTTTTATCTCTAACTAACAGAGAGGTCACTCTGTGTCTGAGTCGATAGGCGTTTAGGATGAGTTGGCTGCCTGGCAATAATTGTCCCCTCTGTTGTAAATTCTTCCAAAAATAAAAGCAACACCTTTTCATACAGTCGCGAATGTAGCCAGAACACTGCAATCTGTTTCTTTGTACAAAATTGTGTGTGTCAACTGTTTTCCAAAGTTTTCAGAGAATGCCTGTCTAGCTGGAAGTCCAGTCACTTTTTCCCCTTGGTGAATGAATGTTTCATTTCCTCCAGAGGCAGTAGTTTATTTTAATGTGGAGTTCCCTTCTTCTCCTATGAAAATGAGTGAAGTGTCTGAGAATAGGCAGGAGAAGCGTCCACAAGACACCTACAATAGGGCACAGAAAATAAAAGCTTGTTTGGGGTCACTGCGAAATACCTACCGTCTGATCTATGAGCAGAAAATGCTGGAAATGCTGAAGTAGGTCTGACAGCGTCTGTGGAGAGAGAGGCAGCGTTAACAGTTTCTGTTCATCAACTGCTTGCCAGAGCTGGCATTTTCTCGGACCCTGTACAGACCTGGCTACGAGTGATTGGGAGTTCTGCCTATTCATTAACAAGGAGATGTGGAGAACTGGCTTTGTAAGGCTGCTGAGATTTCCTTGTCTTACACCAGGGTGGATTTTATATGAGCCAAGCAAAAAGCAAGACTGTCAAAATGTACAGAAACTTTTAGTGTAGTTAGCTGGTACTTTATACTTACTCTGTTTTCCCATTAACAAGAAATTTTAAGAAACTTTTAGTTTAAAAGCGTTGGTCTTAACCCCTTGTGTCCTTGGACATGTTTTGAAACTGATAGCCAACCGAGTGAGGTGGCCAATCCTAATCAACTGTATAGAGGTCGCTATAATGTGTGTCTTCAAGGAGAGATGAGAGACTGATAGGTGGAGGGGTTGGATTTTACTGCTCAGGGTCTAGATGAGTAAGGCACACCTGACTGTGGTAGGGTTGGCGAGTGGGATTTTGCAAGAGGGCATAGAGAGATGTCACAGCTTTACATAGAATCCCTACAGCATGAAAGCGGGCCGTTCAGCCCATCAAATCCACACCAACCTCTCTGAAGACCATCCCACCCAGAACCACACCCGAACCCCATGCCTGTACCCCTGCATTCCGCATGGCTAATCCACCTAGCCTGCACATTTCTGGACAGTACGGGCAATTTGGCATGGCCAACCTGCCTAACCTGCACATCTTTGGACTGCGGGAGGAAACCGGAGCACCCGGAGCAAACTCCACACAGACACAGGGAGAATGTGCAAACTGTGCACAAACAGTCACCCGAGGGTGGAATCGAACCTGGGTCCTTGGCGCTGTGAGGCTGCAGTGTGAGCAAGGTTACAGAGATGAGATAAGGACTACAGCGGGATTTAAACAGGGAACAGAAGATTTGACTCCTTTAGGTTTTGACATGGGAGTGAATGGAAGTTGCAGGCGTTACATATTCCTCAGCAGTGGCTAATTATCTGTGGTGACATGTTCCATGCGAAAGGGGTTAGACACTTGGGAGTGATGACACGGAGAGATAATTACAAGCAATTCTTCTTTTCTTACAGGAGGTTAGGTGATTCCCATAATAGCTCAATTTAGGCTGAAACCATAGTATCATAAGAGCTACCACAGTTCCTCCCTGAATTACAAGCCATGTTAAAGGATTTCATTGTGATAAATTTGTGCCGAGACATATTTCAGGACCATAATTTTCTGATAAAAGCAAAATACTGCAGATGCCGGAGCTCTGAAATAAAAACAAGAAGAGCTGGAGAAACTCAGTAGGTCTGACAGCCCCAGTGGAGATGGAATCAGGGTTAATCCTGTGAATCTGAAATAACTCTTCTTCAGACCTAAGGAACTCTTTTGAAGAAGTCACCTCATACTCAAGGTATTAACTCTGTTTCTCTCTTTATTCAGTCAAAATTAGTTTGTGCGGAGTTATGTGTGAGAGGTGAGAGCTGGAGGTCCACTCAAACATTAAAGGCACTGAGATGTTAAGAAACCTAACAGCACTGCTCAGATCTGGTGCAATAGTCAGCTTAATTAATGCTTTTCAAAGGTAGAACAAAATTAAAGAAGGAGCTGCATTTTGGTAGCACCTTTCACAACCTCAGGTAGTTCCCATCCAGCCAACAAAATATATTTCCAAATGTTGTCATGGAATTGCAGTACTTTGAATATGGCATTTTCAGACAAGCAGTGATCTGACAGTGACCATATTGTTTGTTTTCATTAATTTTCGGTGATGGGACACTGGGCAAGACATTGTCCACTGTTCCTCAAAATCATGCCATAAATCCACCTGAGATTGCAGATGGGTTTCCTTTAATGTCCATTCTGAAAGACTACTCCTCCACCAGTGGATTACTCCCTCAGTTCTGCATCTGGGTGTATCCTTTGAGGACCGGATGCTACAGAATTAACAAGGCTCCTGAGCAGGAGTAATACCCCGAATTCATATCATACTGGAATTTAAAAACCCTAAACTGTTACCCAGTGACAAGGGGAGAAAATGGACATTGAATGAAATAAAGAAATACTTGTTTAAGAGATCAGTCTTAAAGGTGGAACAAGATGTAGAGATGCAGAGGGGCTTCCTTTGCATTGGGGTCAACGCTCACGATGGGAATGAGGGATGGGTTTAATCCACATGCGAGCAGAATGAGAGTAACAGGGAGGTCAAGAGGCTGTACCGTGACAATTTCCATCTTAATTACTTGTCTAGAAATGTGCAGCTGCTGAAGTTTACATTGTGCTCGGGAGATCTTCAATTTAAAGCTGTAAAGCTCTACCAAAGACACATATGGACAAGCTGTGTTTTCATAAGTGTCAATTTTGTTAAACTTGTTGTAATAAGCAGTCTGTTAAAAAGTGCACTCTTGCAATATGATCTTACATGACAAGAGAAATTCTAATTGTGTTTCTGCTTAGTTGGTTTCTGATCTGTACATGGATTGCAATCAGACTGACCTCATAGTTTTGAGAGCAGATGGAAACATGTGTGTTTTCATAAGCATCAACTTTAATGAACTTGTAATCCTGTACAACACTATTAGTTTAACTTTTATCCTGCTATTGCTGGAAGCTGTTTACATTGGTCTATTTAGTGTTGATAAAGAATGTTGAATATGTAGCCTGATTGGTGAACAATGAGAGAGTTATTTGTATGGAAAAACTTCCCATTATGGTTTGAGTGTTTCCCCTTTCAGAAATTAGTCATCTTACCTTTTCCGATGGGTCAGAAGAGGGTAAGTTGGGACATTTCTTAATTATGATATTATGGGAAATCCAAGGCTGGACTGGAACAGTTTCACCACTGGAACCAGTTCAACTGCCCACTTTTCTGCCACAAATGTGCTGTAGATGGGAGTTTCCAGCGCACACATAGAGAGAGAGAGGGTATATGTGAGAGAGGATCTGTATGATTGTGTGTGTGTGTGTGTGTGTGTGTGTGTGTGTGTGTGTGTGTGTGTGTGTGTGTGTGTGTGTGTGTGTGTGTGTGTGTGTGAAGCTCCTTCTCAGGCTGCAATATAAGAAAGGCCTTTTCACACAATAGAAGGAGACCATTCAGCCCATCATATATATCTACTGACTTTTTTTATATCTGTTCATGGGATGGGGGCGTCACTGGCTAGGCCAGCATTTAGTGTCCATCACTCATTGCCCAGTGGGCAAAGAACAAAGAACAAAGAACAAAGAAATTTACAGCACAGAAACAGGCCCTTCGGCCCTCCAAGCCTGCGCTGATCCAGATCCTCTATCTAAACCTATCACCTATTTTCCAAGGATCTGTATCCCACTGCTCCCTGCCCATTCATGTATCTGTCTAGGTACATCTTAAATTACACAATCGTGCCTGCCTCTACCACCTCCACTGGCAACGCATTCCAGGCACCTACCACCCTCTGTGTAAAGAACTTTCCACACATATCTCCCTTAAACTATTCCCCTCTCACCTTGAAAGCTTGACCCTTACTAATTGAGTCCTCCACTAGCAAGTTTTGAGAAGATTTGTAGCTCAGGTTGAGGTTCTGGATGTGAGTTTGCTCGCTGAGCTGGAAGGTTAGTTTTCAGACATTTCGTCACCATTCTAGGTAACATCATCAGTGAGCCTCCGACGAAGCGCTGGTGTTATGTCCCGCTTTCTATTTATCTGTTTAGGTTTCCTTGGGTTGGTGATGTCATTTCCTGCGTTGGTGATGTCATTTCCTGTTCTTTTTCTCACGGGATGGTAGATTGGCTCCAAGTCAATGTGTTTGTTGATGGAGTTCCGGTTGGAATGCCATGCTCCTAGGAATTCTCGTGCGTGTCTCTGTTTGACTTGTCCTAGGATGGAAGTGTTGTCCCAATCAAAGTGGTGTCCTTCCTTATCTGTATGGGTACCCTATGAACACAGTCCGCCGATTTCTCAGCAACAAACCCAAACAAACAGACAAAACAGGCTCAGAAACCATAACCACTCTCCCCTACATCAAAGACATTTCCGAAATGACTGCCAGACTACTCGGACCTCTTGGCATCAGGGTAGCCCACAAACCCACCAACACACTAAAACAGCAGTTAATGAACTTAAAAGACCCTATACAGACAACAAGCAAAACAAATGTCATCTACAAAATACCTTGCAAGAACTGTGACAAACACTACATTGGACAAACTGGCAGAAAGCTAGCCACCAGGATACATGAACATCAACTAGCCACAAAACGACATGAAACACTATCACTCGTATCCTTACATACAGATAAGGAAGGACACCACTTTGATTGGGACAACACATCCATCCTAGGACAAGCCAAACAGAGACACGCACGAGAATTCCTAGAAGCATGGCATTCCAACCGGAACTCCATCAACAAACACATTGATTTGGAGCCCATCTACCATTCCCTGAGAAAAAGAACAGGAAATGACATCACCAATGCAGGAAATGACATCACCAACCCAAGGAAACCTAAACAGATGAATAGAAAGCGGGACATAACACCAGCGCTTCGTCAGAGGCTCACTGATGATGTTACCTAGAATGGTGACAAAATGTCTGAAAACTAACCTTCCAGCTCAGCAAGCAAACTCACATCCAGAGTCCCCCACTCTGGGAAAAAGCTTCTTACTATCCACCCTGTCTATATCTCTCATGACATTGTAGACCTCAATGAGGGCCCCCCTCAACCTCTATCTTTCTTATGTAAATAACCCTAATCTACTCAACTTCTCTTCATAGCTAATGCCCTCTACACTAGGCAACATCCTGGTGAACCTCCTCTGCACCCTCTCCAAAGCATCTACATCTTTTTGGTAATGTGGCAACCAGAACTGTACGCAGTATTCCAAATGTGATCGAACCAAAGTCCTATACAACTGTAACATGACCTGCCAACTCTTGTACTCAATACCCCGTCCGATGAATGAAAGCATGCCGTATGCCTTATTGACCACTCTATCCACCTGCGTTGTCACCTTCAGGGAACAATGGACCTGAACACCCAGATCTCTCTGTGTATCAAGTGCATCTCTCTGGGCAGTTAAGAGTCAACCACATTGCTGTGCGTCTGGAGTCACACATAGATAAAGACAGCAGTTTCCTTCCATTTAGGGCATTTGTGAATTAAGTGGGTTTTTTCCTGACAATCAACAATGGTTTCCTGGCCACGTTAATTCCAGTTTTTTTAAATTGATTTCCAAGTTCGCTAACTGCCATGGTGGGTCCCAGGAACATTGTCTGGGTCTTTGGATTAGCAGTGCAGCAATTTCCTGACGTTCCAGAATTTTAGAAAGTAGATTTATCCAGTTCTGCTCACCCTCCTGTTCCTACCTGGTAACACTGTGACTTTTGGAAGTTTGTATCCCATTTCTTTCTGGACGTTATCATTGAAATGTCTTCTCTCTGGCAGTGCTGGGGAGTTAAATCCCAGTAAATGTTATTGTAGGAACAACCTGCTTGAATATTGCTGAAACTCGAGGAGTGTAAGCAGACAGAAAACAAAGCCACATTCAGTTTGTATTGTTCTTGCATCTAATATTGATGAGGTGTTAGAAATTGAGCTTTGCAACAGGAGATTAAACTGAGGTCCAAGAGCCAGCTGGTTTGAATTAACTAAACGATGGTCAGTGTCATTAATAATGAAGATAACAAGGTGTAGATTGATGAACACAGCAGGCCAAGCAGCATCAGAGGAGCAGGGAGGCTGACGTTTCGGGCCTTGACCCTTCTTCAGAAATGAGAGAGGGGAAGGGGATTCTGAAATAAATAGGGAGAGAGGGGAAGGCAGATAGAAGATGGATAGGGGAGAAGATAGGTGGAGAGGACACAGACAGGTCAAAGAGGCGGGGATGGAGCCAGTAAAGGTGAGTGTAGGTGGGGAGCTAGGGAGGAGATAGGTCACACCTTGTTATCCCAGATTCTCCAACATCTGCAGTTCCTACTATCTCATTAATAATGAAATTAGTTTTTGAAAATCAAGTTGTTGCAGTCAAAGTCGTTTCTGAAAATCTGGCATTTGATTTCTGGACAGCAACAACGGGAATCAAACGTAAATCTACTGCGCTTTAACTATACAACAGCACCAGAAGGAGTTAACCTTTTAAACGGCTTGGGTACCGACATATT
This sequence comes from Stegostoma tigrinum, assembly GCF_030684315.1. Classification (NCBI taxonomy): domain Eukaryota; kingdom Metazoa; phylum Chordata; class Chondrichthyes; order Orectolobiformes; family Stegostomatidae; genus Stegostoma; species Stegostoma tigrinum. Next base: position 51,464,014 of record NC_081371.1, read on the forward strand.
TGTTTCTTGTTAGTATTGCTCGCATCTCTAGAAATCCAGGAGAGAGCTGAGCAATGAATCCAACACCTTCAGGTCGTTTGATCATTAATCACAGACATGCGGCTGCTTCACACTTGTCTGCAGAGTCCTAGCACTGAGCTACTGGAAAAAGGGAATAATTCAAACAGCTCGCCAGGGCAGAATTTCTCATTGTGTTGTGAGCTGAACAGTTCTCAGAAATACAGATTTAGCTCCACCGCCAGTGTCCAGACAGCAGGACAAACAATGGAAAGGATGCAGTCAGTGAGCTACATATGTGGCATGCTCCCCCACAATCTGCAATAAGGCAATCTGTTTTCTCTTCAATTCTTTGCATTCCAGGTATGTGTGGGGATATGGCTCTCTGTCTCTCTGACCTACAGTAGAGGTCATTGCACATTTTCTGGAGCCGCTTTGGCATCTGAATACAAAATGATTTGTGTTCAGGCTGTATCCACTGGCCTGTGCACTCCATTGCAAAATAAAAAGCATTGCCTTTAAAAGAACAATTCATCGCTTCTGCACATCCCAAAACACTTTACGGCCAGTGAAATAGTTTTGAAGTTTACTTGCTGTTGCAATTTAGGAAACAGGCTAGGGCAATTGCACACAGCAAGATCCCATGTCCACAAATATGATGATGATTAAATAATCAGTATTGAGGTTGGCTGAGGATAAAATGTCACTCAATACGCTAATCATAAAGTCCCACCTTTTCTTTCAATGGTACCATGGGATCTTTCACACCCCAGTTTAGCACCTCTCTAATGTGATGCAAATGTTACTTGCCACTTATTAGCCCAAGATTGGATGTTGCCCAGGTCTTACTGCATATAGGCATGGTCTGCTTCAATGTACGAGGAGTCGTGAATGTTGCTGAACATTGTGCAATCATCAACGAACATCCCCACTTCTGACCTTATGAAGCGAGGGTAAGGCCATCGATGAAACAGCTCAACCTAGTTCGGGAATAGGACATTCTGACGCTGAGATGACTGAGCTCCAGCAATCACGACCATCATTCTTTTCGCTCTGACCTGTTGAATTTTCCATCGGTACTTTTGTTGACACTAGTTTGGCTAGGGTTCCTTGATGCCACCCTCAGTCAAATGATACCCTGATATTGGGGGCAGTCTCTCTTATCTTACCTCTGGAGTTCAGGTCTTTCATGAGAACCGTTCGGGGGGTAGATAGTTCAGTTCAGAAAACAGGTTGGGACACTGTTTTCCTCGGAGAAAAGAAGGCTCAGAGAAGATTTGATTGAGGTGTTTAGAATCCTGAGGGGTCAGGGCAGGGGAGACGGGGAGAAGCTATTTCCACATCAGAAGGGGTGATCACAAGCAAGGGAGCAGAAATGAAAAATAATTGATAAAAGAAGCCAAAGTGATATGTTTAGGTTATTTTATATTTGGATTAGCATTATTCCACGGCACAACATCGTGGGCCGAAGGGCCTGTACTGTGCTGTACTTTTCTATGTTCTATGTTCTATTGATATTAGGGAAAGCTTTTTCACTTAGTGCATTGTTAGGATCTGGAATGCTCTGTTTAAGAGTGTGGTGGAGGCAGGTTTAACTGAAACATTCAGAAGAGAATTAGATTCTATCTGAAGCGGAACAATATGCAGTGTTACAGAGAATGCTGCTAAGTGATTTGCTGATTTGGAGAGCTTGTTCAGGCACAATGAACCTTGATGTGTAATTCCTTCAAATGTTTATTGGGCTTCACTTTATGTAGTAGCCACTTACCTTTAAAGACCTTTATCTGATTACCACACAGCCTTCACTTTTGTAGAGAAAAGAGCCTGGTTTGCGCTGTCATAATTAGGGTGCATTTCATATTGGCATCAGCACATTCACCTTGAGCAGCACAGGAAAGTGCCATGAGCTAAGTCATGTTGAAAGGGAAAAACTCTTACAATTATGTAGGCGTCTTCCATGACCACCAATGTTTCATATTGTACAACAGTCGACATTGTATCGTAGGAAACACAGCACACAAAGAACTCCCACACGCAGCAATGTGATAAGTAGAAGCTGATCTGCTCTTGTAAGATCGATAGCATTGGAAAGGGCATCACAGTTTGCTTGTCTTCAAAGTGGTGCCCTGGAAATTTTGTCTATTCTTTCAGATGATGCGAATCCCACAGCCGTTTATTGCTCACCCCTAATTGTCCATCTGTGAGGGCAGGAAAGAACTCAGTTTGACACACAGTTGAAAAGCTCTGATAGTGCAGTGATCCTCTGACACTGTATTACTTTGTCAGCGCTGGTTTTTATTTACAAGTCCTGGAGTGAGGCTTGAACCCACGGCCTTCGGATTCACAGGGAGAGTAATATGAGATGAGCTACACCAAAGCTGCTATGGTACTGTATAAAATTATGTTTATTTTTTATCTGTATAAAACTGACTTGGTGACAACACCGCGCGCTGTTAAGTATTGGGGGTGTTGGGTGTTGGAGGGAAATGGTTTTTTGGAATGTCCTGGGATCTGTGATGCTGCTGAAATGAGGGTGACGTTATTTTTGCTGGCTGTACCTGCATGCACCATCACTGAAGAAGCAGAGGGTAACATAGTAGTTTGGTTTTGTACCGTGCATATGACATCATGAGGCCTCTCTGGATGAGGTTGAGAAGTGACTACAGATCTAACAATTTGGTGCAATATTGGACAACATTTTACAACCACTTGAATCTGATTGGTTTCCTGAGATGACAGGCAGTTCTGTGTGGTAATGATGCTGTAAAATAAAAGAAATGTAGAAAATAGAAACATGCCATTTGATCCTTTGAGCTTGCTCCAACACTCAATGTGATCAAGACTGGTTATCCAACTCAATACCCTGTCCCCACTTTGTTGCTGTACTCTTTGATCCCATTAGCCTTAAGAACTATATCTAATGCCTCCTTGAAAACATTTAATATTTTTGCCTCAACTGTATTCTGTGGCAGAGAATTTTACAGGCTCGCCGCTGTCTGGATGAAGACATTTCTCCTCATCTCAGTCCAAAATGACCAATTCTGCATCATTAATAAAAAAACGAAAGAACAGCAGATGCTGTAAATCAGAAACAATTTCTCTTTTTATCCTGCACCCTTAACTTGTGACCCCTAGACTCCCGGCCATCAGGAACATCCTTCCTGCATTTTTATCCTGTCTAGTCCTGTTGGAATTTTATAGGTTTCTGTGAGAACCCCCACTCATCCTTCGAAACTTCAATGAATATAGTCCTAATCAATCAAGTCTCTCTTCATGTGTCAGTCCTGCCGTCCCAGGAATCAGTCTGGTAAATTGTTGTTGTGCTCCCTCCATAGTCAAACCACGAGACCAAAACTGTACACAGTGCGCTCCATGTGGTCTCACCAAGGCCCCGCAGCAAGACAGCCGTGCTCCTGTTCACGAATCCTCTGGCTATGAAGGCCAGCATACCATTTGTCTTTTTCACTGCCTGCTGCACATATGTGCTTGCAATGCTTGTCTTCAAGGACTTACACAGCAGCATATGTATAAGTGGAAAAGCTGCGCTCATGGAGAGGCTTGTTAGATGAGATGTTAAACCCTGCAGCTCTCTGCTGTCTCTGATAATGTTGAGATCCCTAGCAGCATTTTGAAGGCGGGGAGATGATTTGTGCCCCAATGTTCCAGCCAACATTGATCCTTCAAAGTAGACTTTAGACAGGTGATCTAGTCATTTATTGAATTGCTGTTTGTTGGGATAATTGTGTACATATTGGCTGCCACATTTCCTACGTTACAATGGTGACTACACTTCAAAAACCCTTTAGTGAATGTAAAGTGCTGTGGGGTGCCTGGAGGCCATTAAAAGCACTATACAAATGCCAGACGCTTTTTTTTGTTCTAATTACACACGCTGGAAGGAGAAAGTTTAATAACTTGAGGTATGCAATTGGTGCTGTGCTCTGAACGGAAAACAAGATAGAACTCGTGGGCAGACATCCCACCCAAAGCAGCGATTAGAGACACAGTGTGAGCCAAAAGAAAATAAAGTTATGTAGCAAGGGATCAGCAGGATTGATCAAACTAAACTCTGAGATGATGGAATAACTCCAGAAAAGAGAAAACTGAGAGGTAACCACATAGAGGCATAAAATTATGAAGGGACTCGATGTACTAATGAGATGTTGCCACTTGTGAACAATTCAAAAACAAGGGAGCGTAAGTATGAGGCCAGTATTGATAAAACTCCTCCAGATATACCTCTTCACGCAGTGAATGGTTAGAATTTGGAAACAAAAGCAGAAGTTGCTGGTAAATCTCAGCAGGTTTGGCAGCATCTGTGGAGGGAAATCAGAGTTAATGTTTTGGATCCAGTGATCCTTCCTCAGTGTTTGGTTTTTGTTTCTGATTTACAGCGTCCGCAGTTCTTTCGGTTTCTATTTTGGTTAGAATTTGGAGCTCAGTAGCATAAGAATAGAGTAATGTAGATGCACTAAAAGGGGGCACTGGATAAATGTTTTGTTAATTTTTTCATTGGATGTTAACGTGTCACAGACTGGACCAACATTTATTGCCTGCCCCTACCTGGCCAGAGGATAGAAAAGCACCACAAACATTGTTGTGAGTCTGGAGTAACATGTATGTTGCATTGGGTCAGAATGGTCGATTTCCTAAATAAAAACCAAAAGAACTGCAGCTGTTGTAAGTCAGGAAGTTGCTGGAAAAGCTCAGCAGGTCTGGCAGCGTCTGTGGAGGAGAAAACAGAGTTAACGTTTCGGGTCCGGTGACCCTTCCTCAGAACTTCCTCAGTGGAAGGGTCACCTGGTTTACAGCATCCGCAGTTGCTTGGGTTTTTAACCAGTCAATAGTCTTGGCCACAAACCCAATTGGCCAATACTTACTTATTGAAAGGTGGACTACCAGTTTTGGCAATTGCTATATTGTGGGGGATGGCTCACATTGTGGAGAAACCTAGTGGGACAAGCATCCCTGGTATTTTATCTCCTCACCTCTGAAAGCAAAGCCCCAGGGGGGAGAGTGGGCTGGGTTTGGGTGGGGAGGGGCCACAAATTGAAGATTATTCGCTGGCGAGATATCCAGGCCTTATGTAACGCTTACACTGCCAGCCTGGATCGGTGGGTCACTCAGGAGCACTTTATTTCCTCTCCAAAGGCACTAAACCCAGCTTTAGCATTCCTTCCACTTCTGCATTGGCTGAGTTTACATAATGTAGTGCAGACCACGGATTAAACATAATCTTCTGCACAAACACAACATTTTCACATCTTACTTAATTGGGAGTAATTTTAGTCTAAATCACTGGGTGGGTAGCCCATGAGATTGGGTGGAACTCCCAGCACAAATGGAGACGTAAATCAGGAGTTGGGTGGATGTAAAATCAGTGTTGAACCCGATGCTACATGTCCCCTGACTGGTGGGGTGAATTCAAACCCCCTCTATAAGGCACAAAAAAAAGGAGTTCTTGCTATGCTAAGTGATTATCAGCACGAGAAAAACTGACAATTTCTGGATTGTTCACTGTGTATAAGGTGAGCAACTGAAGTGTGGAGCACCAAATAAAAATTATGAAAGGTTGCAATAACGTGAGTAAGGGGCGAGAGGACCATGTTGAATAACCAGAAGATACCAACTTGAGGTATTTGGCAACGTATTCAAAAGGCATTTCATAGAATCCTAACAGTATGAAAGCAGGCCACTCAGCCCATGAAGTCCTAACAGGACATCTGAAGATCCACTCCACTACCTTATTATCCTGTATTTCCCTGTGGCTAATCTACCTGGCCTACACAATATGGGCAATTTCCCATGGCCAATCCCCCCTAACCTGCACATCTTTGGACTGTGGGAGGAAACCAGGGCAGCCGGAGTAAACCCACACAGACAGGGGGAGAATGTGCAAACTCCACACAGATGGGCACCTGAGGCTGGAAGTGAACCCAGGTCTCTAGCACTGTGAGGCGGCAGTGCTAACCATTGAGCTAACGAGCCACTGAAGAGTGGTTGTTTTTTTGTTAACAGTGAGATGTACTGATGTAGAATGTGCTGTTTTGAAAAGATGATGGAAGCAGGTTCAATAATAACTGTCAAAAGACAAGTGGAAAAACACTTGAAGGGAAGAAATTTGCGGGGCTTTGGGGAGGGGGTGTGGGAATGTACAGGAGAACTGAACTAATCAGAGAACTCCTTCAGAGAGGCCGAATGGCCTCCCCTCAATGCTGAAATAAAGGCAGTCCTTAGTGGTGCTGACATTCTGTTGCCATTTTTAGACGAACATGTTGGTTTTATGTTAAACGGTGATTGAGCTAAAACTAACCAGATGAATCAGGAAGCAAGAGCTCTTTGATTTCCAGTGGAAATTGTAGAGAATCTCTGAAGAAACACGTCTGAGGCTGCAGATTGAGGAAATTATAGGGCTTAATTCTGACTGAATTGCTGGAAGCTGGTTGGAGTCTTTGACCTGTCTCCAACTCTGGATCACAGGCACAAATCACTGGAAGTGGCAGCTGGCATTCTCTTTTCCCTTCTCGCTCAGGTCAAGAGGTCATCTTGTTGCGACAAAAGATTTCTCAGGAACTTCGCAGGGTTTACCGAGCTAATCAGCAGTCCAGGTTGGAACGGCCATCTCCATGGGCAGACCTCTGAGGTCAAGGACGAAGAGAGAGAGAGAGAGAAGCACTCATCTGAAAGTGTGCTCTCATCTATAACTAACTACATTCTGCTCTGTTTTGTAGTTGAAATATGGTGCAAAAAACATGAAACAAAATCTGTTCTACGTACACTGAATGAAAATCGGAGTGGGTATACATTCACCGCAGCGAGCTTCCAAAAATTACACTCCCCTCCATTTGAGTTTTCATTTGTATCTGAAGGCTACATTTATTTTCTTTCTCATATGGTTAATCCCGGAGTTCCCATGTCATGTCTGCCTTATCCAACATCTTGGGCAAGAGTACAAATGCAGATTCATCAAAGTGATACAGCAAATTCTACAATAAACACACCACCCTCTTGGTTACAAACCACCGAGTAATCATTTCAATGAGTCAGGCCCCCATGACTGAGCCATTAAATGAGTTCACTTTGTGTTTGAGGTCATGTTCTGGGTTTTCGTTGGTGGGGACTGATGCAATATCTATTCTTGGAAACTGTTCTGCTCAGTCACTGGATGTGGGGCTTTTGTTAAAACTAAGCTGTTGTCATGCAAACACATCCTCACAAGAGCGGAGGGGACTACCAAAAGTATACACTCAACTTGGCCATTTTCACATCCCCAAAGAGCATCACAGTTAGGAGACTGGGATTCCCAATCTCTGGAAATTGCCACCTTTTTCAAGCTTTTTGAGCTTTTCTTTTGAATGGTCAAGGCACCCGTCCTCCAGGTGATCATCGAGGATGGAACAAGTTTTAAGAGAAGATGAGGTAGATCACGCATCGGTACCATAGAAATGGTACCACAGGGGGCCATTTAGTGAGGGGTAGGCCATGGCCTAGTGGTATCATCACTAGACTGTTAATTCAGAGACCCAGGTAATGTTCTGGGGACTTGGTTTTATATCCTGCCATGGCAGATGGTGGAATTTGAATTCAATATAAATCTGGAGTTAACGTTCTAATGCTGACCATAAATCCGTTGTCGATTGTCAGAAAAACTCATCTGGTTCACTAATGTCCTTTAGGGAATGAAACTGCCATCCTTACTTGGTCTGGTCGACATGTAACTCCAGACCCACAGCAATGTGGTTGACTCTTATCTACCCTCTGGGCAATTAGGGATGGGCAGTAAATGCTGTCCTGGCCAGCGACGCCCTCATCCCGTGAATGAACAAAAGGAAAATTGGGTTTGTGTTGAAACAAAGACACCCCGATGCCCTTTCCAATCCCATCTTCCAGCACACGGCCCATAGCCCTGCAGCTTGCAGCTCTTAAGGTGCAGATCCAGGTCATTTTTCAAAGACATTAAGGTGTCTGCCTCCACAACTAGCTCAGGCAGCGCATTCCAGACACCTACCACTCTCTGCGGAAACGAATGTTTTATGGAGGGTTGGATTGCATCAGGGTTGAAGAGTTTGTAGGAGGGAAGTTTTTAATGTTGTATGGAGGGTTGGATTGCATCAGGGTTGAAGAATTTGTAGGAGGGAAGTTTTTAATGTTTTATGGAGGGTTGGATTGCATCAGGGTTGAAGAGTTTGTGGGAGGGAAGTTTTTAGTGTTGTATGGAGGGTTGGATTGCATCAGGGTTGAAGAATTTGTAGGAGGGAAGTTTTTAATGTTTTATGGAGGGTTGGATTGCATCAGGGTTGAAGAGTTTGTGGGAGGGAAGTTTTTAATGTTGTATGGAGGGTTGGATGACATCAGGGTTGAAGAATTTGTAGGAGGGAAGTTTTTAATGTTTTATGGAGGGTTGGATTGCATCAGGGTTGAAGAGTTTGTGGGAGGGAAGTTTTTAATGTTTTATGGAGGGTTGGATTGCATCAGGGTTGAAGAGTTTGTGGGAGGGAAGTTTTTAATGTTGTGATCGAATGTGAGTGTCAGTGACAAGGCGAGTGTTTGTTTCCCATGTCCTCATTGCCCTTGAACTGAGATGACTTTGCTTAAACTATGTCAGAGGACAGGTCATTTAATGTCATTTAACATTGCTGTGGGTCTTGAGTCACGTGCAGGCCAGACCAGGTAAGGAGGGCATATTTGTTCCCTAAAAGGAACCAGTGAACCAGATGTGTTTTTATGCCAGTCATTGGTGCCTTCAAACCTGCCTGCCTTTTGTGAATTTGCACATTTGCACAGAATTACTGTACAGCTCCTTGGCCACTGCCATTCCGATCTTTGCTTATCTGTGGTTTTAAAGAAGAGTGATTAAAATAATGTGAAGAAGCATCAGGTTTCCTGCTCCTCTGATGCTGCTTGGCCTGCTGTGTTCATCCAGCTCTACAGCTTGTTAGCTCAGATTCTCCAGCATTTGCAGTTCCTACTATCCCTGATTAAAATCAAACTTACTTCCAGGACTAGAGCGTGTGCCCTACACGTCTGACTTGCACTGTGCCTGCAAGTCTGCCAAAATCACTGTTTATGGGAATATATGCTTTGCAAACAGCAGGACTTATCATGATCACACAGTGGAAATTAACGTATAATTCCAGGTTTCATGAATTGAATTTAAATTCCACCAGCTGCTATGGTAGAGATTTAACCTACACCCCAGCAACATTCACCTGAGCCTCCAGTCCAGCAACATTGTCATAATACTGCTGCCTCCCCCAGTGACCGGTAGCTGTCTGGAAGACCATGCTGTAGACCTTTCATTGTGGACAATTTAAATGTAAGAGATGGTACAGTCAGCACAAAAGAAGTCAAAGAATGGGTTTGTGTGTTCGGAGCTCTTGGGGAGAACATAGTTAAGAGAGATTGGAGCTCAAGGTGAGGAAAGGTTCAAGAAATGTAACGTATGGTCTAGTTTTCACTTCTGAAGTGAGTACCATGATCAAACAATAAGTTGGAATGCCACTTAGAATATCTGTACAATTTATTTACTGTCGTAAATATATGTTTTGTTTATGTAAGAATAGACCATTTTAAGCCCTTGTGCCACCTGTGCCTCCCAGCTGGAGCACTCCTGCTGCAAAATATTGGAGTTCAAACCTCACTCCAGGACCTGAGTACAAAGTCAAGCCTGACGCTCTGATATTGTGCTGCACTGTTGGAGATTGCATTTTCCAGATGAGATGTTTAAACAAAGATTCATCTGACCTCTCGGGTAGACATTGTGGTCACGTGGAACTGGACCCTGAGTGTTGAAAGTTCTAAGGTGCCTTGCTTAAGCCTCTCCTGTGTACAGTGTTAATAAAGATTGGTAGGTTTCACTAAAACTCTCTTCTGCCAAGAAGGCCCACTTATCATTTCTGAAGTTACAATGGACGCCAAAGATCCATTATATTGAAGAGGAGCAGCGGAGATATCCCTGACAACAAATTGCTAGAAATCTGAAATATAAAACAGGAAATGTAGGAGAAACTCAACATGTCTGGCAGCATCGGTGGAGTTTCCTCCATAGTTGCTCCTCAATAAAGTCAGATTACCTGGTCATCATTACATTCCTGATTGTGGGATCTTGCTGTGTGCACATTTGACCTGCTGTGTTTCCTATCATTGTGGCAGTGAGTACACTTCAAAATGTACTCTGGTGGTTGCAGAGTGCTGTGTGGTAGCCAGTGGCTATGAAAAATGCCAACCATTCCCCTGTTTTTCATTGCTTTCTTTGTGTCCAAAAAAAATTGTGACCTTCAAATGCATTCATCAAAAACGTGGTGCTGTCTCCAGTTTGCGTCTAGCAAGCTGCTCAAGAAATAGCATGTGTTACTCTGTTCATTTGTATCCCACTAAAAATGAATCACAGCAATGACTTAACTGAAACGTAAGTGAGAGAAATGCTTAACATTAGAAACAAAGACTTAGCATTTGATGCATGATCTTTGTGTTGACCGAGAAAGACTTTAGCAATCTCACAGAATCAGTGAATGATAGCATCATATCAGGTATGTGTGGCATTCTATTTAACGCTCCAGTGATTAAGGTCCCAGTTTATCCAGCCCGTCCTTATAACACAAACCCTTCAGTCCCAGCAACATCCTGGTAGATCTTTTCTGAACCCTCTCCAATTTAATAATACACTCTTGTAGCAGGCTGACTAGAACTGTACACAGCACTCCAGAAGAGGCCTCACCAATGTCCTATGCAATCTCAACATACTGTCCCAACTCAAAGGTGTGAGCACTGAAGCCAAATGACTTCTTAACCACTCTGTCCACATGTGACACAAACTTCAAGGAACTATATATCTGAACCCCTAGGTCTCACTGTTTTACAACACTACCCATGGCCCCACCATTAGCTGCCCTTGTTTGTTTTACCAAAATGCAATAACTTGCATTTATCCAAATTAAACCTCCATCTGCCATCCAACCAGTTTGCAATATCTATAGCCCCCAAAACCTTAAAACTAAGCACACTGACAATTTACCTAGTGAAGTACGCACTGTATAACCTCAATTAAAGAACAGGTTAGAATAAATAAAAAAGTCATTGGCAATGGGTATTTTAAGCAGTCGAGGGGAGTATGCCCATGGCTTACTAATCACAATGTCAAAACGCAGAGGCGTATTTTTAGAAAATACGACTCAGAAATTGGTTTGAATTACAAGTTACCCTGAGCTAATGACAAACAAAAATTCTGAGAGGTTTTGGTAGAGAAACTAAGGAGTAGCTGTGGCACTGGGGTAGATGGTTCAGTAACTAGAGGGCTTGAGATAATTGGTAGAAGAACCAGAGGGAGATGAAAAGGTTTTTGTACAGCGACACAGCCTGCAATGTGCTCTCTCAAAGGCTGCAGATGACTCATTCAAGAGTATCTTTCAAACGCCAGTTGGGTGGTACTTGAAAAGCAGACAGTAAAAGTGTAGGGCCAGGCAAAATGGTGACAGAATGGGACAGCTCTTTCAATAATGAAGGGCTGAATGGTTTATTTCCTTGCTGCTTGAATCCAGTGTCATGCAAGAATCTAGAATCAAACCTAGGTGACCTAATGCTGGAATCACTGAAGGTTAGTACAGCGAATGTTTAATTAACTGGCACCTGACTTGTGATGATTGATCAGATGTGGTGGATAGTAAAGAGGTACATGCTGTAAACACTGACCAAGCAAAGCCCTCGTGATGTCAATATCCCTCAAAAAGTCTAAGTAAAACATGAACACATCTCCGAAAATCAATCTAGAAACTCGCAGTAAGTAATAGGTATGTAATGCAGGGGGTATACAGATCACGTTATACTGCAGAGACTTATCATCTGACACTCCACTTACATGATCTTTTAATCTCTCTGACCTTGATCTCCCTGCCTATAACCTCTGTGTCTGTGTGCCCTGCTCTCTCACTGCACCTGACGATGGGGCTGCGCTCCGAAAGCTTGTGTGATTCCAAATAAACCCGTTGAACTATAACTCGGTGTTGTGTGACTTCTGACTTCGTCCACCCAAGTCCAACACCACTTCACACTATATTTACAGCATGAATACTTGGGCATTGCTGTTTTTGAAGTAAATAAGTTTTGCCAGTTTATCAAAAGAGCCGGTTCAAAGTTTGCTGTAATTGGTAAAGAGTATGCTTGTATCTTGCTAAAGTTAAAACAAGATGGTGGACGGGTTGGGGTGGGGGGACTTGATTGAAACATGTAAGATCCCAAGGGGTGTTGAAGGTGTGGAAACAGTGTTTCCTCTGGTTTGAGAATCAAGAACTAGGGGCCACTGTTTAAAAATAAGGGATCAGCGAGGAATAGGCACTGAAGCAAAGTCTCAATAATTTTAAGGCAGAGGGAGAAAGATTCTCAATAAGCACAGGTTTGAAAGGAATCTGGAGCAATCAGATCAACCACAATATTAGCAAATGGCAGAGTAGGCTCGATGGGCTGAGTGGCCTACTCTTGCACTATTTTTCCTGTGTTTCCCATGCTGGAAAGGACAGTCAGACTTAATAGTGGTTCCATTCTCCTCACCCACCCCATCCAAACCGTGCAGCCTCATGCAGTATCCACTCCCAATGCTGTCACTTGCTGGGAGGGCTGCCCGGACAGAGGGAAATAAAATTACAGCTGCCGATTTCAGAAAAAGCTCGCGGAGAATTTCTCCCTGACTCCATACTACACGCAGAGGTGCTGTGAGCTACTAAGGCAAAGAGAAAGAGGATTTGGACAACACTTGATGTTCAGTGAACCTTTGTAAACAAGTTGGCAGAGATGGTGAACATGGTTCATAACACAATGTCTACTCGGGTCTATTCGGATTATTATTTCCAGCCAGTGTTTTGGATGAATGTTTGAATGCGCACATGGCTGACCAAAGCTGATAGATTGGATTAAATTTAAATGCGACTGTTTGGATCCAAGACTCTCTCGGTACATTAGTCAGGGCTGACTTCTTTCCTGTAAACTGCCCAGGGTTGGATGGGATTGGATGTACCCTGTCTGTCTAAGCACTAAAGACTGGATAATCTCCCAAATTTAGTAAAACCCTACACCCTGATTGTGACTTTCAACTTCTTCAGCTGAGTCTTGGAATTGTGCAATAATTGGCTATACTTTGCTACGAGGCTTTTTTGTTGGAACTGCCAGTCTGAGGCGTTTCTGCTTCACTGCGTAACTTGTTTCAAATGTCATCTCGATAATCCTTTCGGTACCTCTGAATGCCCATTGAAGAGGTGGTTGAAAGCTATTTTTGAAGCTTATCTCTGATATTGGACTTACATACCAGACCCTTCATTCCAACCTTCAGTACAATGAGGCTGCTGTTTTACTTTTTTTTTCTAATTTCACATCCCCAGTCGAAATCTTAGCTCAGTATTTCAACAATGCTGTGATCTCTGACTAAATTGCAAATAGTGAACACCACACATGCACTCGCATGCACCTTACATAACACACAGAACACACACACTCTCTAACATGCACGACATGTTCACATACTCTCATGCACCACACAGATACTCTCAAACATTTATCACATGCATGATTTCTCACGTGCAGCACATGTGTGCTGTCTCATACAGAACATGTGCTCTCTCCGGCATACACCACACAGACATACTCAAACACACACTGCATATACACCCCTATATACTGCATGCAGACGCAAAAACACCACACATACGCTCAGATATACAGAACTCATGTACTCTGTCACATACACCACACACACACACACACACACACACACACACACACACACACACACACACACACACACACACACACACACACAGAGGCACACACACATAACTATCCAATACACACTGCATGTACACTCACATACACGCAGAATGCCCAATTAATAAGCATTAAAGGGTTTCACACTGCTATCACTTCTATTAAGCCAGCTGCACATAACCTTGGTCATTGTGTGGGGTCCCCTCTGAGCTTGGGTGTAGGGTGCAAACCCTCAATCAAACACACTGCATCTGCTTGAGGGACTGGACATTGAGAAGGAGCTGGGTGGATGGTAGCCATGAGCCTACAAATTCTTCTCCCTGTGAGCCCCAGTCACAAACCATCAAATAGAGTTGACTGTGACCTGGGTCACTCTAACGTTCCTGCGAGTCCAGTCCTTCCAGTATCAACTGCTGCCTGCCCAGTGGTACTGCTGAGCACACAGACTGACTGCCAGTCTGCACCTCCTAGCTGGTCAGACTCATGCCTTTGGGGTCTCAATTCTGAGGGGAGACAGCTAGCACTGACCTTGCTATTGCTTGACTGGAGTGTGGCTCGGCTGGCCTTCCCAAAATGAGAGTGTCTTGCAAACTCTCTTCATTCAACAAGAATACCCCCACCCTGCATTCACACATGTGATGTATATACACATTCTCTCATGCATTCTCACACACACTATCACTCACCTTGCATGTGCAGTTACACACACAGCGCAGACAGCACACCTAGATTTGTTGTCTCAACATAAGACTACAAGATGTAGAAACAACAGTAGGCCATTCAGCCTATCGAGTATGCTCCATCATTCGATGAGATCGTGGCTGATCTGATAATCCATAGCTCCATATTCCTGCCTTGATTTCCCAATGACCCTTGATTCCCTTACTGATTGAAAATCTGAACATCTCGGCCTTTAAGATACTTGGCCGCCCAGCCTCAGCAGCCCTCTGTGTTAAAGAATTTCACAGATTCACGATTTCCTGAGGGAAGAAATTCCTCCTCATCTCAGTCATCAGTAGATGACCCCTCACCCTGACATTACGCCCTCTGGTCCTAGACTCTCCTACAGGAGGAAAGAGCCTTCCCCCTTCTATCCAGTCAAGTCCTCTAAAAATCTTGTTTATTATAATAAGGTCACTTTATAGTCTTTGATATTTCAACAAGTACAGGCCCAATCTCCTCATTAGACAGTCCCTCCATACCACATTGTCAATATAAATAATTGATATTAGTAGACAAATATATACACATATCTATCTCCATTACGTATTTAAATAGATTAAATTCAATACAGTTTATTTGACAGGACAAGCCTATCCCAAGGCAGCGTTCAGATAAATGGTAGTGACAAGGTTAATGTAACGTTATAAATTCAAGTGAAGCTTTTTATTTCAGGTGTCAGTACTCATTTGCTGTTCAGCTCACTTTGTTGATGGAATCATAACACTGCTGTATTTCACATTGTGTGCAGTTTTTCATCTAAAGCACTCTACATCTCATTGCTTTGGTGCGATCTAAGTGTCTTGGAAAGTGCAGCATTTGTTCGCCATGTTTGTGTTGCCCTTCGTTTGTTTGGTCTTTGCAGAGTCACTGCATGAGGCTGTGGGCCTGAAAGCAGATGTAGGCCAGACTTTGGTAAAGATGGCAGGTTTCCTTCGCCTAAATCCAACTCAAATGGGTCTTTGGTGATAATCAGTGTTAGTTTTGTGTCCACCATCACTGCAACCAGCTTTCAGTTCTGCACTTTGCCACCTAATGAATCTAAACTCAACCAGGGGCTTGAACCCAGGTCCGCAGATGACCTTGTAACATTGGATTATTCGCCAACTATTGCCAGCACAGTGATGGAAACTGCCATGAGGTCCTCCTGCCATTTTCTGCCTTCTCTCTTATCTTGTCGTGGCTGCTTTACTTTGTTCTTCTGCAATCTCAACAGTTCATCTTAGTCTGAAACTGCTGTCACTGGGACAAAACCAAGAGATAACAATTGTTCATCTCTCTCCATCCCAAAGAAAAGCCACAGCAAACGTATCGTGCATTTGCGTTGTCAAATGGTCTTCACTTTTAGTGCCTTTGTCACCCAGCTAGTCACATTAACCAGAGATAATGGGAACTGCAGATGCTGGAGAATTCCAAGATAATAAAATGTGAGGCTGGATGAACACAGCAGGCCAAGCAGCATCTCAGGAGCACAAAAGCTGACGTTTCGGGCCTAGACCCTTCATCAGATGAAGGGTCTAGGCCCGAAACGTCAGCTTTTGTGCTCCTGAGATGCTGCTTGGCCTGCTGTGTTCATCCAGCCTCACATTTTATTATCTTAGTCACATTAACCAATTGGCCAAATCTGCACACTTTGGATAATTGCTGTGCTTTAGTTTTAGAGGTTCCCGTTAAGTATCTAAACCTGTTTTCTGTTGTGTGATATGTTTATTGTAGTCAAGAAATGGCTTTGTTCCAGCGAGGAAACCGAGGAGTTGTGCCTTGTTAAGATATTCAGCTTTCAACAAGTAAAATAAAAGATCACTGTAGATTTCTGTTTCATGATACTATTGGATTAATTTCTGAATTAATGCGATCAGTTCCCACCATAGTTTACTTCATAAATCTGTGATAAAAAGCAGGGTGCCCATGAAGTGACTGGATTGTCTTTAAAACATCGCTTGGTTCACTCACAGGGCAGAAATCTGTCTATGTGTCTAGTTTCTATGTGACTTCAGACCTGCAGCGACCTCTCTGGCTTTGAACTGCCCTCCTGAACTGTTGGTTCTTCAAGAAAGGGGCTCCACACCTTTCTCACTAGCAGGAAAGGCAGGTCTTGTTTACAACACCCATGTACGATCATGAAGTGGTTACACTACTAAGGAAAACCATTCAGCCCATCATGTCTGTACTTGGCTGTTTGCAAGAGCAATTTAGCAAGCCTTACTTTCCCATGTACTTTCCTCTGTAACCTTGCAAATCCTCTCATTTAAAGGAAAATGTATTCTTTAATGGCATGTGAGCATTCAATGGCAAGGCAAGCATTTATTGCCCATCCCTGGATGGATATTGGACAGTTAGGAGTCAATCACATTGCAGCGAGTCTGGGGTAACATATCAGGCAAACTGGTCAATGGGCGGCAGATTGTCTCCCCCCAGTGAGCTTGGGTGAACCAGATGGGCTTTGATGACAATTGATGATAGCTTCATGGTCGCCATTACCAAGATGGCTTTAATTGTTTGAATTTAAATTCCACCAGCTGCCAAATGAGATGTGGATCTCTATCCCAGAGCATTAACTGGGGTCTTTTGAGCACCTTGCAACATTATCACACACCATCACCATCTTCCCTTATTACTGTCTTCCCTTTTCGAAACTGTGTCTAATTTAGTCCTAGACAACACTCCAGTTGAGAACAAGGCATTGTTAAATATTCATCGTAACTTCCCTGTAGTTGTGCCCACCTGTGTATCTTTTATAAATCTCCAATGCCTACCTAACTACTATCTCACTCAAAGAGGTGAAATACCCAGACATTGAAGCACATGACTACGTTAATGTAATGTAATGAGGTCAGCCAGCTGGAACCCGTAGAATATGAGTTCTCTGGTTGAGTCTGTTAATCTGATCCAATCAGGGAGCCATGGCTGACATAAAAGGGTGAATGTCAGGGATATTGGATTCACTGAATGCCTGATTCAGTGAGAGGCAGTGCTATTGTTAAAGGCTATGCATCGGTAAATAAAGGGTGATTGATGATGGGATGTTGGCCTCTTTAGAGTGATTTCAGTTGACGGTTCCAGTGCCATACTAAGGGAATGCTGCACTGTCATTTGAGACATTAATCAATGGCCCAGTCTGCCTTCTCAGATATTCTCCAGAGATACCCAGATGCTGTTTTGTTCAGGAATAGGGGAGCTCTCCTATAGTCCTGGCCACTACTCGTTCCACAACCAATGTCACATGAAAGCACATTTAACCCTTTGCAGTTTGTCTGAATGTTGTGAATCCTGCATTGACTATATTTGGAAGCCTGTTTTGATGGCTGTGAAATTCTTTCCCAGACGTAGAGGAGCTTTGTGAAGCCCCTATGCTCGGTTCCCGACAAACGACTGCACCTCCCAGCCGTGAACCACTTCAATTCCCCCTCCCACTCCTTGGATGACATGTCCATCCTGGGCCTCCTGCAGCGCCACAATAATGACACCCGAAGGTCGCAGGAACAGCAACTCATATTCCGCTTGGGAACCCTGCAGCTTAAGGGTATCAATGTGGACTTCACAAGCTTCAAATTCTCCTCACCTCTGACCTCATCCCAAAACCATCCCAGCTCGTCCCTGCCTCCCTAACCTGTCCATTCTTTCTCCCACCTATCCACTCCTTCCACCTCAACCCTCACCTCCACCTCCAACCTACCAGCCTCATCCCTGCCTCCTTGACCTGCCCATCCTCCCTTGACTGACCAATTCTCACCCTAACTCCCCACCTACACTCACCTTTACTGGCTCCATCCTGCCTCCTTGACCTGTCCGTCTCCTCTCCATCTCTCTGCTCCTTTATACATTTTCCATCGGCCTCCCCCTCTTTCCCTATTTATTTCAGAATCCCCTTCTCCTCCCCCATTTCTGAAGAAGGGTCCAGACCTGAAACATTAGCTTTCCTGCTCCCCTGATGCTGCTTGGCTTGCTGTGTTCGTCCAGCTCTACACCTTGTTATCTCAGCACCGGTGAAATACTCTGTGAAATGTAGACATTGTTGTATAGGAAATGTGATAGTTAATTGGTACATAGCAAGCTCCCACAAACCGTAATGCAATAACAACTAGACAAACTACATTTTGTGCTGTTGACTCAGGGATATGCATTGGTCAGGATGCCAGCGACAACACAAAATATTGCTATGGGATCGTTTACATCCATCTGAGCAGGTCAATGGGGCCTCTGTGTCTTTCCTGAGAGACCGCACTGTGGGCTGTGCAGCATGCTCCTGCAGCGTTGCAATGTCAGTCAGGTTTTTGAGATAGGAGCTGGAACCTGGAACTTTCGAACACAGAATGATGGGTGCCAGCAGCTGAGCCGCATCAAACACCCGTTTTCAGGGCATCCTGAAGTTGTGAAAGATGCCACTCAATGTGCTTCTCATCGGTTATTTTTTGATTGACAGTTTCTAGACAATGAAACATGTTTTTTGAGACGTGTGGTATAACTGTAGTTCTTAGTAACACAACGTCAGTAATTGGACATGGTTAGGGGATAAAGCATAATTCAGAGGACTAAAGACTGAAATGTCA
This sequence comes from Stegostoma tigrinum, assembly GCF_030684315.1. Taxonomy (NCBI): domain Eukaryota; kingdom Metazoa; phylum Chordata; class Chondrichthyes; order Orectolobiformes; family Stegostomatidae; genus Stegostoma; species Stegostoma tigrinum. The sequence continues at coordinate 51,483,030 of NC_081371.1, forward strand.
CACAGTAAGAATGGTTTACACATTTAGAAATGCTTTCAATTATTTTTTGTATGAAGATATACTTGTAATGAAATACAATGTTGGCTGATGGAGTCTGGGGTGATGTATTGCAGCTGGAAGAAAACCATAAAGCCAGTAATACATCTGTCAGGCACGATTGCTGAGTAATGGGTTATGGTACTGTCTATGAAATCATTGTGCAGACATTGGCAGGAATTCCATCAGAGAAAGAGGCAGAAATTTCATTTGCAAGTGACTGCAACATCTTTCTAGCCAGAATTTAGCAAAATCACAAAACACAGGTCATTCAGCCCATCTACCTTGTGCCAGTTCTCTGAAAATCCGATTATTCCTGCTCACTGCCCCATCTCTTTTTCCACAGCACTGCTGCTTTTTATCCCCTTCAAGTGTGTAACAAATTCTCTTTTGAAAGTTATAATTGAATTCGCCTCACTGGCCTTGCAAGCAGTGTGTTACAGATCATTACAATTTGCTGCTTTTCAAAAATCTCCTCGCCTTCAGCTTCACCTTTAGTTTGTCCTTAGATTACCCTCCGCAGGCCAATGGAACCAATCAGTCTATATGTAGTCTGTCAAAATACTCTGAAACTACAGCAGAGATATGAAGAACAGCCGATGCTGAAGTCTGAGATTACACAGTGTGGAGCTGGAGGAACAAAGCAGGCCAGGCAGCATCAGAGGAACAGGAAAGGTCTTCCCAATCTGAAACGTCAGCTTTCCTGATCCTCTGATGCTGCCTGGCCTGCTGTTCATCCAGCACTACACTGTTTTATATCGGAAACTGCAGCATTTATTTTTCATTCTTTTGTGGGATCTAGGTGTCACTTGGATGAACCAGCATTTCTTGCCCATCCCTAGTTGCCCTTGAGGAGGTGGTGGTGAGCTGCCTTCTTGAGCCACTGCAGTCCACATGCTGTGGGATGACCCACAATGCCATCAGGGACGGAATTCCAGGATTTTGTTCCAGTGACACCGAATGAATTTCCAAGTCAGGAATGTGAGTGGCTCGGAGGAGGGTATCTCGAAGGTGGTGGTGTTCCCAAGTATCTGCTGTTGTTGTCCATTCTAGATGGAAGTGGCCCTGATAATTCTGCATTTGTGAGAGGTTTAAATGCATGATGTATCATTAGGTAGAGTTTTGTTTTTGGTTTATAAAGCCAACAGGTGGGATTCAGGTCGCGATGGCAGCACAATCGTACTCCAGGGACCCAGGCTAATGGGTTCAAGCTGCATTTTAGAAGTTGGTGGAATTTAGATTCAACTAATATGTCCAGAATTGAAAACTAGTTTTAGCGATAGCAACCTCTAAGGTACAATCACAGAATTTTACAGTGCAGAAGGAGGCCATTTGACCTATTATGTCTGTACTGCCTCCTGAAAGAGCTACCCATCTTGTCCCATTATCCAGCCCTAAGTCCGTAACCCTCTAACTTCACATCACTTTCAAATATGTAAGGTATCCACCTCCACTATTCTCCCGAGCAGCACATTCCCAATCCTAACAGCTCTCTGAGTAAAGAAGTTCCGCCTCATCTCAGTCCCAGCTCTCTTGCTGACAACCTTGAAATTCTGAGCCCTGCTTTGTTCATAATTTTGAACACCTCAGTTAAGGTCACCTCTTAATCTTCTCTCCTTTAAGCTCAAATTCACTAATCTTTCCTTGTATCTGAAAACCCTCACTCCTGATGACTTTTTAGAAAACTTCCTGTGCACTCTCACCAAGGCTTTGACATCCTTCCTTAAATAAGTTGTCCAGAATGGAATACAATATTCCAAATGTGGTTTGACCAATGATTCGTAGAGGTGTAGCATACCTTCCTTGCTTTTATACTCTATTTACAAACCTTTCTTTAAAATTGTCTCAACTTGCCCGGCCACCTTCTGAGAATCATGCATTGAACTCCAAAGTCCATTTGAAAACTACTGCTGCTTCATCAGAAGGAATCATCATTAGACTTTTAACTCCACACTTTAATGAATTCAAATTCTATAATCTGCCATGGTGGGATTTGAACCTGTCTCCCAGAACATTACCTTGGTCCCTGGAATACTAGTCCAGTGGCAAAAGCACTATGCCATCACCTCCCCCAAGTCTACACTGGGTAACTCACCTCCTGACTCCCCAGAGCTTGTCCACCATCTACAAGGCACAAGTCAGGAGTGTGATGGAATACTCCCCACTTGCCTGGATGGGTGCAGCCCCAACAACACTGAAGAAGCTTGACACCATCCAGGACAAAGCAGCCCACTTGATTGGCACCACATCCACAAATATTCACTCCCTCTACCACCGACGCTCAGTAGCAGCAGTGTGTACTGTCTACAACATGCACCTCAGAAATTCACCTAAGATCCCCAGGCACCATCTTCCAAACCTACTTTCTAAACGCTGGCTTCTAAAAGGACAAGGATAGCAGATACATGGGAACACCACCATCAGCTGAAAGTTCTCCTCTAAGTCACTCACCATCCTGACTTGGAAATATATTGCCGTTCCTTCAGTGTTGCTGGGTCAAAATCCTGGAATTCCCTCTCGCCAGGTAAAGTGGGTCTGTCTACATCAAATGAATTGTAGTGGTTTAAAAGGCAGCTCACCACCACTTTCTCCAGGGTCATTAATGGACAATAATGCTGACCCAACCAGCAATGTCCACATCCCATGAACAAACAAAGAAAAGGGTCTACACCTACAGGACACTAGAGGCAAATGGCAAACAGCACAAAGTTAACATGTAGAGCATCTGTGGTCTGTATGTAATAAGCGACAACGCCTTCTGGTCACCAACCATTTTAACTCCCCCTCCCACTCTCTGAGTCACATGTTCATCCTGGGCCTCCTCCAGTGTTGCAATGGAGGAGCAACACCTCATATTCTCCCTCAGGAACCTACAGCCCAATGGCCTAAACATGGAATTCACCGGTTTTAAAATCTCCCCACGCCTGGCCTTACCCCATGACCAAACCCTCCCTCTCATCCCCGCCTCCTTGTCCTGACATAACCTGTCCATCTTCTCTCCCACCTCACTGACCAATCCCCACCACTGCCTACCTGCACTCACCTATCACCATCCCACCTACCTTCCCCAGCCCCACCCCTCCTCTTTGTATTTATTTCTAAGCTCCCTTTGCCTTCCGCATCTATAACATGAGAAAAATCTTAGTTTTGCATTGAATGCTGAGGGTCTGGAATGCACTGCTTAAGAGTGTGGTGGGAGGGCATAATTAAATGTGGCTTCCAAAAGAGAATTGGATAATAAGAGAAAATATTTATAAGCCAATGTGGAAATGGCGAGGCAATGGGATTAGCTGATTTGCTTTAGCAGAGAGCCAATATGGACTTAACAGGCTAAAAGACCTCCCTGTGTAACAATCATTCTATGATTCGTGTGATTAAGAACTTGGAATGTAAATGCTGGAGATTTATTTAGCATTTCCTCACTGAGGTAGATCCACAAGCAAATTATTCAATTCTGCAAACTAATAGACCAAACAAGGAGCCAAGAAGCATGTCCTCAACCCTGACATATAAGGACAAAGTGATGGTGAGAATTGCAATCTTACCCTTCGCAAGCTCATTATGATTTGTTGGGAAAGGATAAGGAGAGTCATATTTTTCAAGCTGCCCTTTGATTTGGATTCTAATCTCTGACAGCGATATAAAATGTGATGTATCATCACTTTGCGAAAACCCCAGATGAGTCAGTTCACACAGGCTGATGAATTATAAGGTTAATGATCTTCCTCTTTCACTGCCCTTTGCATTGTTGTTATTTACTTCTCTATCATCGTCAGAGCAAATGGCGTGATGTCCCAGTTAATCTTTGACCATTACTAACGTTGGAAAATTTCTTCTAGGATGAACTCCCTCCCTAATAGCATTGTGGGTTACCTACACCGAATGGACCACTGTGGTTCATGAAGGCAGCTCACCCCCACTTTCCCAATGTCAAGTAGGAAGGGGCAATAAATGCTGACCAACACACATCCCATGAATGATTTTAAAAGTAAATTCTGATAAAACCTGTTCTTCCTCTCACCTACCCCTCCTCCCACCTCAAGCCGCACCTCCATTTCCCACCTACCAACCTCATCCCGCCTCCTTGACCTGTCTGTCCTCCCCGGACTGACCTATCCCCTCCCCACCTCCCCACCTATACTCTTCTCTCCACCTACCTTCTCCTCTATCCATCTTTGGTCCGCCTCCCCCTCTCTCCCTATTTATTCCAGAACCCTCTCCCCATCCCCCTCTCTGATGGAGGGTCTAGGCCCAAAACGTCAGCTTTTGTGCTCCTGAGATGCTGCTTGGCCTGCTGTGTTCATCCAGCTTCACACTTTGTTATCTCTGATAAAGCAGCAGTAGTTTTCAGAAGATGTTGGGTCTACCTAAAGGGCAGAGATTGATTGAGGATGGGCAATGTTAAAAAAAATCAGAAGTACAATCATCTTGACTTATGAGCTGTGAGATTTCTGTTGTTTCTGTGTATTTTTTTCCTTCAGTCTATTTGGTACAGGGAGAATCACAATGCCACTTCCTGGATTTTGACCCCAGTGACGTTGAAGGAATGGCAACACATTTCCGAGTCAGGATGGTGAGGTGTTTGGAGGGAAACTTGCAGGGGGTGTTCCCATATATCTGCTGCCCTTGTCATTTAAGATTAAAGTGGTCATGGGTTTGGACAGTGCTGTTTAAGGTGGAACCTTGCTGAATTTCTGCAGTGCATCTTGTAGATGATGCGCTCTTGTAGTTTAATGGTCGGAGTTCAGCCAATACCGAAGTCTTCAAAGACCTCTCTCCAAGGCCTGTATATCCCTCCTGGGTTGAGGTATCCACAACTGCTCACAGTACTCGAGATGTGATGTAACCAGGTTGAACAATGAAGCCTAAACCCTTGTAATTTAGTTTGCTACTTATAAAGGCTAGTTGTGCATTAGCCTTTTTGATTATTCTGTTCTATTGAATTGGTACATGGACCTCCAAGTCTTTTTAACCTTCCACTGTATTGTAACTGTGGTTGGTTCTTCCTGTTAGGACATAAGAAATAGATGCAGGAGTAGGCCATTCAGCCCCTCCAATCAATAAGGTCATGGCAGAATTGTCCCAAGTCCCAACTCCTGTTTTGTGTGAGCTACCTAAAGTCCTTGAAATTTCAAAAAAGTCTGCCTACCCCTTCTTTAATACAAGCATGTTGTTAGGACCTTGTGTAGCTGGTAGTGGAGTTGAGTGGGGGAGTAGGACCGAGATTAATGAGCATGCAGGGCAATTGGAAAGTTCATTTTTAAATACGTCTTTACTATTTATGGTGTCTAAATGTAACTAAATGGTGATTGAATGAGCTCATTGTTGTGGGGAGGTGCCAAAGTTGTTCCCTGTGAGGTACTGCATTAATTAAACTCCATTCCACAGTTTTCCAGGAACAATGAACTGCCCTCATTGCTTTTGGATGGCAGGTATCAAAGACGGTTCCTGCTTTCCATTGCTACCCAGGGCTCAGAGTCAAACTAAAACACTAAGACTTTCATAACTGTAAAGCAGTGTCACGTGCTTTGCAGCCAATGAAGGACTTTCCGAAAAGTTGTGCACAGCAAACGCAGAAGCAGCAATCCGAAAAAGAGAGCCTCATAGAATCACAGAGATGTACAGCACAGAGACAGACCCTTTGGTCCAACTCATCCATGCCGCCCTGATATCCTAAACTGACCTAGCCCCATCTTCCACCATTTGGCCAAAATCCCCTTCCTGTTCATATACCAATCCAGATGCCTTTTAAATGTTGTAATTGTACCAGCCTGTACCACTTCCTCTGGCAGCTCATTCCATACACACACCACTCTCTGCATAAGACAATTACGCCTCAGGTCCCTTTTAAATATTGCCCCTCTCACCTTAAACCTATGCTGTCTAGTTTTAGACTCCCTCACCCTGGGACAAAGACCTTGGCTACTCAACCTATTCATGCCCCTCATGATTTTATAAGCTTCTATAATGTTCTTCCCCTCAGCCTCTGAAACACCAGGGAAAATAACCACGGCCTATTTAGCCTCTCCCTATTGCTCCAACCCTCCAACCCTGGCAATATCCTTGTAAGTCTTTTCTGAACCCTTTCAAGCTTCACTACATCTTTCCTATAGCAGGGAGACCTGAATTGAACGTAGGGGAGGCGATGGCCTGGAAGTATTTTTGCTGGACAGTTAATCCAAATACCTGCATAATATTCTGGGGACCTGGGTTGACTTTCAACTGCCCTCTGAGCAATTTGAGAAATGCTGCCTTGCCAGCAATGCCCTCATCCTGTGAATGAATAAAGGAAAAAAAAGTATTCCAAAAATCTGTTTCTGTGATGTTGATTGGGGGATAAATATTGGCTTGCACACTGGGGTTAGCTCTCCTGCTGTTCTTTCAAGCAGTACATTGGAGACGTTCACATTTGTCTGGGCAGACAGATGCGGTCTCTGTTTGCACTGTTATCCCAAAGAAGGCCCTAGTCGCTGTAGGGTGTAACCCAGGTTGAGGGAGACGGATGGAAAGGATGGAAACCATTTTGACTGGGTGGGAACATGTGGGTGAAAGTGGCTATTTCAGTGACTGTTCCACAGAGTCCATTCTGGTGAGTGCTGTCGCAGTTTCTGTGAGTGCTGTACACAATCCCATCCCAGTTACATTCTAATTTCCTTAACCTCGCCCACAATAATAACTAGGCTCAGTGAGCTGGTGGGGTAAAGTTTAGAAATGGAAACCACTGAATATGATTACAAGGCTTGGTCAGTGTAATGTCATGTATGTGTTCAGGATGATTCCTAATGGATAGAGGAATGCTTTACCAGGTAATTATATAGTTAGTTTACGGCTCTTACAGATGGGTGTGATGTATTTGATTCTAAAATTAAGTCAGATGTAAGTTGGGCCTGATCCAGGTTTGGCCTTCTCCAACCTAGTATTTGATTTTATCACAGATGGTCCTTAAAATAGATGGTCCTGTAATAATTTCATTGCACTTTACTACTTTAAGAGTTCTGGCAAGTTCACAGTTTTACATTAATGGATTGGATTAACGGGAGAATGTGTCGGCTTTGCTGTTACTTCAACAGAAACTATAACCCACGGCCTTAGAGAAATAAGGCGGATGTTGAAGTAAAATGGCTGAGGTGTACTTACCTCCCGTTCCAAACCACTTCTCACCGAGCACCATTATTTTTTCCCCAGACTTTGCTTTACCTTTAGTGGGTAGTGGCTGTAGCATTAGGACCGTAGTGACATTCTAATGATCTTTGCTCCTGATGGAAAGCCCTCTCCACCTTCAGTCAGAGGTTTCCCTTGGTCAGGCCTAACTCTCTGGTGGACCCAACCCCGCCCTTTGTGTTCTTGAATTGGTTCACACCCCACCCTGTTGATGCTGCGATTTTGATGCACCTGCCTTCGACCACCCTCCTCTTTCGGCCTTTGGAACTTTGCATTTATATAGCAACTTCACAAGCTCAGGACATCTCAAGGTGATGCTGTTTCTAATGGAAGTGGATTCTGCAGATTTTTTATTAACCTATGGGACCAGGACTGCGCTGGTTGATCGAATATTCTGGTTGATCAAGAGGTCCATATAATCAAAGTAAAAATGGACACTTAAGTAATAGAAACGTAAGTCAGGGGGTGTACATTATCACTGTTATACTTTATATACATCATACATCCCTTAAATTATAATACAAATGTGCCTTCAATAAAACTTAGTGGCAGACAATCCTTTCACTTACACCCTCAGCAGACGTCACAGTAATATCCTAAACTTCCAGTATTTCAGCTATCTCATCAAAGAATCCCTACAGTATGGAAGCAGGCCATTCATCCCATTGAGTCCACACCAACCCTGCGAAGAACATCCCACCCAGATCTACACCCTACCCTATCCCTGTAACCTTACATTTCTCATGGCTAATCCACCTAGTCTGCATATCCCTGGACACAATGAGCAATTTTGCATGGCCGATCCACCCTAACCTGCACAGCTTTAGACTATGGGAGGAAACCAGAGCACCCAGGAAATCCACATGGGCTCTGAAAGAATGTGCAAACTCCACGCAGACAGTCGTCCGAGGCTGGAATTGAACCCGGGTCCCTGCCACTGTGAGGTAGCAGTGCTAACCACTGAGCACGGTGCCACCCATTTCTGCCAGTTTATCCAGAGTACCAGTGCATAAGGGGCCAGTTAAAACAAAGTAAAGCAAACAAAAAACGCTGGAGAAACTCAGAAGCCCTGGAAGCATCTGTCGAGAGAAAAAAGAGTTAATGTTTCAAGTCCATTGACTTTTCTATAGATCAGCTAACTATGCTTGATTTTCATCACATCACAGTCATTCACCAATGCTCAGTAACAGCAGTGGGTACCATCTATAAGATCACTTCAAGAATTCCTGAAGGCCCCAGAAACAACACCTTCCAAATCCACAAACACTCCCGTCTAGAAGGACAATGTACTCAAGATGCTTCATCACAGCTTCTTTTAAAATCTACAGTTCTATGTAAATAATTCCCAGGGATGTAAAGCACATAAAAACAGACCATTTTAGATATTTGAAGATGAGGCTCAATCATTAAATACTCTGAATCATTGTAAATAATGGCTGATATCCAAAATGAATATGGTAGTTCTTGGAAACTACGTAGGTATCATATAAGATTCTTAAGGGAATTGACAAGTGGGTGAGAAGGGATTGTGCCACCTTGCGGGACAGAGTAGAATCAGAGGGCATAGTCTCAGAGTCAGGGGTCAATCTTTTAAAACAAGGTGAGGAGGAATTTCTTCTCTCAGAGGAGAGTGAATCTGTGGATTTATTTACCACTGAGGCCTTTGGTCGCTGCACCATCATGTATATTCCCTGCTGATACAAGACAGATTCCTAATCAATAAGGGAATCCATATTCCCATCAATCCTTGTATTCCAACAGGGGAAAAGGCAGGAAGGTGGAGTTGAGGACTATCAGATCAGCCACGATCCCATTGAATGGCAGAGACCAGTGATGGGCTGAATGCTACTGCTGCTCTTGCATCTTACGGTGTTTTCATTCTAGTCACTTGCCTTAATTGCCTTGTGGCCAATGTGGAGTGGTACCTCACAAGCTATATTGCCAGTTGTGTCTCTCGATATTTGATCTCTTTGAATGGCGGAGCAGGTTCAGAGGGCTGAATGGCCTAGTTCTGGTCCTAGTTCTTGTGTTCTTCTGACATGGATCTGCTTCCAGTCTCAGTTGAGGATAAGGGAAAATGACACAGTGGCTCAGTGGTTAGCGCTGCTCTATCACAGCGCCAGGGACTCAAGCACAATTCCAGTTTTGGGTGACTGTCTGTGTGGAGTTTGCATGGAGTGTGTCTGGGTGGAATGCTGTTAGGAGGGGTTGGTCTGGACTTGATGGGCTGAATGGCCTGCTTCTGTACTCTAGGGATCCTGTTCTATGATATTGTTTGGGCAGTGGGGAAACAAGTGGAGCAGGAGAGGCTGAGACAAATTTCAGCTGCCCCAATCTTTGGGCTATCAGTACTCCAGTACAAGTGCACATTATGCACGTGTGGGAGTGCTGGTTTATCAATGTATCTGTCTGATATCTGTCTACTGTGGGCCGCGGTGTCCATTCAGCAGGGTCGAGATAAATCTTGGGAAGTCAAAATCAGCCTGCTCCTGTCATTAGTTCCTGACAGGCATTGAAGGGGTGAATGGAAGTCAGAGTTTAGAAGTGGGGTGCTTGTGGCTCACTGGTTAGCACTGCTGCTTCACAGCACCAGAGACCCGGGTTTGATTCCACTCCTGGGTGACTGTCTGTGTGGAGTTTGCACATTCTCCCTGTGTCTGCGTGGGTTTCCTCCGGGTGCTCTGGTTTCCTCCCACAGTCCAAAGATGCACAGACGAGGTAGAATGGCCATGCTGAATTGCTTTTCGTGTTCAGGGATGTGTAGATTAGGTGGGTTATGGGGGGATGGGTCTGGGTGGGGTGCTATGTGGGTCGGTGTGGGCTTGTTAGGCCGAAGGACCTGTTTCCACACTGTAGGGATTCTATGATACTATGAAATCAGAGCTCTGACTAAGGCAGAGATTTCAAATAGCACTTGGTCATGTTGCAAAGTTCCACTCTGAAGGAAGTTTGCAATGCTCTGAGTCTCTGCAGGGCCACGGTTTCCCAGTGCCAAAAGCCAATGGAAATGTTGAAGCAATGGTAGACATCTGGAATGCCAACAAAATGCAGGCAGCATTCCATTCGGTGCAGCCTCCTGGAAAACTGAACCAGAAAATAATCTCTGCTACAGCATTTCCAAAAGTACAGGGAGGAAAGGATAAACAAGTCATTCAAAACAACTTTGCAAAGTGCTTCGAAGTACTGATCATTGAGGGCTATCTGCATTGACCCAAAACCATCACCTGACAAAGTATTTAGAGTTTTGGCCTGTCCACAAATGAACTAATGCCCTTGAACGTGGCAGATTGGAACGTTATGAAAGAAAAGACCCACAAGTATGTCACACCTTTCATAACCATTGGACACCTCAAAGAACTTTGCAGCCAATTTGGTGCTTTTTAGAATTACGTTTTATTGTCACATGTACTCAAGTACAGTGAAAAGTGTACACCGCGCTATCTTGGGAACTAAGTACTTTGGCACAAATCTTAGGCATTGAAATAGATTAGGTTCAAAATAGAGAAATAAGGGAGAAAGCTAAAAGTTCTACATTGCAGTTCTTCATAGCATAAATTAGGAAAACAAAGAAATAAAGTTAAAGATAAATGTTACAGGTTACTAGGTAGGAAATGGAGGTGCGGCTTGAGGTGGGAGGAAGGGATGGGTGAGAGGAAGAACAGGTTAGGGAGGCAGAGACAGGCTGGGCTGGTTTTGGGACGCAGTGGGGGGAGGGGATGAGCTGGGCTGGTTGTGTGATGTAGTCGGGGGAGGGGACGAACTGGGCTGGTTTTGGGATGTGGTGGGGGAAGGGGAGATTTTGAAGCTTCGGGTGACATCATTGTGGCATGGTTAACAAACAACAATGGGCCCAGCACTGACCCCTGAGGCACACCACTAGTCACAGGTCTCCAGTCCAACAAGCATCCTTCCACTATTGCTCTCTGCTTCCTACCATCAGGCCAATTGTGTATCCAATTTGTCAACTCTCCCAGATTCCATGTGATCTAACCTTCCAGAGCAGCCTACCCTATATGGAACCTTATCAAGGACCTTACTGAAATCCATATAGACCATGTTTGCTGCCCCGCTCTTCCTGGTCACTTCATCAAACTCTAACAAATTTGTGAGACATGATCTTCCACTTACAAAGCCATGCTGACTACTCTTAATCAAACCCTGTCTTTCCAAATGCATGTATATCTTATCCCTCAGAATCTTCTCAAGTAACTTACCCACCACAGATATTAGGCTTTCTGATCAATAATTCTCAGGGTTTTCTTTGCAGCCCTTCTTGAATAACGGCATAACATTCTCTACCCTGCAGTCTTCCAAGATCTCACTCATGGCTAGTGATGATGCAGTATATCAGTGAGGGACCCTGTGATTTCTTCCCTAGCCTTTTGCAGTGTTCTCAGATTTATTTGGTCAGGACCAGGAAATTTGTCCCGCTTCATATGTTCTAATACGTTTAATGCCTCCTCCAGCGTGATATGGACTGTCCCCAAATTATTGCCAGTAACTTCTTCAAGTTCACAATTCTTTATGTCTTTCTCCACAGTAAGCACAGAGGAGAAATTGTCATTGAGGACCTCACCCATCTTCTGTGGTTCCACTCATACATGTCCACTTTGGTCCTTGAAGGGTCCTATTCTCGCTCTAGTTATTCTTTTCCCTTTAATATACTTAAAGAATCTCTTTGGATTCACCCCAATCTCCTCAGCCAAAAATACCTCCTGACCCCTTCTCGACCTCCTGGATTTAAGATCTGCATCGGCCAGTGGGAATGTTTTGACACGCTTGAGGAGCTGATTGGCCGTTGCTCTTTCATACATTAACTTGTTTCCCCTTTAATCCAATGGATAGAACCATGGCTAGTTCAGACAATGAAATGACGGAAGGATTTAATCCATCTTGGCTGAAGCCTATCATAGCAGTGTTTGCACTTTACCCTAACTTTAGGCTGTTGGAGCACAGTGGTAACGTCCCCATTGCTGGACTAGGGGTCCAAGACGCAATCCCTCCTCTCCCACATATGATAAAATATCTGAACAGGTTGACTAATCATATCTTCCTCCCCGTGGGCCAGCGAGTGCAGGTTCAGGTCTCACCTGTCCTGGAAGGCATGTCATAAGATGTGGATTAAAAATCATTTAATTGTCAGGTAATTGTGGCACAATAGTGATGTCCTATCTCTGCACCTGGAAGTCTAGGTTTAAGCGGGAGACGGTGGTGATCCAGATTAATCCAGATTCTAGTAATCCAGAACCACTTTCCATTGAATTATTGTCCATTGTTGTAAAAATCCACCTGGTTCATTCATGTCCTTCAGGGAAGGAAACCTGCCATCCTTATCTGGTCTGGCCCATGTGTGACTCCAGGCACTCAACATCATAGGTGACTCTTAACTGTCTCCTGGGCAATTAGGGATGGACAATAAATGATGGTCCAGTGGTGACATCCACATATCTAGAGCAAATAAAAATGAAAGCCTCACCTGCTGCACGTGGGTGTCCTAAGATATCTGAAAAGATCAATTGAAACAACCTCACTGTAACGTAAGTGTTGAAGGCTGGTGTAGTGAACAATGCAAATAGTATGTTAGTGATGTGAGTAGGTATTTAATTTGATGAATGACGCCAGTGTCATGGGGAGTAGAAGAGATTGAAAACATTTGGAGCCTTAATTTAACTCCAATCTATACTGAAGCAGAAAATTGCCAACCGAAATTAAAAATTCATCTTCAGTTCATTGCTGCTATCATTCTCTTTAGACGTCCTATACCCACAACCAATTATTCAGAATCCTAGCGTTCAAAAGGCTCAGCATCTTAGGTGAACAACTGTACAATGCACAAACAGTCGTGTGTATTTCCTTGAACAGAGGCGAGTGTTCAGAAAGTAGACGTGCTGTAGCGTCGCTCTGGCAATAATGAACTCCTTGTGACAAATTGGAAATGGCACAAGCCTGATTAACCATGTTGCCAGCTCCGTGTCTGAGCTGAAGAGGTGCTATTCTTTTCCTCTCAATTCATGCCAGCTGAGACACTTGTCAGTCTGGGTCAGTCTTCAACTCAGAAAAGCAAAGGCTAAAAGAAGGGAACCTGTGAACAAAACTTCCCCACTCTGTGTGGCAAATGTTGCTTGAAGACTTTTTGATAACTTTTTGGTTTCCGGCATAAACTTCAACTTGCCCAGAACAAATTTATTTCTCAGGGTCAGAAACGTAGGCAGGAACTTCTTGTAAGGAGCCAAAGGGTGCACTAAAAAGTGGGAGCAAATTACTGCAGATGCTGGAATCTCGGCTGAAAACAACAAATCTGGAGATCACAGTGAGTCTGAGCTCTGGTGAAAAGTCGTCTAGACTAAAAATGTTAGCTTGCTGTCTTTCCATGTGTGTTGTCTGACACACTGTGATCCCCAGCATTTGTGGCTTTGAATCACTAGGAAGTACCACTGGTCAAGTGGTACTAAAGATCTACTAAAGCCTGGGAGATAGCAAGAACTTCAGATGTTGGAGTCCGAGGTAACACAGTGTGGAGCTGGAGGAACACAGCAGGCCAGGCAGCATCAGAGGAGCAGAAAAGTTGATGTTTTTGGTTGGGAGCCTTTTTCAGGAATGGGTGAGTATGAAGGGTGCTCAGAAATAAATAGAGGGGAGGGGTGGGGCTGGGGTGGGATGGTGATAGGTGAGTGCAGGTAGGCAGGGGTGGGGATTGCTCAGTGAAGTGGGAAGGGCACATAGGTGGGAGAGAAGATGGACAGGTTATATCAGGTCAAGGACGCAGGATGAGAAGGAGGGTTGGTCACGGGATGAGGCCGGGGGTGGGGAGATTTTGAAACTGGTAAAGTCCACATTGAGACCTTTGGGTTGTAGGTTCCCAAGGCAGAATATGAGGTGCTGCTCCTCCAGTTTGTGGGTGGTGTTATTATGACACTGGAGGAGGAGGCCCAGCTTGGACATGTCGCCCAGGAAGTGGGAGGGGGAGTTAAAATGGTTTGCGACTGGAAGGTGTTGTCGTATGTTGTGAACAGAGTGCAGACGCTCTGCAAAGCAGACTCTGAGCCTCTCATTGGTCTCACTGATGTGGAGGAGGCCACATCGGGAGCAGCAGATGCAATACACCACATTGACGGATGTGCAGATGAACCTCTGTCTGATGTGGAAGGTTTGTTTGGTGAAGTTGGGTGAGAAGGGCGGCATAGGGGCAGGTGTAGCACTTCCTGTGGTTGCAGGGTTAGGTGCCGGGGGGGCTCCTCCCAGATGGGACGTTCCACTCCCGAAAATCCCAGATGTTCACTTACTTCAAGGACCGCAACACCACTCCCAGCACCCCACCCCTTCCCCCCATCGGTGGTTGAAAATGCCATCAATGCCAGCAACCACATCTCTTGTGTTTCCCGCACCTCTGCCCTCACACCCCCCTCCCTGCAATAAAAGTAACAACAGAATCCCCCTTTGTCCTCATGTACCACCCCACCAATCTCTGCAAACAGCATACCATTCTCCGCCACTTCCACCACCTCACAACCGAAGAGATATTTCCCTCCCCCACCCCTATCTGCCTTTCATAGGGACCTCTCTTTCCGCAACTCCTTTGTCTGTTCCACATGCCCCACTGCCCCCGGCACCAAGCGTGAGCTGGCTTGATAGAGGAGGCAAAGAAAAACTGTTAGCACGCATGAAAAGATCACAAATCAGAGGACATAGATTGAAAGTGATTTGCAAAAGGAGCAAATGTGATATGAGAGAGTACTTTTCCCTGCAGCGAGCGGTGAAGGTATGGAATTCACTTCCTGGATGTGTACTTGAGGCAGGTTCAATTGAGGCATTCAAGAGCATGTTGGACAATTATTTGGATAGAAATACTGTGCAAGGGAAGAAAAGCAGCAAATTGGCACCAAGTAATGATGCTTGTTCAAAGATCCAGTGCGGAAATGATGGGCTGAATGCCTCCTTCTACGCTGTAACATTTCTGTGATTCTGTATCGCAGCCACTTCAACCTCTCAATATTCTGGACAGGGACTTTGGAAGAAGCTCCAGGTAAATTGGAACACACTGCAATGAAATCAGGGTCGATCCGTAGATATTTACTGTATAGAAGGAGGCCATTCGACCCGTCCATTCTGTGCTGCATATTTGCTGATGTGGTCCAAAATCACTGCCACTTACTCCACATAGCCCAGTGCAGAGCACAAAATTCAAAATTGGTTTTCCAAGTGTGAATGTCAGCCTCAGCTGCATCTTGCGCTGAGACATCATGTGTCATTGAGTCATAGAATGGTGAATATCTATAACACAAGAAAAAGCCCTAAGATGTCAGCCTTGGTCATGTAGTCTAATAGTCCTTCACACAAGGAGCTTGCCCTAAGCCCCTAATTTGAATATCTTTGAAACAGTTTGAAGTTAGCAACACCTGGTGATTCTCTGACAACCACAGAAGTATGATCCACTGCTCGTTCATCTTATCAAATCCTTACTGTAATGTGAGTAAGCTGTGTTAAATTTGCCGTTAGAACCAGTCTACAAATGATAACTAATGGTTTCCGGCATCGTCTAATCTTCAGGACTATTAAAAGATCATTTTCTGCAGAGAAGTCAGAATATGATTAAGGATCCAAACCGGTAGAAACTTGGAGGGACTAATGAAAGAAGTAATCAGATATAAATTGTGTTCAGTGTAAACATCAAATGTTTAGCGAGTTCTGCTCTGTTCACACTGCTATCATTACCTGACACTCAGTGTCTCTCAGAGACTGAAATTCTCCAGTTTCAAATCATCTTTAGAAACAACCAAACATCACTTAATTGCTGATCACTGCGCAGACTTGTCTGCTTTGTTTACAGCGAGGCCTAAATAGATACTGCTGGTGGTTTGTGATCTTTAGTTACAAATTCTGGAAGGAAAAACTAAATACATACAAGGTCATATCAATGGCTCAATGGTCTTACAGTCTGGCAACACTGAATAACATTTTTGCATCTTTGTAGGAAGTAGCATTGATGTTGCGCCTTACAATTGCCTCTAAGATGGTAAATCGAGCCTTTCACAGGGTATTGGAACATGCACAGTGCTGTTTGGGGTTTGTAGGGTGGGGTAGTTCCCAGGGTTTTGACCCAATGACACTGAAGGAATGACAATTTATTTCCACGTTAGGGTGGTATGCGATTGGGAGAGGAGCGTATCAGTAGTGGTATAGCTTATACAGTACTCTGCATCCTTGTCTTTGAAGGTGATGGGGCACAGATTCAGAAGAAGCTGTTTAAGGAGAGTGGGGTGGAATTTAACAGGATATAGAATGGTCACATCCTTGGCAACATATTGAATATTAGTGTTAACAAGGTGTAGAGCTGGATGAACACACCAGGCCAAGCAGCATCTGGAAAGCTGATGTTTTGACCCGAAACATCAACTTTCCTGCTCCTCTGATGCTGCTTGGCCTGGTGTGTTCATCCAGCTCTATACCATGTTATCTCAGATTCTCCAGCTTCGGCAGTTCCTACTATCTTTGAATATTAGTGTACCTGCTTTTAATATCTTTACATTTTAAAAAAATTATTTGATTATGCTGACCATCTCTTGTGCAGTTCTGTCATGAGCTACCTTGCAGTCAAATGATAACACATTCGTCTCGTGTTTCAAAATCAGACATTCGTCTTGTAAGGGTGACATGATCTTTATTTTATTCTCAACATAAAAAATGCCTTGGGCTTAATTGCCTTTGCAGCCTTGATGTTTATTGACATCTGCATTAAGTTCCTCAATCAAGATACCAGCAGCTTCCTGACTGTGTGTTAATGAGCTGAAAGGGTACAAATTTACATTCCTAGTTGAATATTAATCTGCATTTGAAGAGCCATCATGTTTGTGATTAAACATTTGGCAAATCTCTTCTTTTCATGTTGTTTGTGCATGATATAATAAGATTTCAATCTCACTGAGAACCGAAATGGAGTAGATTCTTATCTTCACTATGCTGTTGGGGGAAGGGAACTGCTGACCCTTATAGAACTTCGATGACCTTCCTTTTAGACAGAAGAGAAAAAGACTTGAATTTATATGTGACTTTTAACAACCGTCTGAGGGACCTCAAAAGCATTTTACAGTCACTTAAATACTGTTGAAGTATTGATAAACAAAGACATGCTGCTGAAGTTTTTTTTAAATCTTGCATATATGAGGACAAATGCAAGAATGCCAAATTTCAAATGATCACAACAATTTATACCTCAAAATGAAAGTAGGCTGATTGTTTGATGGTGTGATTTTGTCTCCCATAAAGTGTTTTTGCCAATACTCATAGTCAATCTTATCTCAGATCTTTTGAAGAATGACACTGTACTGGAAGCATATTGCTCTCTTGTAACTAAATAGCCTAATATTAGCCCAAATTCTTATGTGCCTGAAGAATGTAATGATTGTATATCGTAGTTAGTTTTAATAAATGTTTGTTGGATTCATCAACACATCCCAGCAAACAAATTGAACATGTTTGAGCCTTGCATCTTTTTTGACTGACCTGGGGCAATTGGGGTGGCTATATTTACTCATTGCTTTCTCCTTGGAAACACATCAACCATTCAAAGGTAGTAGGAACTGCAGATGCTGGAGAATCTGAGATAACAAGGTGTGGAGCTGGATGAACACAGCAGGCCAAGCAGCATCTTAGGAGCAGGAAAGCTGACGTTTCAGGCCTAGAACCTTCATCAAAAACGTCAGCTTTCCTGCTTCTCTGATGCTGCTTGTCCTGCTGTGTTCATCCAGCCATTCAAGGGGACTGGTCAACCAGTATGTATCATTTTCTGCTGTGCTTATTTGAAATTTGGCATTCTAGCATTTGTCCTAATAAATGCAAGAGAAAAAGCTTCAGCAATATGTCTCTCCTGTTAGAATGAATTAAGTTTTGTACAACCAAAGTGAGTAACATCCTGCTGTTTATTATGGAGTTTGCTGTTCTTGTATTGGACGTCACTGCTATCAACACTAAAACAGGAATTGCACTTCCAGAAAAGTGCCCAATTAGTTGCAAAAAGCTTTAGGACATTCACATGCAGTCATGAAAGTCACAGTGTGAATGTGAGCATTTCTTTTATTGATGGAGTGTGTGGCTTTACTACATTGTGGTGCCCAGCAATATGGCCTGTGCCATTTTGAAGAGGGGCCTGTCACTGGGCTTCCATAGATGCTACTTTTTCAGGTGATAGGCCCCTCATCATATGTGATTCTTGCTTTGGTTTGCAGGTGGCTTGCTCGAAGGCCTAAGATTCAAGGGTGGGTGGGTAGTGGTTGTGGGTGTTGGTGTTGCTGGGGGTGGCACCTGATCTTTGCCAGCCTCAATTTGGCGAACTGCATCAGATTGGCTGCAAATTGCCTTAGAAATTGTGGCTTCACCTTCCTCATGTGACTCTGAGGATCTTTTCCTCTTAAATCAAGCTGTGAAGGTAGATATCTGCCTCAGGGCACTGATCTGCTTACTGTCCTCAGCAGGAAGTATTGACATGTCTAGGCTGAAGGCAACAGAGGTTCTCTGACACAATCTCCATAGCAATTACTTCCACTAATCAGATTCGACACGCCCAGCCAATCAGAGCCCTTTTTACATGCAATATACACTGTTCAAAGACAAAGTTGCTGGAAAAGCCCAGCAGGTCTGGCAGCATCTGTGATGGAAAAAATAGAGTTAATTTTTCGGGTCCAGTGACCCTTCCTCAGAACTGAGAAAGTACACTGTATATTGCTCAGAATACCTCAGAATGTAGACGTTTGAAATTTGATATTCTTGAGTCTGTCTTGATGAGTGCAAGTTGGAAAACTTGAAAAAGCATTATCATTTTTAAACAACACTTTCCAATGTGCGAAAGACTCTCCTTAAATTTAAGTTGTTGTTTTGAATGTGCTTGGAACTAAACGCTAAATGAAGGTGCTACAGAAATGGAGGCTGCCATTATAGATAACACCTGCCATTCCCCCAGATGTTGTAGAGGAGACAGAGTGATGGTCGGCAGGTACTCCTGACCATCCTGCCAGTACGCACAGCGAAGAGTTTTTAAGAAATTAACTTTACGTTGGTCTCCCTGAAAGGATGGCTGGTCAGGTTCCATGGAAGCGTGTACTAGATGGTTTTCAGTGGTTGTTAAGAGGTCAGTGAGTAAACACAACATGAAGGTGCACAAACACGGAATTATTGCAGCACAGGACAAGGACATTCTGCCCATTCTTTCTATACTAGCCCACCAAATGAGCTTTTTTAAAATTCATTGGTTGTGGGTGTCACTGGCTGGACCAACATTTATTGCTATATCACCCAGAGAGCAACCACATTGCTACAGGTCACATCTTGGCCAGACCAGGTAAGTTTGGAAGATTTCCTTCCCTAAAGGACGTTAGTGAACCAGACATTTTCTGACAATTAGCAATGGTTTCATGGTTATCATTGGAGGCTTATTTCCAGATTATTATTGAAATCAAATTCCACCTTCTGACATGGCAGGAGTTGAACCCAAATCCCCGAAACACGACCTGGTTCTCTGGTTAATTGTTGAGCAACACTAGGCCATCATTTACCCCAACCTTGTGCCTTCATTCCATAATGTTGCACGTTCTTCCTTTCCAGATAATTTCTGATTGATGCACCATTTGACTCCATCTATACCGTGAGGTTTACCTTTTTGGTCATCGTTGCCTCTTTTCCCAATCACCTTCCATCAGCTGCCTTTCACCAATATTTCTTGACCCTTCTACCAATGGGATCAATTACTCCCTATCTACTCTGTCCAATCCTCTCATGATGTAGAGTGTCTCTATTTAATCTTCACATTAGATGACAAAAAAAATCAAAGAACATTTTGAACAAAAAAAAGTCAAACTCACCGTGCAATGTGCAATTCACTGCTAGCTTCCATGAGGCTTTCCTCTAAAAAGGGAAATTAAAAGGAATGGAATGTGAGCTGGGAGTGAAATTAGACGAGATGACTCACAAGGAGAAATGCGCCAACATAGACTCCATGAGCCAAGTGTTCTGTTCTTGTGGCATGGTATTCAGTGTGTTGAAACGTATTCTCATTTTTGCATGATTCTTAAACACATAGGAGGAGGGTTACAGGCATGAGGGAAAATATGTGCCAACAGGCTTAAGTTAGCATTCAGGGGTTGAATGTTGGTGGCACGTTTGAGGCACACCAAAGAGCTTGAATTTGGGAAACAAGGCTGACACCCCAGTAGAGCCTCTGGAATTCTGTATGAATGAATGTGCTGTCCTTCAAGTGAGCCATTATCAGCTAGCTCAGGTGAGTGTCAATTAATCCACGGAACTATTTGGAAGAACAGCAGACAATATGTGTCACAACCAATGATTATCCTTTGGTCAACATCAACCAAAATGTATTAACTGGCCATTATTACATTTGCTGTTTCTGGGCACATGCAAATTGGCTGCCATTTTATTACAAAAATAGAGACAAAACTTCAGGAGCTTTTAATGCGATGGAAAAGGACTTTGAGGTTTTCTGAAGTCATGAGGTGGAGGAGCCAGTGTTGGACTGGGGTGGACAGGATCAGAAGTCACATGACACCAGGTTATAGCCCAACAGGCTCATTTGAAATCACAAGCTTTCGGTGGGATTCAAAATCCACCATGGCAGCTGGTGGAATTTAAGTTAAGTTAATAAATCTGGAATTGAAAACCAGTCTCAATGGTGGTGACCACAACAGCTGTTGTCGATTGTTGTAGAAACCCATCAGGGTTCGCTAACATGAGGAAGGAAATCTGCCAGCCGTACCCAGGCTGGCCAACATGTGACTCCAAATCCACTGCAGTGTGGTTGGCTATTAACTGCCCTCTGCTAGAGTTCAGGGGAAGTTAGGGACATGCAACAAAATTTGGACCTACCTCCCAGGAAAGGGATTTTAAAACATCTTTTTAACTTGAAGAAGTATCGTTGTTACCGTGTAACTTTGCCGATACGTAGGAGACCAAGCTATAAATCTTTTATGATCTACTTTTCCTTACAATTTTCACAATTTGCATAAGTTGCACAAAGCATCCTGGATTGAGGCGTGGTTTTTATGAGCTGGTGCGACTGGCAGAACATCCATTATAAAGCTTCCAAGAGAATTTGTTCAAGATGCACAGTTGTTAGTCCTCTAAGTCATTTTTATAGATAATCCCTGCACACACACAGTTACTGAGACAAAGGTTGATTACAGAATAATATGATTCTCAAGCTTCAAACATGGTAGACAAGGGAATTAGCTTTTCTGTATGGCAGGACACAGCCTATTTTGATTTCCCAAGGTTCTAGTAGAACATACGGGATTGTCTAGGAATAGTCTGATGTGATTAAGGGGTTTGTGCAGCAGGACTACAGAATTAAATTCATTACATTCCACAGAGTAAGTATGAATAGACCATGAATTAATCAGCGGTGCCCCAGGAGCCTAGGTGCAGAATCTGTGTCGATGCTCTACTACAACACTGAGGGTGTGCTGTACTGCCCTTCTTTCAGAGGAGACACTAATCTAAGGCTCTGACTGCCCTGTCCGCAGCATGTGTAAGATCCTGTGGCGTTACTTTGAAGAACAGGTTAATTCTCCCTGGTGTGTTGGCCAATACAACTGGGACAGATGGTCCAGTCATGACCATGTTGTTGTTTGTGGGAGCTTGCTGTGCACAGATTGGCTGCTGTGCTTCCTGTAGTACAGTAGCGATTATGCATCAAAAGTAGATACATGGCAGTACAGAATTGAAGTTTTTTGAAAATAAGAGACCTGTTATCAAAGTTTCTTGCTTTCTGTTTATCAATACAAGAATGCTGCATTTCGTGAATGAGAAAGGACCAATCGGCACCCTTTTCACATGCACATAAATTGCTACTGTCTTTGAAATTTGGTGCTGTACTCTTTGTTAAATTGCACTCTTGGGACAAGGGTGTCCCTGGCTGGTCCAGCATTATTGCTGCGCCTAGTTCTAGAGTCATAGAGTCATAGACATGTACAGCGCAGAAACAGACCCTTTGGTCCAACTATTCTATGTTGAACAGATATCCTAAATAAATCTAGTCCCGTTTGCCAGCATGTGGCCCATATCTCACTAAATGCTTCCTATTCATATACCCATCCAGATGCCTTATAAACATTATAATTGTGCCAGCCTCCACCACTGCCTCTAGCAGTTCACTCCATACATGCACCACCCTCTGCATGAAGACATTGCCCCCTAGGTCCCTTGTGAATCTTCCCTCTCTCACCTTAAATCTAGGCCCTTTAGTTTTGAACACCCCTACCCTGGGGAAAATACCTTGACCCACCCTGGCCATGCCCCTCATGATTTTATAAACTTCAATAACGTCACCCCTCAGCCTCTGCTCCATGGAAATAGCTCCAACCTATTCAGTCTCTCCCTGTAGCTCAAACTCTCCAACCCTGGCAACATCCTTGTAAATCTTTCCTGAACCCTTTCAAGTTTAGCAACATCTCTCCTATAGCAGGGAGACCAGAATTGCATGCGATATTCCAAAAGTGGCCTCACCAATGTCCTGCACAGCTGCAACATGACCTCCCATCTCCAAAACTCAATGCACTGACCAATAAAGGCAGGTGTGCCAAACACCCTCTTCACTGTCCTTTCTAGTGCCCTTGAGAAGGTGGGAGAGAGCTGCCTTCTCAAACCACTGCAGTCCTCTTGACCCACAATGCCATTAGGGAGAGAGTTCCAAGATGTTGACCCAGTGACACTGAAGGAATGGTGATATATTTCCAAGAGAGGATGGTGAGTGGTTTGGAGGGGACCTTGCAGGCGGAAGTGTTCCCATGTATCTGCTGCCCTTGTCCCAGATGGAAATGGTCATAAGATGGGAAGGTGTTATCTGAGGATCTCTGGTGAATTCCCTCCCAGCGCTGCAGGCCTGACTACAGCCCAGGGAATGCAGCAGTTCAAGAAGGCAGCTTACCACCACCTTTTTAAGGGCAACAATGGATGAGCAAGAAATGCTGGCCCAGCCAGCGATGGAGTTAAAAGAAATCCCAGATGTAAAATTTGCAGTTGCCACTTGTGGAAGAGAATTTTAAACTTCATGGGACTGTAAATGATTTGCTGGGTTCCCTGAATGGAATCATTTTAATTGTGACACAATGACAGTAAAATGCGAAGTGGAACGCATGAATGTGGAAGAGTAAGATAAATCTGCCCTTAGTCACTGCAATGGGTCGCTGAGGTTTTTCTTGCAATGGGGTGAGCACTTGTATTTTTATACCTTTCAATGTAATTTCTTGCTCCTGTCTGCCTGCTTTAATGATGTTTTTCCTCAAGACTGTGAGAGCCTCGTTTCACCTGCTGCTGCTGATTATACACATCTTCCCCAACATTCTTTATTTCCTGATTTTCTCTATCGAAATTGAACGCACTGCCTCAGGAATTAGCTCCCCTCTCTTTCCCTCTCTGTTCATGCTTCACTGTGTGGAATTTTTGACACCAACTTTAAAGCATGCTAGAGCGGCTTTATGCGTTGGATGATCAAAAACACTGTTTGATGCAGCTCGTAATTCCTTGTCAAGGAGTTACTGCGAGTACCTGGAAACCGGATTGAATGCTGCAGGAGCAACACTGCAGTTATTCCCAGATGATTTCATGAACAAAAGGCCGGCTGCATGTAAAACGTGACAAAGATTGCATCTTACCCCGCAACCCCTGTCTTTAATCTTGACCGTGCTATGTCAACGTCATCATTAACAACGAGCAAACAAGATTAAGTTGGGACATTTAGCCGGCATGGACGAGTTGAACAGAAGGGCCTGCCTCTGTGCTGTATGACTGTATAATTGTAATGGAGACTGTAGAGGTGAAATATTGCAATCAGAATTGATCACAATGAAATTTCCTTAAGTGACAGATAATTTTGTTTAAATGTTCGCTGAAGGTTTTCAGACCTTGCAACACAACAGAGTTTGAAAGGGACTACTGTTTACTTTTGAAGCTATTTCAGCCATTAGGCTTATTTGTAAAGACGGTGCTCAGGGACTAGTGAGAGAATAATAGAATCTCCCTCAGCTCATTCTGGGCTGTCTCTCTCAAAAGATGAACACAACATTGAGTTCTTCAGTCTGCCATGGTAATTGCTGGGTTGATGGGGGCCAGGTCACAGATCGGAGGATAGCATATTGCAAATACAAGTCTGGGTAGTTAATTCACATTCAAAGTCCACAGGACAGCGATAATGTTTCCTGTTTTTTCAATCAGAACGATTAGACAGTCATGCTTCCATGAATAAAATTTAACTTATGGATTCAGTTTCTAGCATCATTCAACAGAGAGGACAAGGGCTCTTGTGCGCAGTTATAGTGTCCCTACCTCTGATGGGATCAAGTCCCACCTGCTCCAGAAGCATGCAAGTACATTTGGGGCCCCATTGCAATGGGTAGTGTCCCTATCTCTGAGTCAGGAGGCCTGGGTTCAAGTACCATCTGCTGCAGAGGTGTGTCATAGCATTTCTGAACAGGTTGATTAGAAAAATAGGCTTTCTTAACAAAGAGAAAAAAGAAGAGGTTGGGGCACTGGTCTCACAGTGGTAATGTCCTTACCTCTGAGCCAGGAGGCCAGGGCTTAAATCCCACTTGCTTCAGAGGTCAGTAGTAACATCTCTGAGCAGATTGTTTAGGAAAATCACAGATTTGGCCCATCACAATGTTGCCGCCTGTTTGCGGGAGGTGACCAGCCAGTCACAGTTTCCCATTCAATCTGCAGATTTATAATGTCCAATAGTCATCCAAGTCCATTTTGACATGTATGGATTGAATCTGTCTCTACCGTCCTATCCAGCAGCACATTCCACGTCATAACAGCTTATGGGATGAGAAATCATTCACCCCTTGGCTCTGGTTAATTTATCTATAAACCTAGGATCTGCGTGTGAAAATTTTGCTCAGCGATTTGGACTGTGATGCGGAATGACACCAACGGTGGAGGTTAAATTCTCATGCCAAATGTGGTGCCTTTGCAATCTGCCCCAGGCTTGCTGCAGAGTGGTGCCCCCAAGCGTGTAGGCACTGCCTCTCCCAGAAGAGAGCAATGCTTTTGGTCATTCATGGACTATGACAAATAGCACAACACCAAATCTCTGACCACCCCATCAGAGCAAACAGTGGCCCAGATATTCTGATGACCAAATAATTGTTGGAGCAGCGTAGACTTGAGTTGCACGTTGGAATCATGACAAATTCCAAACTCCGAATGAACTGCTTGGGAAATTGAACATTCCAATGGGCCACTCCCCTCCATCTTGAGCCTCTGACAAAGCCCCTCAGAGAGAGAGATTTCCAAGGTTTCAGACTTGCATAAGATTAAAAAATATCCAGGATATGTTAGGGGATTGAAAACCTGCGCTAACTTCTGGGTAACTATTAATCTACCCCCCCCCCCCCCCCAACTCACCTTTAAGTTCTGAAAATGACACCTCTCCAACCAGAATCAACAGAAAGCTGACGTCCAATCCCCCCAACTTGAGGCATCCTTTTAATGTCTGGCATTGTTAGACCTTACATCCAACTTCCAACCCAGTATCACCAGGCTAACCTTCCCCACACCAGCATGACGATTGCCCAAATCCTCAAACCAGACATTGTCCCACTCCACCCACTCACCCCCACCCCCGCACTTGTTGGACCCTACGACCTGACTGCCGCTGTTCAACCCCACTCTCTACCCACTGTAAGCAGTCATCCACTCACTTGGCTCCTACCCACCTGGCACCCTAGCTCCTCATTGATGGGGTACTCTGGACCCCACCCCTCACCTACATAACCCCCTAAGCACCTCACCACCTGCCACCTTGTCCACTCACTCATCTTCCACCCAATCCGTCTGGCAACCTACCCTTTCCCGACTCTACTCATGAACCTGTACTGTCCAGCTGGCTCGCTAATCCTTACCCACTTGGCGCGTTACCCCATCACCCACCGTCTGGCACACCATCTCACACACTTACCTCTCCTCAGTCACTTTGGGGTCTTTAAGCAACTTAACTCCTGCAATATCCAGTTTTTTAAAAAATGGTCTGCCTTGACATGCCGTGCTGAATCAGCATGGAATGCATTTTTCCCAGGTTTCCTCTGACGGACAAATGTGGGATTGGCCAGACTCTGAATTCTGGCTGTAAACATTATCTTTGGGTCAGCAGTAATTGGAAAATCTGCACTTTTTTTTCTCCTTAAGTTATTCTAGCACTGCCCCTGTGTCATTTTAAATACCTCAATTAAATCTCTTGCTTCGCTGGGGAGAATAACATGTTCCTGTCATTTCTTATTCAGCAGATACCATGTATTCAACAAGAGAAAATAGACCAATTGCCTTCCCAAAGTAGTTTTGAGTGTTGCAATCTGGTTGTTTTCTTCCTGGTCTCAAGGACCTCACTCTGCAGTGGTGCTCGTCGTGTAACTGTACTAGTGATGGAAAGAAGTTGAATGTTTCTTCACCCACCCTCCTCCACATCAAAACCTAATTGCAATGAAATTACTTTAAACCTGAAGGAGGGTCACTGGACCCCAGATGTTAACTCTGCTCTCTCTGCACAGATGCTGCCAGATCTGAGTTTTTCCAGCCATTTGGCTGATTTCCAGCGTCTGAAGTTCTTTGATTTTGTTTTTCGTTTAGAATTTGAACCCAGGCCTTCTGACCCAGAGCTGGGGACAGCAGCATTGCACAAGAAGCCATGCTGTCTAATGTCCTCAGTGTGCCGTATGAACATCTCTGAGTGCTTCCCAGCAAGCACAGCATTAACATCAGATGGTCCAGAAGCCAATCTAGACATATGTTACTCTTTAAAAACACAGTTACAAGATGATGATGTATTAACATATGTTTTTATTCACACTTCTGTCGAGTTCTCTTCACAAAATGCCGTATTCAGACGGAGATTTTTGTGGCAACATTGGCACAGAAATGATTTGAGTGGATTAGTGAGTCAGAGTGTGTGAAGATTTGACAGCAGTAGAGATACAGTTACTCACTGCTCAGCAGTCTTATTGCTGCAGCTATTCCTGATTCTTGTTGCCCGGCTGGTTCCTCTCATAATGCCAACAATGTTAGTTGATTCGAACAAACATGACAGAACTGTGGCAGTTTATTCATAATTGTTTGATCTTTGGTTCACTAATGTCCTTGAGGGAAGGAAATCCGCCATCCTTCCCTGGCCTGGCCTACTTGTGACTCCACGCCCACAGAAATGTGGTGGACTCTCAATAGCCCTCTGAAATGGCCTAGCAAGATCTCTTCAAGGACAACTAGGGACAGCCAGTTAGTGACACAACATTCCCAAAAATAATTATTAAAAGAAATTCCCTACAGCTCTCTGCCTTGCTATGCCCCTCATTCCACCTTTAAGATGCTTCTTAAAATCTATCCTTTACCAAACTTATGGCCTACTGTTTTCCTATGTGACCTGATGTCATGTTTATTTGATAGGTTACTGTGGAGTGTTATGGGAGTTAGAAGACGTAACGTCACTGAACTTAAAAATACTCAATAATGAAAGAGAGCTGAAGTCTTGCTCAGTTCTTCATGTGGCTGACCGACTGAGTCATTCATTGTCACTGAATACATGACTGCAGTGCGCCAGCAAATACAGCATTCTGGGATTTGTATTCATAAAACAATTAGTTCCCATCTCATTAAAAGTAATGTAGCAATGGCTTAGATCATAGACCATAAATGATAGGAGCAGAAACAGGCCATCCAGCCCATTGAGCCTGCTCTGTGGTTCAATGAGATCATGGTTGATCTGATCATCCTCAACTCCACTTTACTGCTATTGTGTAAGTATCCTTGAAATTAAAAAATCAATACTCCACATTTGTCACAATTGTGGCACACTCCTCAAATCAATAAGATTCTGGACATTTATTAATCATACAATACATGCAACTATGCATCAGCACACAAATATAATTCTAAACTCCATTTCTTTAGTTTTGTTTTTCATTCCTGGGTATGCACGTTGCTGGAATTTGTTGTCCCATCCCTAATTGTCCTCATGAAGGTGGTAGTGAACCACTGCGGTGCCAAGTGTGTTGTAGGCACACTGTATTGTTTGGAAAAGAGCTCCACGATTTTGGCCCAGCAACAGTGAGAGATAATAATTACACAGGGGGTCCGTGATTTAACAATGTTCAACTTGCAAATGCTTGTACTTACGAATAGGATCCCTTACAGGGGTGTAACTTTAAAGACGTGGCATTTGAGCTTTTCCTGTACTCACGAACAGCTGCTTCACATTGTCCTGCATCATGTTCCAACTTGTGTACACATTGACTTGTGAACACAGTCCAGAGCAGAACCTGTTCCCGACCCAGGGACTGCCAAGTTAGGATTGTGTGTGACCCAGAGGGGAATTTGCAGGTGCTGGTGCTCCTATGTACCTGCTTCTGTGGCCTTTCTTGGTTGCAGTCTTGGGTTTGGAAGGTGCTGTTGAAGGAAGAATAGAGGTTTGCTATAGCCTTGTAGCCGTTGCATCCTACCGACAGTGGTATATCAAATTAATTCCAAACAACCTCCCAATCCACTTCATCAGCTCTGATGAAGAGTCATCTAGCCCGAAATGTTAGCTTGTTCTCTCTCCGTAAATACTGTCTGACCCGTTGTGATCTCCAGCATTTGTTGTTTTCAGTACAGCTTCCAGAATCTCCAGTAATTTGTGCCTAGATCTAATTCCTAATGCTTTTTCTGTTTCATGTGACAATCTACACCATTCTGAATTACAAATTATATGAAGTTAATTAAGGTGAATTTTAAGGATCTTGTTAATTATTCTATTTGGTTCTTTTTCTGCTGGTAATACTTAATTGTTTTATTATCTCATTGGTAGTTTCACTCTGGTTATATATAATTTACTATTCCAGAAAGCAGAATGCTTTATGATACGTTTGTCTTTGATTTAGAATCATTTTGTACCAATTTCCTGTTTCCATGACCAATGAGGCATCCTTGCTTAGATGCTTATCTTTTGCTGAACTAACATTTTCCTACGTTTGTTATCAACAGATTAAACATCAGTATACATTGGCTTCTCTGTTAATTAGGTTTGCTGAAGTGACCAGCCATTGCTTTAAGATCAACCCTGGCTCAGCAGCCTGCTGGTATTTCAGTTTAACTTCACCTTCCCTTCTTAGCAGGCACAGGGTAAAGGTTAACCTTTTTACAATATAAGGAGAAATCAATGAGGTTATATAGTTAGCAGCATTCAGAACAATGTGAATAACTCTGGCCTTTGATTGGATCTCTGAGGTAGGGCAAAGTGATTTCATGACAACAGTTGCAATGTTAATGTACCCTAAATAACTATGGGCTGAGACATCTCCCAATCTCTCTTACTCTGTTCAGTTTGAATACTTCCCTGAAATCTCTTCCGTTTCTGGTCTCCAGTTCAGTCCTGATTCTAATCGCTTTGTCATCGGTGGCCTTATTTTCAATTGCAATGGCCCTAAATTCTGGATTTTCTATCTTAGATCTCTTCACCTCTCTACGTCTCTGTCCGTTATTGAGAACTCTTAACTCCTACCGATTTGACCAAGTGTTCGTCAGTCTGAATGTCTTCTGCCTTTTTATTTTGTTAATGTTTCTGCAAACTACCTTGGTTTATGTTAAAGGTGCTACATAAATTCAGGCTGTTATTGTTGTCTCCTTTGGGTCCCACAGAAAGTCGACATTACCATGCCCATGGTTGGAAGCATTTGGGGTAATGCTGTATTTTAAAGCAAATGATTTATTGTCAGCCTGTCCATAGTGCACCCAGTCTGTGACCCAGAGCGAATGTAACAGACCTTGTTAATTCTTTTCATAATGTCAAGAAGGACTAAGGGCAGCAGATGCATGGGGAACACCAGCATCTGCAAATTCCCTTCCATGTTACACACAGTCCTGATGCATGGGCAGTATGTTATCCCAGTGCGGCTGGATCAAAATCCTGGAACTCCCAAAGTCAGAAGTCACACAATAGCAGGTTATAGCCCAACAGGTTTATTTGAAACCGCAAGCTTTTGGAGCACTGCTCCTTTGAAGAAGAAGCAATGCGCCGAAAGCTCGTGATTTCAAATAGTACTTAGGATACCATCACTGAGACTAAGTCCCCAATTTCAGATTTGCGGATTGAATTTAAATTTCAGCAGCTGCTCTGCTGGGATTTCAGAGCAATAAACTGGGTGGGGCAATACAGTGACATTACCCAGAAACCTCCAGCCCGAACTCAGACACAGATTGGAGCCAATAGATTGACCACTTGATTGAGACTTCCTCGTGTTCCCTTTTGTGTTGCAGGGATGCGCCGGGCACCATTCGGAGTGAACATCTGTTGCAGGAAAGGTTCGCGGACTCCACTACAAGAGCTCCAGAACCCGACGCAGGTGAGTAGCCTATGAGCTGCGTGTGTGCAATTTATTCTAACAGCACGTACAAACTGTAATCTCCCATCCATTGAGGAAGCCCTCAATGTGAAAAGTGGCAATGTGCCAGAAAACACCAGGCTCAGACTGCTTTGATCCAGCTCCTGGGATTATGCTAAGGATGCTGATGGAGAAGTAGGGGAGGAGGGGAGACAGGGTTGATTTCCTTCTGTTATAAATGTTTATACTCTCATGAATCTACATACAGGGAGCTTCACAAATTGAGGAAAGCGCTGAGTTCCTCATCATCACAACATACTTGTCGGATTTTCGCACAGTGCTCTGCAAAATCTGAAATATGCAATGGCCAACATTATAGTAACCTGATCTTTCATAGTTCACTAAAGTGTGAGATTATTTTGTTATTTCAATCTGGAAATCCAATGGAACTCCCCTGATTAATACCCCACAGAGTACTTGGTGCCATTTTATCAAATCATTTTATCATTTTATCATTACTTCTTTGGTAACAGGATTTAAGCAACACAATAAGTCTCGTCATCTCACAAGCCCACACATGTTTGCCTTGCTGTTAGGTGTCAGGTTTTGAATAACTCATGTGCCAAAGTGCAGTTTGCCAGTAGGGAGCTTTCATGAGGTAAAGAAAAAGGACTTTTGAAAATGACTGCAATCTTGAAATTTAGAAAAATGACAAAAGAACAAACAGCAGCTGAGCAGCATCTGAGTGATACACAACGATGCATTGTCTTTGTGGACACAGATTGAATTGCAAATTCCTCTCAAAGAGAAAATTCGCAACACCTACAACGAGAATTTCTAATTATTAGATAACCTGTGGGAGTAGAGCTTGGACTGTTAAACTGCTTATTGCACTCTACTGCTTTAAACTAAAAGAAAAGCTCACTCCAGGTCAGAAACAGTGTACAGTTAGACACAGAGTATAGCTAACTCCACACTGTCCCCATTAAACACTCCCAGGATAGGGTTAAAATAGGATTAGATACAGAGTATAGCTCTCTCCACACTGTCCCCATCAAACACTCCCAGGACAGAGATAGAATGGAGTTAGATACAGAGTATAGCTAACTCCACACCGTCCCCATCATACACTCCCAGGACAGAGATAGAATGGAGTTAGATACAGTATAGCTCGTTCCACACTGTCCCCATTGAACACTCCCAGGACAGCAGTAGAATAGGATTAGCTACAGAGTATAGCTCACTCCACACTGTTCCCGTCAAACACTCCCAGGACAGGGATAGAATTGGGTTAGATAATGAGTATAGCTCGCTCCACACTGACCCCATCAAACACTCCCAGGACATTTGTAGAGAGAGCCAGGCAGCTGTCGCTAATAGCTTGGGTTCAATTTCTGTTTGAGCTCAGATTCAAGAACAGCTTCTTCCATGCTGTTATCAGACTTTTGAAAGGACCTCTTTAATGTTAATGTTGATGTCTCACTCTACACCTTCTCAGCAGTTGTAAGACTGTATCTTGCTCTCTGTTCTGTTATCGTGATGCATTTGTATGGTATGATCAGCCTATAAAGCACGTAAGACAACATGTTTTACCGTACCTTAGTACACATGACAGTAATAAATCAAATCAAAATCTAAGGTAGTATTGAGACCTGTTCACTGACACTGCCCCAAGAGAGGAACACCGTGTCAAACCATCATTGCCAAAAAGCTGACTGGAGGAACTGCTCAGGATGAAGCGTCTGCTGAAAAAAGGTTCTGGGAAGAACACACATTACATAAAATACATTTAGCTGTATCGTATGAAATTAAAAGTGACCAGGGAATGTTTAGTACCACTTTTCACTACTTTAAAGATGAGGAACTCCTTATTTCCTCAATTAGCCTCGTCACAACCTGCTGTCTTTAGCAGTTACTGGTTCAGTCAGTAATCTAATGTGTGCCTCTCAGGAAAAGATAACATGATGTACTTCCTTTTATTTTTGCTGGCTTTTAGCAGTTGACATAATTACTGTGTGAAAGACTATGAGAGAATATTAACGTTGCCTGTTAACAGAACTGAGTTATTATCCATCAGTGCAATATGGAGTCTTTTCTGCACACATGTTACATCTTCCATGGCATTGCTCATTGTGTAGCAGGGAAAGCCTGCCAGGGAATGTGTTACAGGAAGTATGCATACACTTGACGGAATTGCATGCAATGTGCAAGACTTCGACTGTACTATTGTTAAAATTTACCTCTTTTTATGGGATATGAGCATCACTGCTAAGGCCAGCATTTGCTGTCCATCCCTAATTGCCCTGGAGGTGATGATAAGTCCCTTCTTGAACCACTGCTGCCCATGGGGTGTAGCTCGATCCACAGGACTGTGGATTTTGACCCAACAACTGTGAAGAAATCCAATTCAGGATGGTGTGTGACTTGGAGGGAAAACTACAGATAGTGATGCCCCCATGTATCTGCTGCCCTTATTATAGAGATGTTAGTGCCTGTTTTTATGTCAGTGTGACCATTTATCAAGCAAGTACTGAATTCAGAGATAGTAGGAACTGCAGATGCTGGAGAATCTGAAATAACAAGTTGTAGAGCTGGATGAACACAGCAGGCCAAGCAGCATCAGAGGAGCAGGAAGGCTGACGTTTCGGGCCTAGACCCTTCTTCAGAAATGGGGGAGGGGAAGGGGGTTCTGAAATAGATAGGGAGAGAGGAGGAGGTGGATAGAAGATGAATAGAAGAGAAGATAGGTGGAGAGGAGACAGACAGGTCAAAGAGGAATGGGGGGAGCCAGTAAAGGTGAGTGTAGTTGGGGAGTTATGGAGGAGATAGATTAGTCCAGGGAGGATAGACTGGTCAGGGGGACAGGATGAGATTAGTAGGTAGGAGATGGGGTGGGGCTTGAGGTGGGAGGACGAGATAGGTAGGCGGAAGGACAGGTTAGGGAGGCGGGGATGAGCTGGCCTGGTTTTGGGCTGCAGTGGGGGAAGGGGAGATTTTGAAGCTTGTGAAATCCACATTGATACCATTGGGCTGCAGGGTTCCCAAGCGGAATATGAGTTGCTGTTCCTGCAACCTTCGGACGGTATTGTTGTGGCACTGCAGGAGGCCCAGAGTGGACATGTCGTCTGAGGAATGGGAGGGGGAGTTGAAAGGACTGAAGATCTAGCCAAGGCAACATCTTTGGACTGTTGCAAAAGTGTAAAACTGGGTGGCAATGAATAAGTGGCCCATTCCACATCCCCTCAGTGGACCTCAATGAGATGTAGGGGGATGTGAAACGAGGACCTGACTCATTATCGGTTTTACATCAGTGTACAAAACCTACATCGTTGTACAAAACCTAGATATGTCCCCAGGTTGTGTGCAATTTGCTTCTAAATGTAGCTGTTCACTTCAGCATTAGAAATAGCTCAAGGTTTTTATGGCTACATCTCCTTTCCCAGAGCAATAGTTTACTAAGTGTACAGTTAAATATATAAATACAAGTGTTAATGATGATGTTAAAATTCATATTTGAACAATGAGGAGTTCCTTGGAAGGTGCTGTTCAGGCTCAGAACACTGTACTGGACACCACCGGTTTGCATTTTAAGTGCTGAGCACGTGGTGACAGGACTCTAATTGGTACAAGCCTTCAGTGAGCTTGTCCAAACTTTGTTGCAACGTACAGTGTTTGGAATGTCAATTCCAGTTTGCTGTTCTGCAAAATTGTTACTACCGCCTTATCGGTGACTAAAAATTTCCTGTTAATCTTTCTGAATCGAAAAGGTTACATGAGGTTACAGCTTGTTTTGTCTCACTGCATTTTAAAGACTTGCTGCCGTATTTCACATTTTGCACTGGTCTGACTGCAGTGTGAAAGCCATCACTGCTAGCAAGTGAGGTTTGGTACAGAAACAAAGTCACTGGGAAAGCTCAGCAGATCTGGCAGCATCTGTGAAGAGAAATCAGCATTAATGTTTCGGTGACCCTTCCGCAGAACTGATGCTGCCAGACCTGCTGAGCTTTTCCAGCAACTTTGTTTTTGTTCCGATTTACAGCATCCGCAGTTCTCTCGGTTTTTATTAAGTGAGGTTTGGTGTTTGACAGAAAGGCTGTGATGTGCATTTGGTGGTTTCACCGAAGATGAGGTCCTTTTTCGATGCTGATACCCTTAGCCACTTGGCAAGTTCACCCTGGCATTGCCATCAGCTACTCAGGGCATGTGGGTTACAATCCAGGGGCAGCGAGCATGATGTGCAAGAGAAAATTGCCCAGACTTGAACTTTGTGCCATTACTTTGGGTTTGGATGAAGAGGGATGGGTGGAGGGCTGTGTGAAACATAAAAACTGATGTGGCTGGTTTGTTGTGCCCAGAATTCCCAGAGGGAGGATTGGATGCATTGGCCATGCTGCATTACCCTGTAGTGTCCAGGGATGTGCAGGCTAGATGGATTAGCCATGGGAAATGCAGGGTTACAGGGATCGTGTGGGGCGCTCTTTGGAGAGTTGGTGCAGACTTGATGTCAGAATGGCCTCCATCCACACTATCAGAATTCTGTGATTCCGTGAGGAGGATGTTTGCCACAGAGTGGAGCCCTTGGCCGGAAGCTGCACATGGAATCTTCGGGGATTGTTCTGCTGCAGTTACCACACCGTCCAGACAGAGCAGGAAATTCTCCAGCTCAGGGGTCAATAATTAACCTGCACAGCTGTGTTGAGAACTCACCTTCCTTGGCCATCACTTCCTACAGTGGAACTGACACCTGGAGCTACTGTCTCTGAGGAATGAACGGTCCCCACTGTGCCTGCAGGAATGGTCCTCGTGGAGCATTGGTCTAACTGCTTAAGAATAATATAAGCTAAACACTTTGTCCATAAACAGCATGGAAGCGGATTGAGTCTAAGAAGTAATGTAAAATATTCTACACGTATGTCTCTACCCACAGTAAACACATCAATGCCACTATTGCGCTATCCTGCACCGCCTTCAGTGAGTGTTACCAACTCTAATATTCACCCTCTGCCCTTGTTAGTGCCGGTGCTGATCCTCCAGATTCTGGCAATGTGCTGGCTGTCTCACTGACATTATTTACTTCTCCAGGATCTGGTCTCTTTCCATCATCTGATCCTCTGGTCTGGAAGCTGAGAAGGAATGAATAACGCCGGCTGGAATTTTCAGCTATTTGTGTTACCGGCTCTCTCAGCTCTCAAATGTCCTGAGAATGATGGGAAGCAACATTCGCCTTCATCGCCCTCAGTCATAGGCAGCCTGTTTGTCGCACTGCACTGCACAAACTATTCAAGATAACTTTGTCACCGCATACCTTTGCTTAACAGTACAATTGTGGGCTGTCCTTTACCAGTGCTACCCCCTCCCCAGTGAGCTCTCTTCAACTTGTTCCTCGGTTGAAATTTGACAATGAAGAATAATTATGAATTTGGTCATCATTGGAGAGGTATTGTCATATTAAGAACAAAGAACAAAGAAAAATTACAGTACAGGAGCAGACCCTTCGGCCCTCCAAGTCTGCACTGACATGCTGCCCATCACAACTAAAACTCCCTACCCTTCCAGGGACCGTATCCCTGTATTCCCATCCCATATAGTCCCATCCTAAAAGTCTCAACAGTATCTGCTTCCCCTGCCTCCCCTGGCTGCAGGCACCCACCACCCTCTGTGTAAAAAACTTGCCTCGTACATCACCTTTAAACCTTGTCGCTCGCACTTTAAACCTATGGCCCCTGGTAACTGACTCTTCCACCCTGGGAAAAAGCTTCTGACTGTATGCTCTGTCCATGCCCTTCATAATCGCTTTTCATAATCTTGTAGACCTCTCTCAGGTCACCCCTCAACCTCCATCGTTCTCCAACCCAAGTTTCTCCAACCTCTCCTCATAGAGAATGCCCTCCATACCATGCAACATCCTGGTAAATATTTTCTGTACCTTCTCCAAAGCCACCGCATCCTTCTGGTAGTGTGGCGACCAGAATTGAACACAATATTCCAAATGTGGCCTAACTAAATTTCGATAAAGCTGTGATATTACCTGCCAAATTTTAAACTCAACTGTCTCTTTTTGAAAAGTGGGCTTGATTTTAAGACAGTGTGCAGAATTAGGGAGTGGCATGGTGAAGCCCTCAAAGTGGACAGTGTTTTATAGGGACTTTGCCCTTCACAGAGTTTATCTTTAGGGTCGTTTAGTGTTGTGCGTATACAATGTTGCGACTCTGCCTGACAGTTAGTCTGCTGTGGCTTTACAAGCTGCACGCACGTGACTATGAGTTGTTTTGCTGTAATGTCTGCTTCATATAACACGCTTTACTGTTTTAGGTAACCAACTCACAGAGTGAGCTGGTCCCGATTGAATGCTTGGTTATTAGACCAGTATTGTTAATTTGACAGACAGGGCCTTTCTGAGCAGGAGTTCTGAATGTATTTATCACCAAGTTACAGTGAATTTTTTTGTCTAGACCTGGCCTGGTCCACTGGAAAAGAGTACAGGGGGAGGTTGGCCCTGGATGGGGTCAGGGTGAAACGGACCCTGGCTGCCACCGGAGGAGGTTTATGAGGAGCCGAAGGCATGGAAGGCCCTAGGCATCATTGTCAGGCAGAGAGAGTGTTATCGACTCCCAAATGTATCCTTCCTATTGTCATCATGTTTGATTCACGTTTTGAAACAGTGGCAGCTCTATGCCTGATCCTATAGTACAAGGGTTTGAAGGATTTAATGTCTGTAGCAGTGTGGGTAACACCTCCCACTATGATGATGTAAAGGATCACACGTGAGGGGAATTCAAAAGAATTGGCTATGTTTCCATCAAGCTATATATAGTCCTTTAATAAATCATAACCTAGTGATTGAGCAATCCCTTTAGAAGACTCAGTAACGTCTCCTAACTAGACTAACCAAACACACTTCAGATTCCACGGCATGTGAGAATTGTCAGGACTGTAAAATTTGTTTGCCAATCTCTTCAATTGTTGAGATTGAACAATTACATCACATCTTCCAAATCCTATTATCATTTGTCCTTAATAGTCAAAGGTTTTTACTTGTTCCAGTGAGATGCCATCTACTCCAAACACTCTAATTTCTCATAATGATTCCTTCTATCTACTTTTTCTTACTTTCTGGTGTTTATAATTCATGTTCCAAATTGGGTTTTAGTTGATCGACAAAATTTTATAGGACCTCTCCTGATTCTGCATGTGTTGTTATGTTCTTGTCTCCAAGTTGTACTCCTGGAAGTACATTTAATTCTCTGAGTATCTGTGCTCTGTAGAGATGAAATATGCTTGGCAACAGTACAGAGGCTTTTCTCCCTCCTTTCTCTAACTGGACCTTGCCTGATTCTAGGGTTTGCATTAAGACACCCTGAAACATTCGTCTTGGAACAAGCACTTGGTGACCTGTCTTATCGTCTGTTTACGTGGCTCGGTGTCAGGTTTTGTTTGGTGACGCTTTTTCGAAGCATCTTGAGATGTTTCGCTGCACTGAAAGTGCTACATCAATGCACATGGTTGTCACACTTTGACTGCATTGCTTTGGTTTGTGTGGGGGGTCATGTAAATAGCCATTGAATTGGAGATATTGAGTAGAATCCATACAAAGCAACAATGTAGGATATTTCCTTATTCAGTCAATAGAGGTGACACCTTTCACGACAGTCTTTTATGCACCATGCACAATATCAGATGTATGAGGTGAAACTTTGCTTTGCGCTTTTCGTCCTGGGTGGGTCTCTCTAATTTCTGTATTCGGTGAAGACGAAGACTTGATGATAAGGTAAGAGTAATCTAGAGGGCCAGGCTAATGCTATGAGAATAATGGGTTCAAGACTCGCTGTGACATCCGGTGCATTTTAAATTCGATTAATATACCTGGAATCAAAAGCTAATCTCAGTAATGGCGACCATGAAACTATTATTATTTATGGTAAAACGCAATCAGGTTTACGAATGGTCTTTAAGGTAGGAAATCTACTGCTCTTAGTTGGACATACTTCAGATCGACAACAATGTGGTTAACTCGTAAACACCTCCTGACCTGGCCTAGAAAACCACTCAAGGGGAAATCAGGGATGGACAAAAATTGCTGGCTGCTACAAAGGAATGAATAATGCCGCATGATAGGAGGAATGAAGGAAGTGCAAATATAAAAAAAGTGGGAGAACTGTATCATTGTCTATTCAGGAGTGATATCTGCATGTTGTAGCAAATTGTGTCCTATCCTCACATCCCCAAATCATTGGATACACCAGACTTCGGCTCAAATTCACGTCAACATCACAAGAGCTTGTTAAGTTAATGTTATTGTTAATGTTTAATATTCTGCACATTGACACAGGATTCGTTGCCAGGCAGATTATTTCATAGCTGTGCCATCTCATTTGTTTGGAGAATTTATTTTGCCCTTTTGGATGAAGTCACTTTGATGACAAATTAGAGACAACAAGATGTGGAGCTGGATGAACACAGCAGGCCAAGCAGCATCTCAGGAGCACAAAAGCTGACGTTTCGGGCCTAGACCCTTCATCAGAGCCTGCTGTGTTCATCCAGCTCCACATTTTATTATCTTGGATTCTCCAGCATCTGCAGTTCCCATTATTTTTGATGACAAATTAGGTTGTTTTAAATCATATTTACTCACTGCTGAATGTAAAGAGGAGAGAGAGAGCTAGGGATGCAAGGTAAAAAGAAGTAATGACTTTCAAAATGCAGACTAGGAGGAAAACCACAGTGACAGAGGAACCTTTCCTTACTGTGCTTGTCGTCTGTCTTTACCACTTACCCCACTTTACGACACACAAGTTCCAGTAGTCTAAGCTAACTCAATGTCAATTTATACAAGCGCAGACTTCAATATCTTTATTGCTAATACGCATGCAAGCAAGAAAGATCAGAATTAAGAAGGAGAGTCAAATTGTCAATGACAATGATTTAGTGTTGACAAACAGACTGATGTGCGTAAATGTTCTGCAATTTTATTACGCTATGAATACAGTAACAATCAGTTCCCACACACATTTTCATACTGGCCTCCCTGAGAGAGCCACTAGCTGTTCCTGAGACCTTTTTGCTTCTGATTGTATATCATGGGATTTCTGTACATTGCCTCACTAGCACAATTTATTATTATTGCACAATAACAAAATTGTTTTCTGCTGTGGTACTGTTTAAAAATGGGGCTGTTGACCCTATCAGTTGGATTTTCAATTTGCCACCAGGGTATTCAGTGCCCCTCATCCTAAATGAGCGACATTGTAATATTTTAATGACACCTTTCCCATGCAAGGCGCCTCTGCAGTGTTGGGAAGGGTTCTGTATGCTCTCAGGTTGTCATGGTCGAGGGGTAATCCCCCTGCACAGGAGGGACAGACTGCAGCAGAGGCTGTTACCAGGACATCCCAGAGGGTCAATGCCACAGTGAGTGAGCAAAGATGTCATACCCGCGCATGCCTCGTCCCACAATGGGCTTCCTGTCCTCCATTTAGATGGTGACCCCCGCTTTCAGTACAATGACATCGGGATGATACCAGTCAGCAACCAGAC
This sequence comes from Stegostoma tigrinum, assembly GCF_030684315.1. NCBI lineage: Eukaryota > Metazoa > Chordata > Chondrichthyes > Orectolobiformes > Stegostomatidae > Stegostoma > Stegostoma tigrinum. Next base: position 51,523,106 of record NC_081371.1, read on the forward strand.
CTTTCGCCGTCTGGTCCTTTCATGGGTGTGGAGAAGCAGTGATGTGTCAGGTATCCCACTAGGCCATAAAACACGGGAGTAGAAACAGGCCATTCACCCCTTCTAATCTGCTGTGCCAGTCAGTGAGATTGTGGTTGATTTAACGATCCTCAGCCGCACTTTGCCGCCTTTCCCCCATTCTGATTAAAACTCTGTATGTCTTGGCTTTGAATATTCTTAATGACCCAGCCTCGACAGCCCTCTGAGGTAAAGGATTCACAATCCTCTGAGACAAGAAATTCTTTATCATCTCTGTCTTCAAAAGGCGACCCCTTACACTGAAATTATGCCTCCTGGCCCTTCACTCTCCCAATAAGCTTCAATAATAACTCCACTCATTTTTCTGAATTCCAGTGAGTTCACGCTCAACCTGATCTAATGAGCTCTTTTCCAGCAGTGTTCCTGGTCTTGTCCCCTAACCCACTCCAGTGGGACTGGAGACATGCAGTCCGTGATGTCCAAGAGACTGTGGATACAGGTCAGTTCAATTTTTTAGGCCTGATTTTGACAGGTTCTTGCTATGTGATAGCACCATAGGACGTGGATCAGCAGCAATTAAATAACAATCAGTTACAAGATCAGCCATGATGTCACTGAGTCATGGAAAAGTTTTTAAGAAGTTGGAGAGACTACATTTATTCTGTATTTAATTAAAGAATGGACAACATTATCCTCCGAGTGCGCAGCCTTCCCAAGTTGATTAGCCTATATATTTTTAAATGTTCATTAACATATCTATTATAATCTCTTGGAGCTTCCAAGATGCTCATAAGAGGTTATAATTGGTCTTTAATTGCTTGATTTTTGTTTATCCCCAAAGAATTTAGAAGAGTTGTGGTCAGTGAACTATGTTCCTGTGGATTACCTTGAAGCACCTTTCACCTACTTAAGTCCCACTTGCTTTTTGGTATCAGTTAAGCCAGTTGTATTAGAAAGGCTGCCTCTCCCCATCTTTATTAAGGTGTCACACAGTAAACGTGACAATATGGTGGCACTGTGGCTTTGTGATTAGCTTCGCTCCCTCACAGCTTCGATACCACCCTCGGGTGACTGTGTGGCACTTGCACGTTCTCCCCGCGTCTTCGCGGGTTTCCTCCAGGTGCTCTGGTTTCCTCCCACAGTCGGGTATACAGGTTAGGTGGATTGGCCATGAGCAATGCAGGTAGGGTAAGGGTCGAGCCTGGGTGGGATGCTCTTCATTGGTTTGGTGTGGACTCAATGGGCTGAGCGGCCTGCTTCCACACTGGAGGCATTCTATGACTAGGTCTAAATAGGAGTGTATGTTTGGAATGCGGAGCTGTTGTGTTTTGTGATAGTGCACAGGGGTCATTACAGGCATGCAAAGATATATAGCAACAAAACAGTGCACTATAGTGCTTGGTTTTTGAAGCAAAACCACATGCCTTGTAATCTAATTTTATAGACCTAAAACGATACTACTTGACCTTATGCCCGATGCGATAGTGCGGTCTTTATTAAGTGACTGAATACATTCCCAGTTGAGCAGTTCACTGATTGTTTGCTGATATAGTCAATCACATACAGTGCCTTTCTAATTGCCGCTGACCTTCAGTGCGTTTGATAATTTGCCTTCTCTCACTGTAAACTGCTAATCAGAAACTTCCTTGTTCTGTTTATTGCTTTTCAGGACAGTCATTGTTCAACAGCAGATTAACTTGAACCTTCAGTAGAAATCCCCCAAGCTTTACACAATTTACATTGAATGCAAAATGCTTTAGCCAGTCATCTACTTATACGAGCCCACAAGAGATATTAGATTATTAACCCTTACAGGTTTTTCTTGGTGATCTTATTGACGATTGAAGGATTCGGTAGGGCAAAGATGGAGTCAAGCCGTTTTCTCTGGTGGGATGAGTTCTGAACAAGAGGACACAAGATCCAGTTCATTAACAAAGTTGCTGCTTGCCCAGCTGTGTTCATCCAGCTCCACACTTGGTGATCTCGGTTTCTCCAGCATCTGCAGTTCCCATTATCTCTCACTCTGAGGTGAGTTGCAGGAAATAATTCCTAATACAAAGGGCAGGGAGAAGCTTATCTAGACTCACTGGCTGTTTCAATCTGAGGATCAGTTGAAAACTTCCCACCTCAGATTGATAGATTTTTGTGCTGTAAGGCTGTTAAGGCACCTGAAACGACATGATGATTATTTGATAACAAAGACCTCTCCAAGTCCACAAGCACAGAGCAGTGTTGTCACCACACTCCTGTACCACAGTGAGAACTGGCCTGTATGAAGGCAGTGTATAAGGACACCAGAGAAATTCTACAAACAATAACTCTGTTGCACTCTCCAGATTCAATGGGAGGAACCATCGAACAAACATTAAGGTCCTTCTTGAAGGCAACTCTACAAGCATTCATGGAAAACTCCTGCAAAATCAAGAACAAGAACAGAGGTTTCTGGAAAAGCTCAGCAGGTCTGGCAGAATCTATGAATAACAAAATTAGAGTTAACGTTTCGGGTCTGGTGACCCTTCCTTGCAAAATCAACTGAGACACCAGATGGCTGCCAAGTGGTTCTCCAGCCAAATCCTGATTCCCAACTCCCAGTATTTCAGGGAGGACAGAAAGGAAATTACACAGCCACGCTCTGAATCGCTCCTTGAAGTGCAGCAGCTCCCTGATGTTACTGCTTGGGAGGAGCTGAATGCCAATCATGCAATAAAGGGGTGATGGCTAGTCCTCAAAATTGCATGATGCTTTCAGCGACTCAGTGTCTTGGTGATGACATGAAGCGACAGCAGAGAAAGGAAGCGGACCCCACACTCTGCATCCCCATACCTTATAGGATATCCTGCGCCATGTGTCCGTTAGCACCATCTGTTATTACTGCTGAGTCATATTCGGGATCAAGGCTGACAGAGAGTTTTGGAGGCGTGGCTTCCAGTAAACCTGACTCTTTATTGAAGTCTGTCTTTTAAATATACACAAGACAAGACTTTGCACAAAGTTTCCACCTAGAGCCATTTCCCCATAATTCTGGGAATCTTGAGATCTTAAGACACTGATGATGTGGATGACTTTATTGACATACTAACATTAACCCTTAACACCACAAAGCCCAAAGGTCTGAAAGATGAGTGTCAGTCCATTCAGTCACAGGAGCTGCCAAGGCAGAACCTCGCACCTTCTGAGCAGGTAACATCCCCAAACTGAGGGATGGCTGATGATTGGTTGATAGAATTGACATGCACATCAGTCAGGCTGCAGTTGAAAGGTGGAGCAGTCAAGGAATTGAAGGACCAATTCTCATTCCTACATTTCTTCCAATTTCTGAAACATTTGTCCCGAATGATTTTATTTCTAGCGAGAGAGCAATTTGCCCCCTTAATCTAAAGCGATTTGTAGTTGTACCAGCCGGGAGGTGTGTGGCACACTCTTGCAGCATTGTCACACAGCCAGTGAAGTTTGTTAGCAAATGCACTGTGACATCCATCATTCAACATGGTGCTGAGGTGAGCCCCTCTTTCTGCATTGCCCTTTCAAAGAGATCTTTATAACTTTTCAGCTCTAATCAAATGGCTGGATATAGTGACGTTTTCCTTTCTGGATGTCATTAGAGTTCTTTTTGCTCTTGCAATCTCAAGAACCTCTCCATTGGTCTTAAGGTCTTGGTAAGGAACTTTGATCAAATGTCTTAGCATCAATGACTTGATGATCCACTTTTCAAAGGCCTCAATTTTCTTTTACAAATCTTTACATATTGTCCATATTTCTGAGGCAGCTGGGAAAGTGATAGATTTTAGCTTCAGGTGGGATTGCTTCCCTCTGACATTGATAGTGAAGAGTAAGGAAGTGAAGTTGATCCAGACCCTATGTTGGAACCAGACAGTGAGAATCAGGTCAGAAAAGCGACTATCACATCAGCTACCTCCCGTTACTATTTATCCTGAATAGGCAAATCTATCTGCTTGTTCCAGTGTGACATCCTTAGGGGGCTTGGTTAGCTCAGTTGGCTGGACAGTTGGTTTGCAATGCATTGTAACAGTGTGGGTTCAATTCCTGTACTGGCTGAGGCTATCAGTTTGAAGTGAAGGGAGCAACGAGGCTCTGTACTGTCATCATACTTACTCCACCTGCAGGTTTCATAAATATTCAGAGACAGAGATGTACCTCTGAGGTAAAAAATTGGAGGCTAGAATGTAACAATTGTGTAGAACGCTGATGACACATTGATACCTATAGAATCGGTAGAGGCCCTACAAAATATCTTTGATCAATTAAAATCTAGAAGTTTAGAATATGCATTGTGTATGGACACCAGAAAGTCAAAACAATGGGAAATCAAAGGAATGCATTAGAAGGAATGAGGGTGAAGACTAAAGTGGAGGGTATTGATAAAGATAAAGCCACTGTGGTTTTATCAGATGATAGGACTGCTGTCATTTGAGAGAGATGACTGGTGGTGGTCACACTACTGCAAGCAATGGGAGAGGGTAAGAAGAAGAGACCTTCATGATAGCCTCAGCCAGTACAGGAATTGAACCCACACTGTTACAATGCATTGCAAACCAACTGTCCAGCCAACTGAGCTAACCAAGCCCCCTAAAGATGTCACACTGGAACAAGCAGATAGATTTGCCTATTCAGGATAAATAGTAACGGGAGGTAGCTGATGTGATGCAGAAGTTAGACAGTGAGGACAAAGTCAGAAGTTATTTTGTGATGTAGGAAGTGTTAACAACAGGAAATCGCAAGCTGCCAGCAAAGAAAAAAATACATATTTGATCCGCTGTTTCCAGTCATTACGCCACAAGCTAAAAGTGACAAAAACTACCCAAGATTGGGGGGCGGGGGGGGGGGGGGTGCGGTGGTGGGGGGTGGAGGAGTTTTTTTGGTGAGAAGGAAATTTTGCAATGAGGATAGAGAGGGAAGTTACAGTTGTGGAAGAGGATCAGTGTGAGCTTATTGAATGAGGAAGTAGGTGCGAAGGCTCAAAGGGCCACTGACACTCATATGTTGAATGTTCTTCTAAAGGCAGTGGAATGCATGTTGAACAAAGACGCTCTTTAGGAAGAACTGAAACAACAAAACCTACCCTGTTAGTAGCCAGGGGAAGATGGGGCTTGGGAAGATACTGGATGGCAAGATAAAACTGGCATTACCTTCATGGACTGTAATTCCCCTTCCAAACTTGGGTTTCGATGGAGTTGACAGTATGCTGGGGAGGAGTCTGGCTTGGTGGTGAGTGTGATGTTGCCAGTTCATGTTCCACCATCCAAGCTAGAATTCTACTCCGTAATATAGCACACATCTTGCTTTCCAACCTTAGCATGGCCTGTTTAATTTAGTAATTATTTTCCATTGATCCGCAGTCAGGATTGAAAGGGCTGAAGGTCTTGTTCCTGTTCTTCTGAAGGATGTCATTGTGCTGAGCTTTCACACCTCTGCAAAGCTCTTGCCATCTTTTCCAATGCTACGACCTTTTAGTTTGTGTGTTGCCAAGCATCTCCACACATCATTGCCTTCACTACAGGCTCTCCAATGCTAAGGCACAAACATTCTACAGACAGAGCCTTTTAACTCTGAACCAAACTGGAGACACTTTAGAACTCAAACTCTTTATTTCTTGTTATATTTTGTTTATATTCTTCTGAAGATGTTGCAAGATGAATGAGCCCTGTCTGTGTTTTGATGTACAAATAAACTCTGTGCTGATTGATTTAACCATGTGAGCTTTGTACTGTATTCATCCTTAAGTTAACAAAGCTTGTTATATCCATCAGAACAGACCTTCCTTCTTCTCATGTGGTTTTTCGAAACTTCCCCTTGCATGTGGACCTCTTTCCTTCTGAAACCAATTATATATCGTTCAACTTTACAGATTGACTGGCACTTTAATAGGCCATTAGATCATTGGACTCAGTTCTATTGAGGTTAGACATTCCTAACTCAACCTGAAGACAAATTTCTGACTGGAGCTTGGGCAGAAGCATCCTTACCTCAGAGGCAAAAGTCTTCCCATTGCCACTCAGGAAACTTCAGAGGATGTAGCCTTCAAAGGCCATGAGCCACATCTTTCAATTGAGTCCCACCTGACCTGTCAGCTGAATAAGAAAGATTTCATGAGAAAGAGAGTCGAGATGTCCTTCGTCAGGGAGGTTTTTCTAGCCAAGTTGGTGAAATTCTCTGGGATCTTGCCGTGCACAGTTTGGCTGCTGTGCTTCCCTGTTTCCCACGAGTGACTGCTCTGGAAAGGGAATCGTCATTGGCTGTGAGAAGCTTCGGGACATCTCGAGATTATGGAGGGCAAGGCGTCAAAACGCTTTCTTTCTTGCCCCAGTCAACAATCTCAGCCCACCTTAAGGAAGAAGAAGCCTTAATCAGTAAATATGCCAGTGGGAGAGGGAGCAGAAAAAGCAATAAAATAGAATGAGTTCCTTGTTTGATCTCATTGCAATTGTAGATTGTCAGTTGTTGAATTGACTCTATTGATTTCGCTTCATTATCTTGCGAGTAATTGGGTTGCGAGGTTTAGATCCTCGCTGAGTATCACTTGATCTTTCTGATAAAGTGACAACATTTTCTGGTGTACTACAGCAGAGGAGATGGCCTTGGATTTTCATTTCCTCTTCAACATCATATAGAATTCAATGCTTTAAAGAGTATTTTGCAGATTGTATGGGTATATCAGTAAAACAAAACTGCATTATCATAAACACATTGCAATGTAAATACACAGGAACGTGAACACAAACAGAAACATACACACACACACACACACACACACACACACACACACACACGTGCACATGAATGCTCACACATGAACCTGACTGAATAAGCAGGAGCACATAGGTGAACACACACATACACATATATGAACACATATGCAGGAACACAAACATATGTGAACTTGATTACACACACACAACATGAATACACAATCACACACACACACACACACACACACACACACACACACACACACACACAAGTCCCAGAGCTAACACGAGAGCAGGCTATACTGATCCTGATATTGTGCAACGGTATAGGATAATTAATGACCTCGTAGTGAAGCCACCCCTATGTAGCAGCATCCAAAATATAGCTAATGATACATTCAGTTCGAGAGAGAGAGGAGCAGGTCTCAGACTTTTTCCAACTTAAATAAGAGCAATTACAGAGGTATGAAAGCAGTGCTAAAGTGATTCACAAATTAGATTAACAGGTAAGTCAAGAGATCCCACATTTAAGGGGACATTTCAGAACACACATCGTAGATTCATTACAATGAGTAGGAAAGAGTTGAAGTGATGGACTCATAGACTACTAAAAAGCTAATTAAAAAATTAATAAGGAGGGAAACATTATAGTAAAAGATAAAGCTAGCCAGAAATACAAAAGCAGATAGAAAGAGTTTCCATAAATGTTTTATAAAGAAAAGGTATAAGAAATTGGGTGTTGATCCTGTAGAAATTTATTCTGGAAAATTGATCATGGGAGATAAGTCGATAGCAGAAGCATAGAACAAGCATTTTGCATCAGTTTTCACAATAGAGGGTACAGGAACATTCCAGAAGCAGTAATAAATCAGGAAATGAAAGGAAGGTAGGAGTTCAGAAAAATTTTAGTCATAAGTACTACTAACTGAGCTGTCAAAGCAATAAGCTGACAAGTGCCCAGGGCCTTGTAGATTTCACTCTATGGTCTTAAAAGAAGCGGCTAATGAGACAGCTGATTCATTGGTGTTAATTTTCCAAAACTCTCTAGAGTTGGGGAAGATCCTGTTGCATGGGAAGATAGGATGTGTAACTCCATTATTTAAGAAAGGAGGGAGACAGACAACAGGAAATTATAGGCCATTTATCTAACATATGTCATGGGAAGACATTAGAAGCTAGTAATGAAGTTATCCTTATGCCATCTATAAGGGGGAGTTGGTGGATATACTGTATTTGATTTTGAGAGGATATTTGATATGGAGATACTTCAAAGGTTATTGCAGAAAATAATCAGCGGCATGGTGGCTCAGTGGTTAACACTGCTGCCTCACAACACCAGGGACCTGGGTTTGATTTCAGTCTGTGTGAGTTTGCACATTCTCCCTGTGTTTGCATGGGTTTCCTCCGGGTGCCCCACAGTTTCCTCCCACAGTCTGAAGATGTGCAGTCTCGGTGGATAGGCCATGCTAAGTTGCCCGTAGTGTTCAGGGATGTTTAGGTTAGCTGGTTTAGACATGGGGAAATGCAGGGCGGGGTGTGGGTTGGGTCTGGGTGGGATGCTGTTTGGAGGGATGGTGTAGGCTTGTTGGGCCGATGGTCTGTTTCCACACTGTAGGGATTCTGTGAAAAATAGATGTTTGGGGTGTAATTGAGTAGAATCACAGAGGGCTGCTCTCCCATTAAAGAGAGGCAATTGGTGGTAGCTTAACCTAAGAGCCTAAGGTTTTAGAGTAGGCCTAAGGGTCACCATGCCTCAGGCAAGGGGAAGGAGAGCCCTTCAAAGTAACCTCAGCCAGTGTGGGCATTGAACCCATGCGTTGTTGTCACTCTGTATTGCGAGCCAGCCAACTCAGCTAACAAACACCCCAAAGTGAGGGGGGGGCGCAGTGTGGTGGGGTGGGTAACGTAATGGCATTATATATGAAAGACTGGTCTAGCAGGCAACAGAAAGTGACATAGATGGGTCTTTTTATGGTTATGATTATGGGTATGGTTAGCGAGATGTAAGATTTCACGCAACACAGGGATCATTGCCAAGAGCTCAACTATTTACAATTTATATAACAGACTTGGGATGATGGTACCGTGGCCAAATCTGCTGATGACACAAAGGCAGCTAGGACAGAAAGTTGTAAAGATGACCCAAGGAGCCTACAGAAAGATCAAGATAGGTTGTGAGTGGACAAAGATGTTTCAAATTAAGTAAAATGTGAGAAAATGTGAAATTGTCTATTTTGGCAGGGAGCATAAAATGAAACACATTGGCTAAATATTGAGAGCTGTGAGATGCAGAAGGACCTGGATGCCCGAGTGCATGAATCACAAGAGGCTAGTACGCAGGTGCAGCAAGTAATCAGGAAAACTAATAGAATGGTATCAATTATTGAGAGGGGAATTGAATACGAAAATATAGAAGTTATGCTTCAGATATGCAGGATACTGGTGAGACCACATGTGAAGTACTGTGTACAGTATAGGTAGCCTTATTTAAGGAAGGATGTAAGCACTTTGGAAACAGTTCAGAGAAAGTTTACCAGACTAAAACTTGGACTTGGCAGATTGTCTTATGAGGTGAGGTTAGACAGGACAGGCTTGTTTCCGTTGGAGTTTAAGAGGCTAAGAAGCTGAAATTTACGAGATCCAGAGGGGTCGTGACAGAGTAGACGTAAAAAGGATGTTTTTTCTTATGGGAGAACACAGAATTAGGCATCAAAGTGTGGAGCTGGATGAACACAGCAGGCCAAGCAGCATCTAGTTCATCCAGCTCCACACTTTGTTATCTTGGATTCTCCAGCATCTGCAGTTCCCATTATCTCTGACAGAATTAGGCATCACTGTTTAAACATATGGAGTCACCTACTTAAAACAGCAAAGAGGCAAATGTTTTCCTCACAAAAGGTTGAGTCTGGAACTCTGTTCTTGAAACAGTAGTGGAAGCAGAGTTCTTGAACATTCTTAAGGCAGAGGTGAATGAATCTTGGATAATAAAATGTGAGGCTGGATGAACACAGCAGGCCCAGCAACATCTCAGGAGCACAAAAGCTGACGTTTCGGGCCTAGACTCTTCATCAGAGAGGGGGATGGGGTGAGGGTTCTGGAATAAATAGGGAGAGAGGGGGAGGCGGACCGAAGATGGAGAGAAAAGAAGATAGGTGGAGAGGAGAGTATAGGTGGGGAGGTAGGGAGGGGATAGGTCAGTCCAGGGAAGACGGACAGGCCAAGGAGGTGGGATGAGGTTAGTAGGTAGGAGATGGAGGTGCGGCTTGGGGTGGGAGGAAGGGATGGGTGAGAGGAAGAACAGGTTAGGGAGGCAGAGACAGGTTGGACTGGTTTTGGGATGCAGTGGGTGGAGGGGAAGAGCTGGGCTGGTTGTGTGGTGCATTGGGGGGAGGGGACAAACTGGGCTGGTTTTGGGATGCGATGGGGGAAGGGGAGATTTTGAAGCTGGTGAAGTCCATATTGATACCATTGGGCTGCAGGGTTCCCAAGCGGAATATGAGTTGCTGTTCCTGCAACCTTCGGGTGGCATCATTGTGGCACTGCAGGAGGCAGGAGGTGAATGAATCTTGATGGGTGAAAGAATTAAAGACTATGGAGGACAGGTGGGAATGTAAATTTGCTGTTCCAGTTATGATCTTATGGCAGAACAGTGTAGAGGAGTCAACTGGCCTTCTGCTCCCTGCTGGAACATTAGTTTAAATGTCTTTTCTTTATTTGAAAGAGTATGTGGCTTGTGTATAAGACTGTGCCACCACTCATGCTCTGGACAGAAATCTTCACTGAACTCAAAATGCGGAGATTGGAAAGATTTGCACTTTCATGAAGAAACCCAAAATATCATCATTCAGGCAACGTTGACATTTCAATTTATGGTAATTTACCTCCCCAAGCTTGTTGATATCTGTAATTCTAAGGGTGTAAGAAGTTCTTAAAATCAGTAATGCAAACGCTGTGAGTGGTATGGAATTAGAATGGAAAAACGCTGACAGAAGACATTATGAATGGTGATGTTTTCTACTTTTAAATAGTTTTCAAAATAGGTAGGAGTATGTGTACAAAGTGTATGAGAGAGAGAGATAAAGAAAGAGAGACATTTTTTAGACTGTGAATAGGGGTTCTGTAGCTAGCCTTTATTTTTAAAAAGTCCGTGTTTAGTACTGTTGAACACAGGGGAGAGCAGGGTGAGCTCCATAATATCATTTCTGAGTTCAAGCACATAGGCACTTCCGTTTTGAATTTAAGCTTTTTGAATGGTGTTTGCTACTTACAAAAAGCTCCCAGATGCCTTCTGAATAGGTGGCTCTCCCCCAAGTTCACATTTCCCTTGTCTAGTCTGTAACAGCCCATTTCCCTGCTCAGCCTCGTAAATTCTCGCCAATGTTCAAGGTTACAGGTCACTGACCAGAAACAGTTTTATACCCAAAGGGGTCAGGGAATCAGGGAATGTTGTGGTGGTGCAGGAAAGTGTTGATGCTCAGTTCAGGCATGATCTATTGGCCATGGTTCAATTGGGAGCACTCACATCTGAATCACAAGATCCTGAGCTCAGGGCTCCCGCCACACCCAGGAGCAAAGCGTTAAAAAGCAGGACTGAGACTCCAGTAATGAGGGAGTGCAGCACTGTTGGAGGTACCATTAATTGGATAAGAGGCTAAATCAGGCCCCAGCTGCGTGGAATGAAAGAACCCAGGGTGCTATATCAATGAAGATGAGAAGAATTCTCCTTGGTGCCCTGGTCACTTTGTCTCCCTCCCTCACTCAACATCCCAAAAGCTTATAATCTGTTCATGATCATGTTTGCCGTTTGTGGGAACTTTCTCAGGGTTATTGACTTATACAGCACAGAAGAGACCCTTCGGCCCATTGATTCTGCGCGAAACTATCTACACTATTCCTGCTTTCTAGCTCTCAGCCTGTAGCCTTGAATGTTCTGACATGTCAAGGGCTTACCCACATACTTTTTAAAAGGTTGTGAGGTTTCCTGCACTCTCCAGCCAGACCCACACCACCCTCCTGTGAAAGTACTTCTTCCTTAAATCCCCTCCAAACCTCCTGCCTTTCACATTAAAATGATGCTCCTTGTTATTGAGCCTCCAACTAAAGGGAAAAGCTGCTTTCTATCCATCCCTGTCTATAATCTAATACACCTCAATCAGGGGCCGAGGCCGGAAATATTAGCTTTTGTGCTCCTAAGATGCTGCGTTCATCTAGCTTCACACTTTGTTACCTCGGATTCTCCAGCATCTGCAGTTCCCATTTTCTCAGGTCCTCTCTCAGCCTTCTTTAGTGTGAAGAAAGCAGTCCGAGCTTATCCAGCCTCTCACCATCGCTGAAGTGCTCCATCCCAGGCAACATCCTGGTGAATCTCCTGTATACCCTGCTCCTGTGCAATCACCTCCTCCCTGTAGTGAGGCAATCAGAAGTGCCCACAGTACTCCATCTGTGTCCTAACTCATGTTATCGGCAGCTCCATCGTGACCTCCCTTCCCTCATCACCTGTGCCATGACTGATAAAGGTGAGTATCTCATATACCTGCATAATGAGCCTGTTAGCCTGTCTTACTGCTGCGCACACATTCTACAGTGACTGCTCTCGATTGCCTGTAAAGTGCTTTGAGACATCCTGAAGGAACGATATTAATCTGAACCTCTTTCATCAGCCACTCGGTTCCGTGCGGCCTTTCAGGATTGTGTGATTGACAAACCGTTGTCTACCAAAGAAATGTAGAGTGGACCTTGTCCCGCGACTCAATGATACCTATCACCGCTGGTGCCTGGGAGCGAGAGAAATGAAGTCAGCCCCATGCTGCTGCTGCACTCTGAGACAATAAGGTGTAGAGCTGGATGAACACTGCAGGCCAAGCAGCATCAGAGGAGCAGGAAGGCTGATGTTTCGGGCCTGGACCCTTCTTCAGAAAGCAGCTGGGCTTCTGTTCAAGCCAAACACTTGGTGGGAATTTATCAGGGAAATTGCAAATTCGGGTCATGGAACTTTGCCCTGGGCTCTATTCTCTACTGTTTGCAGCATGTGGCAGCTGCTTTCAGTTTGTGACGAGCCCTGGTCAATTTATCTTTCACTTTGAGAAGGGGAATGGGACCTGACAGAATTTAATCATCTTCCTCTCCAGTTAAGCCAGAATGTCTGAAAAATTTCTGGAGTTTGTTTGGGCAGTGGGAGTGCAGGAGAACATCGGTTAATTTAATGCCCCTTGGTTCTCGCCAGTCCACACTGAGGTTGTTGAAAGATTTGAGTGCACGTACAAAGCCTGATTCAGTACAGTACTGGATCCTGTACCTATACCATTCAACATTGAGTGCTTCTGCCAAGTATATCCCACCTCCTCTCTTCCTACATATATACAGAGTGAAGAATCTGATGAAAGAGTGAGGTTTATTTATGTGTGGGGTTCTCTCTCTCTTGATATTTTTCCTTGCTAGCTTTCCAAAAGGCAGAATCAGTCCACTTTAGCTGCACAATTCAAATAGTGTTTTAGTCCGTGTTTCGTTTGAGTGACTGTAGTGCATGTTTTCAAAACCCGTTGATGGCATATTAGGGAAGTCAAGGAAATTCTTACGCGAAAACAGAGATTGCTGGAAAAGCTCAGCAAGTCTGGCAGCATCTGTGGAGAGAAATCAGAGTTAACATTTCAGATTGAGTGACCCATCCCTGAGAATTTCTGTTTTTGTATCTGATTTACAGCATCCGCAGTTCTTCTGAGTGTTATTAAGGAAATTCTTAATTCTGGTCAATAAAGAGTGCCAATTGGTGAGCCTACTGTGCTGGATATAACCACAGAGCCCTGGAATAAGAAAGCACGTTCGGCAAGATCAGGAAGAATCATAAGGAAGGAGCCAGTTCCACCTTTTTGTCAGAATTCCATTCTCCCATAATCCCTCGATTCCATGACACACGCAACATCTTTGATGCCAGCCTTAAATGATGGATCCTCCACATCTATATACAAATTCCAAAGATTCATGGCCCTCTGAGTAAAGAACTCTCTCCACATCTCAGTCCCAAATGACTGGCACCTTATCCTGTAATCCCACGTTCTAGATTCCCAACTGGGTGAACAACGTTTATAACATTTTAGGATTGGAATGCATATTGCTCAGGTCAGCTATTTGAGAAATGAAATGGGTTTTTTCTCAGGACCAAGTCTTGTTCATATCTCACCACTTGGACTGCCATTCTTATCCACTTCAAATTCAAGTCCCTCCCACAATTTTGCCCCCCTTATCTCTTAAACCTCCTTCTGTTTGTGTTTCTTCTTGCTCCTTCCTCCTCTCAAGCTCAAAGTGGATACTCTTGTAGTTGACAATAAACCCTTTAGTTACCTCACCTCTCATCCCTCTAAGCCCTTATCCCTGTAAGATGGGGAGATGTCATTGCGGTGATGCTTTGGGAGTGTGGGTTCAAGTTTGTCCATATTGGTTGGTGGAATTTTCATTCAGTTAATAAATCGGGAATTGAAATTATCATTGATTGTTACATATGTCCATCTGGTTCACTGAAGTCTGTTCGGGAAGGGAAACTGCCATTCTTACCTGGTCCACACATGGCTCCACACTCTCAGCAATGTGAACTCTCAGCTACGCACTCAAACGTTCTGACATTTGAAGGACAATTAAGTGTGGACAACAAATGCGGGACCTTTTCAGTGATGACAGTATTCCCAATACAACTACAAAACATGTATAGGCCTCTTAAACACATAGCAATCCTTCAATGGAAAGCACCAACTCATTTTTGTGCTGGATGTAAGCTCCACTCGCTTCTCTGAGGGCTGTTGAGAAATTTTTAAAAATCCACATTAAAATAGAATTGATAGACGTCGCGCAGCAAGGTGAATATTTTAATTGGCTGACATAGGTTCGGTGGGGTGACCAAATCCCCCTTAATACAATCAGCACTTTCTCTCCAGCTAACCAGTCAATGTAAGGACATGTTTAGCCAACTATAAACCAACAGTTTTAAGAGTTGATTCATTAGATGGACGTGTGGTGACGCCAGCGCATTTTTGTTTTGTCCATCCCTACTTGCCCTGGAGGAGGTGTGTGGTGAGCCACGTTCCTGTAATCACTGGGACACCCACAGCATTGTTAGGGAGGGAGTTCCAGGATTTTTACTCAATGGCGAGGAGGCACAGCGATTAGTTTCGGATTCAGGAAGGCGTTTAGCTTGGAGGGGAGCTTGTAGGTGGTGTTGTCCCCATGTATCTGCTGCCCTAGTCCTAATGGGTCACTGTTTGGGATGTGTTATTGAAAGGGCCTTGGAAAATTGCTGTGGGACCATAAGACCATAAGACATAGGAGTAGAAGTAAGGCCATTCGGCCCATCAAGTCCACTCCGCCATTTAAATCATGGCTGACACACCTCGTAGATAGCACATACTGCAGAAGTGGTGCTCCAGGTAGGGCTGGGAATTCAGAAGGTGGCAGGGCTACTTTGCCTTGCACAGTGTCACATTTTTTGAGTGTTGCTGGAACTGTACTCATGCAGCAGTTCCATCAGTCTCCTGACTTGTGCCTTGTTGATAATGGGCAGGGTCTGGGGAGGTCAGGAGGTGAGTTACTTGCTGTAAAATTCCAAGCCTCTGACCTATTCTTGTAGCCACAAAATTTATATGGCTAATTCCTACTCAGTGGTTACCTCATGCTGGTTATGGACATTGTGTAAGAATACGATTGAATCTCAAGGGACAATGCGAGATAGTCTCTTGTTTAAAATGGGCATTGCCTGTCACTTGTGCAGTGTGATTGCTATTTGCCATCAGAAGCTCAGTTTTGACCAACCTTTGTTGCATGCAGGTTAGGACAGTTACAAATGGTATTGAATACTGTGCAATCATTTCTTTGGACGTTATGTTGAGGGCAGGTCATTGCTGAACCAGCTGAAGATGCTTGGATGTAGGATTGGTCTGAGGAACGCCTGCTGGGATGTCTGGTGTTACGATAACTGGGCCTTCAACAATCACAGCCACGTTTTTAACATTATGTATGACTGCAGCCACGAGGGATTGTCTCCCTGATTCCATTCCCAACTGCGCCTAGAGCTGTCACACGGGCTAATGTCACGGGCAGTCACTCCCAGCTCACCTCAGGTTTTCTGAAGCTTTATCCATGATTGGGCCAAAGCTTTATGAGGTCTGGAAGGGCATGGTCCTATGACACCCAAAATGAGCATTCGTGGAACGTTATCCGTGATTAATTGCACTGTCAACAACCATCTTCCTCAGTTTTATGATGATTGGAATTAGGACTTGGGGTTGCAGCTGGTTGGATTAGAGTTGGCTGGCTTTTTGCAGACAGAACAGACCTGAGCAATTTTCTGCATTGTGGGACGGGCATCAGTGTTACAGCTGAACTGGAACAGCTTGGCAGGAAGCACAGTGCAGCTGGGGCAGTTCCAGTGCCCTCAGCCCTTGCTATGATCCATCGCACTCAACTGCTTCATAGCATTGAGATGTAGGATCTTGTTGGATGGTGGAGCAGGTTCTTTGTTCAGAATGGCATACTCCTGCTGTTGTTCCTTAGGCTTCTTCTTATGTTGATATAACATAGAGTGAGCTAAGCTTGAAAGGGTTCAGAAAAGATTTACAAGGATGTTGCCAGGGTTGGAGGGTTTGAGCTATAGGGAGATGCTGAATAGTCTGGGGTTATTTTCCCTGGAGCGTTGGAGGCTGAGGGGTGACCTTATAGAGGTTTATAAAATCATGAGAGGCATGCATTAGTCAAGGACTTTTCCCTGGGGTGGGGGAGTCCAAAACTAAGGTAGGATTAAGGTGAGAGGGGGAAGATTTAAAAGGGACCTTTTCACACAGAAGGTGGCGCGTGTAAGGATGTTCTGCCAGAGGAAGTGGTGGAGGCCGGTACAATTACAATATTTAAAAGGCATCTGGATGGGTGTATGAATAGAAAGGGTTTAGAGGGATCAGGGCCAAATGCTGGCAAATGGGACTATGTTAATTTAGGATATCTGGACAGCGTAGGCGAGTTGGGCCGAAGGACCTGTTTCTGTGACGCTCATGTCTATAACTCTATGAAATAGGCTGGAGACTGGCGTATGTGTTGGTGGGGAGCTTGGGAGAGGCCTACTTAGCCTTTCTGATGGACAGTGATTGCAAAAGCTTTTTTGCACACAATCCATTGAGGTGCCGTGTCTACTGAATAAACAAAAAGCTTGGAGTATTACAGTGGTTTACTACAAAATTACATCCTTCACCTATGGTCAATGATTGAGGACATCCCATAGATCCTGAAGCCTCTGCCACGCTTCTTTCAAAAATATTTTAATGATGTACCGTGCGTCTTCTGGCAGCTTTGGCTCGAGATCTGTCTTTTTCCCATCCCAATTGAATCATTGTGGAATCTGATGGGTCGCTGGGTATTTGAACACAGGGTCACTGTAGTGGATGCTGTTCTTTTCAGTAGCTCTTGTACACTGCCTCAGTGTACTCTGTGTTACGTGGAGCCAAGCCGACACTAGTTATTGGCACCTTGTGAAGCGCCCACATGAATGGTTCATCTTTGAGTTTGTCCCGGGATCTGAATGACTTTTTGGTGCTTTCGCCATGTGAAAAAAAGAAAACAGTGACTTTGGATCCCAACCAGAAACGGCATCTGAAAAGCCTCGCTTTATAACAGCTGAAGAAGATTATTGTAGCAGGAATTTCCGAGGGGAAAGTTCCACCGAGCCTCTAACATGCAAATGGGATGCACGTTCAGCAAGGCTCTTCATTTTTAATCGCGCAAAAAAATAGAGAAAGAAATTACTTTTCCTTTTCTGCAACACCTTTTCCAGTGTGTACAGTTTAGAAGCAAGGGTTTAATTGCTGGGATGTGTTAAGTGTTACCAAACCTATGAATTGAATGTTCATCCCAGATTCAGCAGGGTAATTTTCCTCGTAAGAAACTTAGAAAATAAGAGCAGAAGTAGGCCATTCAGCCACAAGAGGCTGCTCTGCCATTCAATATGATCATGCCTGACTATCCAACACATTCCCTTGTTCCCACTTTCTCCCCTTTAGCTCTATGAACTATATCTAACTCCTTCTTGAAACCATTCTGTGCTTTGGCCCGAGCTGTTGTCTGTGGCAGAGAATTCCACGGGTTCACCACTCTCTGCATGAACAAATTCCCCCACATCTCAGTCCTGAATAGCCTACCTGTATCCTGAAAGATTGACAATGACAAGGAAAGTTGTTGGTGGGAGCTCGAATCTGGAAACGTAGCGCACAGAGCCCTTGGCTTTCCTCCTGCCATTAACTTTACTTGGGGGTTTTTCAAATTTTCATTTCAAACATGTTCCAGCCTCACCATAATTTTGAAGTCATTGGGCAAAAGAAGCCAGGGCAAAGAGGATGAGATAATTTTATTCTTAACCTGGTGAGTTCTTACAGTTTGAAAGCCTCAGAGTGTGATGGCAACCGATTCAATATTGATTTGCCAAAGGTCATTGAATCTCAAATTTATTGCATCTTTGACATCACTTGGGGAAAGAGCGGAGGACGCAATCAATCTTCAGAGCAGAATGGGATCACATGTCTTCTTTTAGCTTATGTGTTCAAGAGATGTGGACATCCTTAATTGCCCAGAGGGCAGTTAAGAGTCAATGACATTGCTATGTGTCTGGAGTCACAGGTAGGTCAGACCAGGGAAAGAAAGCAGATTTCCTTCCCTTAAGGGCAGTGGTGAACCAGATAGATTTCAAGACAATCAACAGTAGCTACCTGCCATTCAGTTAGCTCCTCATTCCAGACTTTCGCTGATTTCAAGTTTCACCATCTACTGGAGTAGGATTTAAACATTACGTCCCCAGAGCATCAGCCTGGGATTTTAAATGACTGGTCTGGTAATATTACGTTGCTGTATGATTGTGAAGGTAGACCTATCTGGGGGAGAGGTTAAGAAAAGAATCCTTCATGTTAACCAGTGTGGGCATTGAACCCACACTGTTGGCATCAATCAACAGCAACCCAGACAACTAAGCTAATTGTTACCATGTTTATGATCCTCTCACCACTCACATTTCATGCTTTAGCAGCGAACAGCAGATAGTGGTAGAGAAACTGCTTGGCGAAAGAGGAAAATGGAACATACCCCAAATGCTACTGAACATAGGCAAGGAAAATTATCTTATTCGTCGGCTACTGTTCTGGTCACATGCTACAATGAGAATGGAATTGTTGGATTGAATGACATGGACTGCAGCGGTTCAAGATACCATTTGACCACCTCCTCATCAAGAGCAACTAGGGTCAGGCCAGCAGTGACTACATCCCATGACTGAACAAGAAAGGATGTGCAGCACCGAAACAGATGCTCAATATACTGCACATTCCTTTTCATCTCAGCATGACTTTCTATTCCTTTCTCCCTTAGCCCATGCATCTAGCTGCCCTTTCAAAATTTTAAGCTATTGTGGACTAAGCATAAGGAAGAATGTCCGTCAGGGAAGGAAACCTGGTCTACCTAACACATGACTCAAGACCTACGGCAATGAGGTTAACTTTTTTAATTGCGCCCCAAGCAATTAAGGAAGGGCAATAAATGCTGGTTTTGCTAATGACATCAGCATCCCTTGAGCAAATTTTTTAAAAATCTGTCTAGTCTGTAATCGACCAAACTATTGCTATGGTTGTGTGACATCATTCTTTCTGCAATGTTCTAGATCTGGGATCTTGTTGTCCAAGGTAAACAGTAAAAGAAAAATATATCTTCTGAAAATACAAGTTAGGGCCAGAAGGAGGCTATTAGACCCCTTGAACCACTTCCAGCATCCAGTAATCTCAAATTGCTGCACATTCTCACCTAACCCCCCCCCCGATAACCTTTCACCCTTTGCTAATCAAGGATCAATCCAAACTCTGCCTTAACGATATTCAGAGACTTTGTTTTTGCTGCCTTTTGAGTGAGATAGTTCCATAGACTCACGTCCCTCTGTGAGAGGATCATATTCTTTAATTCTGGAGGTGAAAAAGTTTAATTGAATTCCCATGGAAATTTCATTGCAGTTCAGCGGAAGTCTTCCTACTGGAAATGACGTACCCTAATGCTTTAGTGTAAAGACACATGAAACCACACATGGTTTCCCTGCCAAGTTGCTATTTTAACCAGACTAGAACCAGGCCCCAGTATATGGAGAAGTGTGAAGTGGTCCGGTCGGGCCATGTGGTTGGGAAAAACAGACTTTTGAGCAGACAGTACATTAAGATAGTAAATTGTGAGCCACAGGAGAAACTGCTGTTCAAATACTATGCAAGAAATACTTTAGTATAAACCAGACAGTCCTGTGTTAAAGGCAGACACTGAGAGCCTTTAATGATAAGGACACTCCAATAATATTCACCTTTACATTTCCATATGAGAGCTGAGTTACACTTTCCATCCAATGCAGGAGTGAAATTGATGAAAGGCAGCACACGGAACAGGCTCGTGGTGAATCACTGCACCGGTTTTCATTTTCCATTGTCTTGGAAAACATTGCCCGATTCAAAATTAGCTCAAATCCAGTGAAAGTGACAGTGTGATGTGGAACTGAATGTCCTGTAGAGACCAAACTTGAGAAACGTTGAATAAAAAACACATTTTGTCAAAACTGTTGGTCTCACACTCATCAGGATAATTTGCAAGAAGTGCCAAAACAAAGGGCATTTCTTGCAAGTTGTCCTGATGAGTGGCGAATGTCTTTTTTCAGCAATGTTCAAGAGTTTGAGCCATTCTTTATATGAACTTTGATGGAAAGGAGATCGGGCAGGGTTGAAATTCTGCCACACCCTATTTCACACTGCTAGTGTAGATCAATTTCATCCACATTATCTTGACATCCTGTAGGTCAGATCCACATAGTGATACATGCATCTGTTTAGTTTAGGCTTGATTTTGAAAGAAATGTTCCAGTTTGTAATAGTTACAGAGAAACCTTTTTGAGAGGATTAATTCCCCAAACCCCCTCCCCCTCCACACTCTCTGTTTTACCCTTCAGTTTCTTCTTGCAATGATTCTAGCAAGTCACATTAGATTTCAAGTGACTAATAAGGGTCTATGCTTAGAGTCATAGAATCATACAGCACAGGAATAGATCGCTCAGTCCAACCAGTTCATGTCGACCATAATTCCAAACAAAACAAGTCCCTCCAGCTGCGCTTTTCCCATTTCACTCCAAACATTTCCTATTCATGTACTTATCCAAATGTTTTTAAAACATTATAACTGTACCGTCATCCACCACTTCCTCTGGAAGTTCATTTCACACATGAACCACTCTGTGTAAATAAGTTGCCCATTGTGCCCTTTCTCCTCTAAGTCTTGAAATCCCCCACCCTAGGGAAAAGCAACCTGCCATTCATCTTATTTATACCCCTCGTGATTTTATAAACCTCTACAAGGTCACCTCTCAACCTCCTACACTCCAGGGTAAAATGTCCCGGCCTCTCCTTATTCTTTAAGTTTTTCTCAGGAGGAGATGCCACTGTGGTGTAGGGGTGAGTCTATAGTTGCTTCTCTCTCCATTGCAAGGAATAACCCAATTCTAAGCCCTCAGCTTGCATGGCCCCTCTAACGTGACCCTATTGAGTGTTGTGTCATTGGCACAGATTCATGACGTGATATTCTAGAATAAAACTACCCCCCATGCCTTCAATTGCTGTCTGTGTGTAAAGCAATCAATCAGTGTTAGGTTTTCCCCGTGCTAGCAAGGGTGTACAGTAACATCAGCATGTTTAGAACCCAGAGTGTCTTTGTAAGACTTTTTTTTACTTTGACTCATGGGATTTGGGCGTCACTGGTTGGCCAGCATTTATTGCCTGTCTCGAACTGTCATTGAACTGATTGGCTTACTCGGTCATTTCAGGGTGCTGTTAAGGGCTGTTGAGGGTCAACCACATTGCTATTGTTCTGGAGTCACATGGAGGCCAGACCAGGTAAGGATAGCAGCTTCCTTCCCTAAAGAACATGAGTGAGCAATTTGTGTTTTTGCCCCCAATCAGCGATGGTTTCATGGTCATCCGTAGATTCCTAATTCTAGACTTTTTTTACTGAATTCAAATTCCACCATTCGCCGTGGTGCGATTCAAACCCAGGTCCACAGAACATTAGCTGAATTTCTGTGAGATGACATGCGTGTATTTTGTTAGTGTTGTTAACAAACTTCAAGATCTCTGTCTCAACAAGAACTGACTTTCTTTGAGTTTTTGTTTATTCATCCCTGGAATATGAGCAGTTAATGTCTACCCTTGATTATTCAGAGAGCAATCAAGGGTCAATGAGTTTACTGCTGGGATGTGGGTGTTGCTGCATTTATCGACCAGCTCTAGCTTCTTTTGAACTGAGTTGCTTGCTTGGCAATTTCAGAAAGCTGCTGAGAGTCAACTACTTTGTTGTGTGTCCGAATTTACATAGGCCAGACCAGGTGAGAATAGCAGATTTCCTTCCTGTAGGGTAATAATAATCCAAATGGATCTTTACAGCAACTGACAGTTAATTCAGATTCTACCATCTGCCATAGTAGGATTCGAACCCATGACTCTAGATCATTAGCCTGGGCCTGTGGATTACTAGTCAAGGGAACTATATCACCACCTTTCCAAATGCAGGCTAGCAAGCAGAAAACCAAAATGCTCGACAGTGTGCACCTTAGTTGTTGGGTTCATGCTTCAGTGGTGTATGCTTGCTTCAGATAAGAGGAGCTAACTTGTTCAGGTGGTCCTGTGGTTCTGCTTAAAGCTCTGACTCAGTGATGGCACATTCACCTTTTGAATCATAAGCCCAAGGTTGATTTCAAAGACTTGCACGCACTGTGGTGATTGTACTGAAGTCAGCAGGGTGGATCTCATCGAGTATGAGCTCCCTGGTTGGGGCTGTTAACCTGGTCCAATCAGGGAGCCCTGACTGACATAGAAACATAGAAGATAGGAGCAGGAAGAGGCTGCTTGGCCCTTCGAACCTACTCTACCATTCTTCACAATCATGGCTGATCATCCAACTCATAGTCTAATCCTGCTTTCTCCCCATTACCTTTGACCTCATTTGCCCCAAGTGCTATATCTAGTCGCTTCTTGAATACATTCAATGTTTTGGCATCAACTACTTCCTGTCGTAATGAATTTCACAGGCTCACCACTCTTTGGGTGAAGAAATGTCTCCTCATCTCCGTCATCAATCATCTATCCTGAATCTGCATCCCTAGTTCTGGGCACACCCATCATTGGGAACATCCTCCTTGCATCTACCCTGTCTAGTCCTGTTAGAATTTCATAAGTCTCTATGAGATCCTCCCCTCATTCGTCTGAACTCTAGCGAAAACAAGCCCAACATAGTCAACCTCACCTCTTACATCAGACCCGCCATCCCTGGAATCAGCCTGGTAAACCTTCGCTGCACTCCCTCAAGAGCATGAGCACCCCTCATTGGAAAAGAAGACGAAAACTGCACACAGTATTCCAGGAGTAGTCTCACCAACCACACATCCCTGCTCCTGTACTCGAAACCTCTCGCAATGAAGGCCAACATACCATTTCGCTTTTTACCTGCATGCTTACCTTCAGCGACTGGTGCACAAGGATACCTCAGCCCTGCGGCACACTCCCCTCTTCCAATTTACAGCCATTCAGGTAGTAATCTGCTGCCTTGTTTTTACTCCTGAAGTGAATAACTTCCCATTTATTCAAATTATACTGCATCTGCCATTGATTTGCCCACTTACCCAACCTGTCAGGATCATGCTGA
Organism: Stegostoma tigrinum; assembly: GCF_030684315.1. Taxonomy (NCBI): domain Eukaryota; kingdom Metazoa; phylum Chordata; class Chondrichthyes; order Orectolobiformes; family Stegostomatidae; genus Stegostoma; species Stegostoma tigrinum. Next base: position 51,546,559 of record NC_081371.1, read on the forward strand.
AGGAGCCTCGTCGCAGTTGACCCCCTCCCCACCCAACCTAGTGTGATCTGCAAACTTGGAGACAGATATAAACAGGAGGATCAGAGGTTGTAGCATCAGAGATAATGGGAACTGCAGATGCTGGAGAATTCCAAGGTAATAAAATGTGAGGCTGGATGAACACAGCAGGCCAAGCAGCATCTCAGGAGCACCTCTCTGATGAAGGGTCTAGGCCCAAAATGTCAGCTTTTGTGCTCCTGAGATGCTGCTTGGCCTGCTGTGTTCATCCAGCCTCACATTTTATTATCTTGGATCAGAGGTTGTGTTCACTCAGCACTGTCTCTGAAGAAGCTGTATCACTGTCAAGGACTCTCCGTGTGTAAATGAAGGGTGACTTGGCGAAGGGATCTGTGGAGTTATTTCATGTATCACCTAGGCTGCCATAGTAGGAGCTGGAGTAGACCATTTGGCCCATATGCTCTGCTGTTCACTGGGATCATGGCAGATCTTCCACCTTGATTCTATTTTCCCTTCTGCTCCTGCTAATGTTTGATTCCCCAAGAGAACAAATAAATATGTGTGTACCTCAGCCTTAAATATATACAATGATGGTGTATCTCCAAACTCCTGAGGTAGGCAATTCCAAAGACTTGTGACTCCTTGACGTTTCTCCTCATCTCAGCCCTAAAGGATTGATCCCCCTTAACCTGAGACCATACTGCTGTGTTCTGGATTCCCCAGATGGAGCAACAATTTCTCACTGTACATCCTGTCAAACCCCTCCCAAATCTTTAATTTATTAATGCGGTCACTTCTCTTCCTTCCAAACTCCGAAGACTCTAGCTCCAGTCTACTGAACCCAGCATCATAGGAACCATTCTTTGCTGTCCCGTCACCAATGCAAGTCTATCTTTCCTTAAATATGGGGTTCAGACTGTGAAAAATCTTTCAGGTGTGGTCTCACCAAAGCTCTGCACAATAGTAGCAAGGGTTTCAAATTCTTGTGCTCCAATTTCTTCGTGAGAAAAGCCGAAATGCCTTCTTAATTGCTTGCCATTTCCGGGTGGTTCTGTAAGAGTGCTGTGCTGACTGAGGTATTGTCTCTGAGCTCCACTACCAAACTGCTCAAGTGAATACAAAAGGTGTCAGTAACAGACGGCAGTTTTCCCTCAACTATCATGACCACTGCGAAGCCTCTTCTAAGGATGCCTACCCTGAAGAAGTTACCCTCCTGAGCTTTCCTGCTCCTGTGATGCTGCTTGGCTTGCTGTGTTCATCCAGCTCCACACCTTGTCATCACAGATTATCTATGCATTTGTTTTGTGTTTCTGGTACTATGCCGTGTCCAGTTCAAACCAAGATCCTTTCAATAATTGACCCCAGATGCCTTTTGTCGCACATTTTTCTTAACTGCACATAAAATTACATCTTGCTTTACAGTACAGTGTCACACTTTGTTTACAGTCTTACAAGCCCTAAAAAAATGCATTAATCTACACACAGTATCCTGCTGCAAAGTTGTAAAAGACAAACATTGCCTGAAAATCTCTTTCCAAACTATTATATGACCCTGAGAACTGTCAACATCTGCTCGTGTTGCCTTCTTGCAAACATTTGTGCCAAAGTGTGTGATATGCAGGCAAACGGTGCAGACCTTCCGACTAATGGGACTTCACAGCATGAGCCCTAACAGTACATAACGAACAGTAAAGCATCGTGACATAGGATCACTTATTGCAGGCTGTTTCTGTTGGGCTCCTCAGGCAGTAATTCAAGCCAGATCTTCTGATGTTTTAGAAGCTTTATGAGGATGAAATAAACATTAGATAAGCAGAGACTTGCACACTGTTCGGTTATTAAAGGTGCTGGGCAGATGTTTTCAAAGGGGGATCATAATCACAACAAAATGGCCAACATTATGTTTCCTTTCCGTTACTGCGGATGTAGCTGTTGGAAAGCTTTATTTCCAAAGGTAGGGGATGAAATCATAACAGGGAAGGTGTAATGTCAGTAACAACCATGTTTAATAAAAGGGTGCAATGTTTTTATTGAAACGATGGGCTCTTATATAAATGTTTTAATTCCTTTGTTGGCAAGTGTCAGACCAATCTCACAATTGTCCCAATGAGAGCTGCAGTAAAACTAAAAATACAGTCAGTTGGAACTTGAGGGATATATTGCCTCCCATGACTACTAACAATATCTTGAGGGAGGGTTGCTATCGACAAGCAATTGAATTGAATTGAATTAGGTTTATTGTCATATGTACTCACATGAGTACAGTGAGCAGTTTACAATTCACCACTTATGGTGCTAACTAAGGAATGAGAGTACCCAGGTACAGAATCACCTAAATACTGTGGCTACAAAAGCAGGCCAGAGGCTAGGAATACTGCAGTGAGTAACTCACCTCCTGACTCCCCAGATCCTGTCCACCATCTACAAGGTACAAGCCAGGAGTGTGATGGAATATTCCCCGGTTGCCTGGATGGGTGCTTGACACCATCAAGACAAAGCAGCCCGCTTAATTAGCACCATGTCCACAAAGATCCACTCCCTCCACCACTGACGCTCAGTTGCAGAAGTTGGCACCAACTACAGTGTGGAAATTCACCGAGACCCTTTCAAAAGCACCTTCCTAACCCTCAACTGTTACCACCTAGAAGGATATATGGGAACACTCTGCTGACTGCAAGTTCCCTTTCAAGCCATTTGGCATCCTGACTTGGAAATATATCACCGTTCTTTCAGCACTGCTGGGTCAAAATCTTGAAACCACCTTTCTGACGTGCATTTTGAGTGGGCCTTTAGCACATGGACTGCAGTGGTTCAAGAAGGCATCTCAACATCACTTTTGCAAAGGCAACTAAAGCTGGTCCAGCTAACAATGCCCACAACCCATGAGTGAATAGAACTCAGACCAGTTCATTCTGATATTCCCAATTACTAGCCTTATGGCTACAATGGAGTCTTCAGGAGAAACCGAAGCTCAAAGTTTCCTCCATGTCCAATTTTTCCTCCATGTTAAATTTACTGTGTTTCTGTTTTCCCCGAGGCAGTAACTAATCCAGCAGGGTAGGGAAGAAAGTCAGGCTAAAACATTTGTGTCTGTCAGGAAGCATATCCCATTTTCCATTCCCCGATCTAACACAGAACACAAACGATTTGAATTTGGGATTCAGTGGTGAAGAATCAGGGCTCGCAGTCTAGCGAAATGGGGGAGGCCATTTAGGACTGAGATGAGGAGAAACGCCTTCACCCAGAGAGAGAGTGCTGAGCTTTGTGGAATTCTCTGTCACAGAAAGCGTTTGAGGTCAAAATACTGAATGTTAGGAATAGTTCTTAAAGCTAAAGGGATAAAAGGGTAAGTGGAAAACGCAGGAACAGGAGTTGGATGATCAGCCAGTTGGATGATTGAATGGGGGAGCAGACTCAAAGGGCCGAATGGCCTACTCCTGCTCCGATTTTCAATGTTTCTGTGAAGGTAAAAAAAAAACTCATTGTTTGCCCCTTGAGCTTTGAGCATCTTAAGATGGCAGCTCATACAACAAAGTCTCTAGTTACGCAGTTTCCTTCATCTGCCCGCGATAGTGAATTGTAATTAAATCTGTTTCAAAGGCACAGAATGGTTGTGAACCTGAACTTGGGTTTACCACTGTTTCACTGAGTTATATCAGTGCTATCACACAGAATCAGGCCAATCAGCTCGCCTCCTATATGATGGTATTGATGTTCCAAATGAACTCGCTCCCTCCGTGTAACCCTGTCAGTGTATCCCTCTTCTCTCGTCTCCCGAATGTGCTTATCCCACCTCCCGTAACATATATCTCAACATATATTATGTCTCACTTATTCCTTGTGGAAGTAAGATCCAGTTCCTAATTGCTCTCTGGGTAAAGGATAACGTAATCGATAAAGTAATTGGTTTTAATAGTGACAATCCTCTACTTAAAATTTTTTTGAATTTTTCAATTCCCTACGTGTGGAATCATTGTCTTTATGCCTTTAAAAATCCTTCATACTCCACATTACTGAGGCATTAAGGAGCTGGGCTAAAGGTGGAAGACGAGAATAAGTGGTACATAGTGGCACTCTGGCAGTTTGCTCTATCATTGGGCCAGAGGCCCCAGGTTTGTGTCTCAAACTTGTTGGTCAAAGAGAGAATACACTTAACATGCAAAACAGAGACAGTAGGAACTGCTGATGCTGGAGTTAGAGATAACACAGTGTGGAGGTGGATGAACACAGCAGGCCAGGCAGCATCAGGAGAGCAGGAAAGCTAATGTTTCAGTTCGGGACCCTTCTTCAGAAAAGCACCCTTTTTTCTGAAGAAGGGTCCCGACCTGAAACGTCAGCTTTCCTGCTCCCCTGATGATGCCCCGGCCTGCTGTGTTCATCCAGCTCCAAACAGGTTTGTCAGCTTCTAAATCCTCCTTGATGGAGGGCTGTAGGAGTTGGAGTCTCCTGGTCAGCCATCCTGCAGAATGCAATGTCAGACCTCTGCAGTATGTTACTGTAAGTGTAGCCCAATCCAATGAATGCTCTTGGCCCACCCCCTCACTAAATGAGGACTGGAGAAAAGGCAGGCTCCCATTGGCCTAGACATCGATAACTCCCCACCCACCCTATGTTCTGACCTCAACAAGCTCTTCACTATTTATTTCAATGGTTTGGAGAGAAGATAGAGTCCCGCATCCAAAGTGTTTGGTGAAGCATCATGCCTTGTACATCCCTTTCCCACTGGTTCCTTAAGCATTCTCAGATTTCCTGACTGAGTCATGGAATGGGGTGCCCAGCTGTGTATAGACCTCTTGTGGTAATCAGTCAGCTTCAGGAACAAACTCAGTTCCTCGTCTGTCTTTGGCTGGGGCCACTCCTTTACCACTTGTACTTGCTCATCAGGACTAATGCTTTTTTGATAACTATGTGCCTGGGTTACTGTAGTTTTATCCAAAACAGTTGGGATTTCTCTGGTTTGACTTTCAAATTAAATTTTGATACACAGACTAAAGCAGTGTTTAGTCTTTCAAAGGCCTCCTGAAATATTGATCCAAAAATGACAAAATCTTTCAGGTACATTTATAGGAAAGGTGCAGAGGGATATAATCCAAATGGAGGGAAATGAAACTAGTTAGATAGGGATAGGGTGAATAATCGAGGACTTTTCCCAAGGGTAGGGGAGTCCACAACTAGAGGGCATAGTTTTGAGATGAGAGGGGAAAGATATAAAAAGGACCTAAGGGGAAACATTTTCACACAGAGGGTGGTTTGTGTATGGAATGAGCTGCCAGAGGAAGTGGTGGAGGCTGGTACAACTACGACATTTAAAAGGCATTTGAATGGATACATGAATAGGAAGGGTTTAGAGGGATATGGACCAAATACTGGCAAATGGGACTAAATTAATTTAGGATATTTGGTAGGCATGGACGAGTTGGAGCAAAGAGCCTGCTTCTGTGCTGTATGACTCGATACACTCAGGCTAACTCTGTAAATTCTAAAATGGAAAGGTACATTGATAGACGAGCTGAGTGAGTGAAGCTGTGGTGGAAGGGGTTCACATTGGGGATGTAAGCAATCATTCATGTTGGATCCATGGAAGACGGATAGGTATATTGTCTAGATGATGAGAATTTAGGCAGAGAGATCGCACAGCTGGCCAGCAGGTACAGAAAATAATTAAAGAGCTTTCTCTGAAAGGGGCTGGAATACAATGGGTGTGCATTATGCTACAGCTGTGTAAAGCTACGGTTAAAATTATCTGGAGTACTGTAGTTAGTTCTGAGTTCAGCAAGACTGTATTGACTTTGCAGAGTGCAGAGTGTAAATTCAGCAAAGTAATGCAGGGATTAAAGGGTTAAACGGGATACAGGATATATAGGAGGTAGTAAGAACTACAGGTGCTGGAGTCAGAGATAACACAGTGTGGAGCTGGAGGAACACAGCAGGCCACGCAGCATCAGAGGAGCAGGAAAGTCAAAGTTTTGGGTCAGGGCCCTTCTTCAGAAATGGCGAGGAGGAAGGGAGTTGGGAAATAAATAGAGGGAGGAGGGGTGGGGCTGGGGAAGGTAAATGGTGATAGGTGGATGCAGGTAGGGAGTGGTGGGGATTGGTCCTGATGTGGCCTCCTGTACATTGGTGAGACCAAGCATAGAGCATCTGCGCTCTGTGTGTGACAAATGACAACACCTTAAAATTTTAAATCCCCCTCCCACTTCCTGGGTGACATGTCCATCCTGGGGCTCCTCCTCCAGTGTCACAATAACACCACCCGGAAACAGGAGGAGCAGCATCTCATATTCCTCCTGGGAGCCTACAGCCCAACGGCCTAAACTTAGAATCCACCAGTTTTAAAATATCCCCACCCCCAGCCTCATCCCAGGTCCAACCCTCCCTCTCATCCCCGCCTCCTTCACCCGACACAACCTGTCCATCTTCTCTTCCACCTATCTGCCCCTCCTAGCTCACTGACCAATCCCCACCATTGCCTACCCGTGCTCACCTATCACCATCCCACCTACCTTCCCCAGTCCCACCCCTCCCCTCTATTTATTTCCCAGCTCTCTTCCCCCTCCCCCATTTCTGAAGAAGGGTCTTGACTCGAAATGTGAACATTCCTGCTCCTCTGATGCTGCCTGGGGCCTACTGTGTCCCTCCAGCTTCACACTCGATGTATAAACTCGATTTGCATTTGCCTGAGTGTAGACAAAGAGGTGATCTATTTGTGGCATTTGGTACGATTGATGGTTTGAATGGGATTGTTAGAGAGGAATTAGTTCCTTGTTTCAAAACAAGAGTGAAGACATATTCTTAAAAATAGAGCCGGGCTGGTCAGGGAGTGAACTCAGGAAGCATCTCTTTATGATTCCTAGATAACAAACTATGGAGCTGATAAGGCCAAGTAGCATCTTAGGAGCACAAAAGCTGACGTCTCGGGCCTAGACCCTTCATCAGATCTGCAGTTCCCATTATCTCTTTACGATTCCTATGTTGGTATGTGGACCTAATCGAGCTAGGGATAAATTGAAACTTGCAGATCTGAGATTGATTGATTGTTCTTTGGCATAAGAGTAAAGGATTCTGGAACCAATGTGGGTAGATGGAGTTAAGATACTAAATAGTCATGATTCACCTAAGTAATGGAACAGCCTTAAGAAGCTGAATAGTTTAATCTTCCTCCAAATGTTTCCATGAGAACTATCTCACTTGTCTCAGAAAATATTGCAGGAAATATCATGTTATTGAATGTGATTGTCTGACCAAGTATTCACACCAGGATTAAGATACATGTTTCACTTTTTTGGAAAGTGGCAGATGGAATTAGAGTTTAGTGTTATGCTGTAATGTGAATATTACAGTGAAGGCCTGACGTACATAAGAATTGCCTCAGGGACATTATCAGCGGTTTGTCCGACGAGGTCAGGGAAGGTGAGGAAGGGAAGAAGAGAGTGAGAGGAGAGTGTAGGCTTGTGATCATTAGAATATGAACATTGCAATTTGGCCTGACCAGGAATTTAACTTCCAAACTGCAAAATGGGAATTGAGATAAAACATGGGTGTTGATGGATATCTTCAGTGTGGCAAACCCATGGAGAGAGGTGCACCAGGGACAATAATTCCCTTGTGCAAGCTTGTGAATGAGGCAATTGTTTCCATTCATGCAGAGTGCTCTCCTTCCTACACACCACTAACCAGAAGATTAAATAGTACTTGGTAAGGTATTTATTCTGAAGCTGTGTTTATGTGAGTTATCAGTTTCTGTTGAAATGCAGTCTGACCCATTTCGTGGAAATGTGGCTGTATATTTTGGGACGATTGACAAAATTTCCAGGCTCTAGTCGACTGAGTTGTAAGACCACTGGTTACAAAAGCTGTAAGTTAAAATGGGGATGGTGGCGCAGTGGTAAATTGCATTGAACATAGAACAGTACAGCACAGTACAGGCCCTTCGGCCCACAATGTTGTGCCGGCCTAATATCCTACGAAGATCAATCTACCCTGCATACGCTACATTTTACTACCCTCCATGTGCCTACCCAAGAGTCACTTAAAAGCCTCTAAAGCATCTGACTCCACTACTACTGCCGGCAGCGCATTCCACACACCCACCACTCTTTGTGTGAAGAATTTCTTTATTCTTTCATGGGATGCAAGTATCACTGGCCATACCAGCATTTGTTGGCCATCCCTAACTAGACCTGAAACATTAACTCTGATTTCTGTCCACAGAAATCTGACTACCAGACCTGCTGAGTTTTCCCAGCAATTTCTTTCTCTTTATGAGAATTTTGAAATTAAGATACGAACAAATGAATTTGGAGTGGGAGTAGATCATTCAGCTGTTTGAACATGTTGCACAGTTTTTAAGATTATCCCTAAGCTGATACAGCTTTAGCTTCACGTTCCCACCTTTCCTGATAACCTTTGACCCCCTTGTAGATCAAGAGCCTGCCTCCACTTTAAATATGTTCAATAATTGTGTCTCCACCACGCTCCACCACGGGAAAGGGTTTTGGAGACTTACAGACTCCTGCAAGAAGGATAAATTCTCTTTATCTCCATCTAAAGTGAGCCTTTAGGTGATGAAGGAGCAGTGCTCCGAAAGCTAGTGATTTTAAGTAAACCTGTTGGACTATAACCTGGTGTCATGTGACTTCTGACATTGTCCACCCCAGACCAACACCCATCCCCAGAACTGTAGGAATGGACATCTCAGGTACTCAATCAAAGCAAAGACTTCAAGTCCACAATCTTCCAATGCAGGGCAAGACTGCGACCACCCTCTGTGAAATAATTGTGTGACTGCATGTTGGAATGCGGTTCTGAGTTCTTGAAGAGTAGTAATTATTAAAGGCTGGAATGTGCACTTCAAATAAAGGACCTGCAAAGACAGGTTGCTATTTACTTCTGATGTACCTTATCTAACAAAGCCCCAGCAGTGCAGTGTAGCATTCCCCGAGTTGGCAACAGGACTGATGTAGATGCTGCCTGGGCAGATGGCGAGGATACTCTGTCTAGACTGTGAGCTTACAGCAGCTTGAACAGCATTATGTACTCAACATCCTAATGACTTTGGACAGAAAAGAAATTGAAAATTTTTTTTTAAAAATGCCGGGCCTTTAATTTTACGAGCTAACAGTGACTGAAGTGCTTGTTAAAATATAAATTAAAGAAAACGCATGAATGCTCAGACTGTTTGAACCACTGGAAGCAGCAGCTGTGTTTTTTTGCCTGCCTCAAGTCAGAAAGGTGCCGGTAATGTATGGAACAGTGGGTGATGAGTAGAGGGAAGGTGACAGAGGGGCTTGAATGAGCGAAGGGAGGGGCTGAAACTATTGCAGGTGTAACAAACCACTCGCCGGGCAGCATTAAGCAGCACAGGTTGCATTTGCAACTTTTGCAATATTTCACCCAGGTTGCAATTTACAATTTGGCAGGGAACGTGCTCTTGTGGTGCAGCGGTAGTGTTCCTACCTCTGTGTCTGGAGGCCTGGGCTCAAGTCCCACTTGCTATAGAGGTGCGCTACAGTATCTCTGAGAGGGTTAATTAGGAAAGTGGTCTACAATTCAGTTCCAGGCCAGTGAAGCTAATTAAAGTTGGACAGAAAGCAGCAGCCAAGATCCCTTGTTTCAGAGATAGCAGGAACTGCAGATGCTGGAGAATCTGAAATAAGAAGGTGTAGAGCTGGATGAACACAGCAGGCCAAGCAGCATCAGAGGAGCAGGAAAGCTGACATTTTGGGCCTAGACCCTTCTTCAGAAAAGTCTGCATTTTCTGAAGAAGGATCTAGGCCTGAAACGTCCTGCTCCTCTGATGCTGCTTGGCCTACTGTGTTCATCCAGCTCTACATCTTATTATCTTAGCCAAGATCCCTTGTTGTTCTGGAGGTTATGTGGAAGGGTAGGGGATTCACTGAGCTTTCACATCAAGCCAGTGCTTCTCAATTTTTTTTTCTTTCCCCACGGCAACACCATTTTAGCGCTCTGAAATTTACATGACCTGGCTTTACCAAGATTCCGTGATCATTTCGCAGTCACAATGAGTGTAAATTGCTCTGCATTCCAGATTTATTAATTGGGTTCAGATTCCGTCATCTGCCACATGGAACTTAAAGCTTTATCTCCAGGTATTCCTGGGGTTTTTTGATTATGAAGCCAGTGACTGTACCAATTTGCCTCCCAATTTTCCTGTGTATGGCCACAGTTTCCCAAATGGTTTGCTTGTAAATTGTACTGTAAAGTCCGTTGTCTGGCATCAGATGAAAGTGTGTAATTGGTAAGATGCTTGGAATGAAACTGATAGACTTCAGGTATTCACTCCAGGTCATAGGCTACTTACAGGAACACCACAGCAGCTGACTACAGGTGGTATAACAATGATTGAGTAAACCAAAATTAATCTCTGGTGCAAACAACCCATGGCGATATGAGATAAGAGTGATTGTCCTTGACATCAAGGTCATCTTTGACTGGGTGTGTCTGCAAAAAGCCCCAGCAAAACTGGGATCATTGGGTATCAGAGGCAAACTCTCTGGTGTCTGGAGTTGTACCTGCACATAGGAAGATGATTGTGGTTGTTGGAAGTCAGTCATCTCAGCTCCAGGACATCTCTGCTGGAGTTCCTCAGGGTAGTGTCCTAGGCCCAGCCATCTTCAGCAGCTTCATCAATGACCTTCCCTCCATCATAAGGTCGGATATCATGGAATCATGGAATTGTTACGGCATAGAAGGAAGCCATTCAGCCCATCACACCTGCACAGGCTCTATTCCCTTGTGCCAATTTCATGTCTTCCCTGCACATCCTTTCCATCCATATCACCATCCAGTGCCTCCATCACATGCATTCCACTCCCTCACTATTCACTGAGTGAACACGTTTTTCTCACAATAGCCTTGCTTCATTTACACATCATTTTGAATCCATGTCCTCTCTTTCTTCTCATTTATGAGCAGGAACAACTTATTAGCCCCCGTATTTCTAGCCTCTAACCTGCCCTTCTGGCCACTATACTTACATGGTGAGTTCGTTTGAATTTTTGGTCAATGGTAACCCCAAGGATGTTGGTGGTGGAGGATTCAATAATGGGAATGCCACTCAATGTTGAGGGGTGACGGTTTGTCTCTTATTGTCTTGTAGTCATTGCCTGGCATTTTTGTGGCGTGAATGTTATTTGCCACTTGTTAGCCTGAGCCTGGATATTGTGTTTGCTGGCAGTCTGAAACAAACACAAGAGAATGTTTAGATTAAGTGTCAATAATGAGAGGGGGGTGGGAGTTGAGGGGTTGGGGGTAAGTTTTGAGGTAAAAGGCCGGAAGTTTAGAGGAGAGTTAGGGAAGACATTTTTACCTGGAATGTGGTCGGGTCTGGAATGCATTGCCTGGGATGGTAGTTGAGGGTAACATCACAATCTTTAAAAAAGTACTTGAACAAGCACTTAGACAGTCCCAATGTTTAAGGCTATTGACCAAGCCTGGAATGTTGGACTGGTATATATTTGGTGTCGTTTTAGTGGTACAGACTCAATGGGCCAAACAGCCTTTCTGTAAAGTCCGATTCTTTGATTCTCAGAGAAACTCAGCAGGCCTGGGAGCATTTGTGGAGAGAAAGCAGAGTTAGCGTTTTGAGTCTGCTATGACTCCACCAGAACATCAGAGTTCACAGCTACCACTGTGGGGTTTAAACCCACTTCTCCAGAGCATTCGACTGAGCAACGGTACTGCTCCCTGTGTCAACAACAGTGACCACATTCCAAAAGTACTTTACTGACCATTAAGTGCCCTGTGGGTCTGACAAGCTGTATACAAATACAAGTGTCTTTGAAAGTTGGCATCTCAGGAGCTGACCCTCTTCATTGCCATCTGGTCTCTTTTGCTGCTTGTTTAAAGACATGAATACTCAGCACGGACCCAAAATAATGTTCCCAGCTACAGTTTTCACCAGTGCCTCCAGTTGAAAGCCCTTGCTCGAATTCTGCATGTAATCTGCTGGTCCGACAGAGCAGAGAAACTGTGATAAAGATCAATATTTAGACGTTCTTCTGCCAGTATTTAGTTTTCCTTGGACCTGGCATTTTGCACAGCAGCGGAAGTCTCCTCCTCCATACCAACCTTTGTACATCCTAACAATGACTGGGAGTGAGCCTTCACAAAGAGATTCGCTGGGACTTGTTCAGCTGTGCTGCCGCAGTTCAGCCATATTGGTTACTCGGATCTGTGATTACAGAAGGATGACTGCAATCTCTGTGAACCAGGGTAACTGGGCTGATTCTCATCCAGGGCTGACCCTTCGCGGCCTGCAAACCCATGTCTCCTCAAGCAAGGTCCTTTCAGGTCATACAGAGATCCCACACACCCCTTATTAGGCCAGGGCTTTTTGAATATCATCACCTTTATCTGATTCCTGTCGTCAGTTTGTCGTCCTCATAGAAAAACAGTGTTACATAGGATATGAGGCAAAGGAAGAGGCCATTCAGTCCAACCAGCCCATACTAGTGTTTATGATCCACCTGGCCCTCCTCCCACCTTTCCACACTTGCTGCCGAAAGCTCTTTGTTGGACTATCCCACGCAGATGGCCTCCAGTTACACAGTTCCTCACAAGTGGAAGCGTTCTCTTGCTATCTCCCACATCAACTTTAGAGTCAGACAAGAGAGACACAGACCATCAGTCTTCTCCTGGTGGGTCTACTCACAACATGATCCTTATCAATCTTCTGTCCTGTGCTTCTATATCCGTTTCATTATATGACAGCCACGACCACACAGACTGAATCAAGCAAAGGTTCAGTAGCAGAACTTTCCTCCTTTTCAATCCCACCCATATAGAAACAACTTACACTCAGTTTGCTTCTTTATTGGCCTTACTAACCTGTGGAGGAACCTTCAAAGATTTAATTGGTGTATTTGTACTCTAAGCTCACTTTCTCCTTCTGGACTTGTCCCTACCAAGTAATAAATGACTTGCAAATTCGTCCTCCTGAATGTTCTACCTCTGACTCATAGAAACACAGAGAAATAGGAGCAGGAATAGGCCATTCAGCCCTTCAAGCCTGCTCCACCATCCAATATGACCATGGCAGATCATCCAACTCAGTCCCCTGTTCCTGCTTCTATCCCATACCCTTTGATCCCTTTAGCCCTAAGAACTATATTTAACTCCTGCTTGATAACTTTTGTCTCAATGGCTTTCTGTGGCAGAGAATCCCACACGCTCACCATTCGCTGGGTGAAGACATTTCTCTTCATCTCAGTCTTAAATGTCCTGCCCATACCCTTGAACTGTGAGTCCTGGACCCTGGAAATCAGGAATATCCTTCCTGCATTTACCCTGCATAATCCTTATAGAAGCATATAGGATTCCACAAGATCCCCCTCATTCTTCTAAATTCCCTAGACTATAGTCTGAGTTGATTCAGTCTCGCTTCATATATCAATCCTGCCATCACAGGTAAACCTTCACTGTACTGCCTCCCTAAGCAGAATCCTTCTTTAGATGAGGAAACCAAAACTGCTCACAATGCTCCAGCTGTGATCTTGCCATTTTTGTGTTGAACCTCATTTACAAATAATTTTACAGGCTTATGAGTGTTTTCCTGCCTCTGTGCTGAGCGGCCTGCACCCTCCAACAGTGTTTCTTTTTGGGAGGAGATGTCATCCACAAATTTGGAAATAGGTATTTTTGATTCCAAAGTCCAAATTGTTAATGTAAACTCTGAACACTCCCCTGAACCCGGCGAACAATTCATTCTGTCACTCGTACCCTGACTCGGCGATCCTGTGTCATAAAATTCCTACGCGAGGAAGCAGGCCATTTGGCCCATCAGATCAACACCGACCCTCCGAAGAGCATCTCACCCAGACCTACCCCTGCTACCCTATCCTTGTAACCCTGCATTTCCCATGGGGGAATTCCCCTAACCTGCACATCTTTGGACTGTAGGAGAAAATCAAAAACACTCACAAGAAACCCGTGCAAACTTAAGGAGAGACTCCACACAGATAGTTAACTGAGGGTGGAATCGAACCCAGCTCCCTGGCACAGTGACGCAGCAGTGCTAACCACTGAGCCACCATGTCTTTTCATTTGTCTATTTTTGTCAGGTAAGCACCTGAAGGGAGTTGAGGAGAAACATTTTTAGGTAACAACAGCCTGTGATCAGGAGCATGGTGCCTGAAAAGTGGGTACAGTTAGTCAAACGCCTGAAAAAGAAAGAGTGACTGGGCTATGAAGGACAGTGGAGTGTTAGTAACTGGATAGATCTTTCAAGAAGCCATAAAAACTGAAAGAACTGTGGATGCTGTAAATCAGGAACTAAAACAAAGTTGCTGGAAAGGCTCAGTGGGTCTGGTAGCTTCTGTGAAGAAAAACATCAGAGTTAACGTTTCGGATCCTCAGGTCAGTTCTGAGGAAGAGTCACCGGACCTGAAACGTTAACTCTGATTTTTTTCCTTCACAGATGCTGCCGGACCTGCTGCGCTTTTCCAGCAACTTCTGTTTTTATTTTCAGAAGCCATGATGAGCTTAGTAGCCTTCTCCTAGTATAGGATTCATTTATCTCCTGCAGAGTAAATTTAGGATTAAGTGATAGTTTAAAATTGAGATTAATTGAACTGGATTAAATTGTGAGCGACCCAAATTGCGTGATTAGGAAGGACCTTTCTCCATTATCAGAGAGGCCAGTAACAGGAGCAGGGAGGGAGTATAGTGATGTTTACATATGGTTAGGGTAATTGAAATAAGGGAAATGAAATATTTTTTCTCCTAGATGGTGGTGAGCATCTGGAACTCACTGACTATTAAAGTGGTAAGAGTGGAAAAATTCTCATTGCATTTAAAAAACACTTGTGTATGTATTGATATGGTGAGAACACAGGGCTACAGAGATACAGAGGCAGAGTTGACCATGTAAGTCCGCCCTGGCATTCAGTATGGTCGTGGCCAATCTTGGGCTTCAGCTCCACTTTCCTGCCCACTCCCCATATTCCAAAAGGCTGTTTCTCTCAGCCTTAAATGTGTTCAGCTTTGTGTATCCATAATCCCGAGGGGCAGAGAATTCCTAAGGTTCACAACCCTGTAAGAAATTTTATCACATCTCAGTGCCCATTGATCAGCCCCTCATTCAGATATAGTCCTCTATGAAGGAGCAGAAGTAGGCCATTCGGCTCATCAAGTCTGTTCCAACATTCAATGACATCATGGCTGATCCGATAATCCTCGACTCCACTTTCCTGCCTTTTCCACTCTACCCTTGACCTTACACACTCCAATTGATGTCACCTCTCTTCTGGCTAGATGACCTTTTACACTGAAATTCTGCCGTCTGGTCCTATACTCTCTCACTAGGGGGAACAACCTTTGTGCATCTACCCTGTCAAGCCTGCTAAGCATCTTGTACATTTCAATAAGACTGTTTCTCATTCTTGTAAACACTATGGTATACCTACTCATAAGACAGTCCCTCCATACCAAGGATCAACCTAGTGAGCTTTCTTTGGATTGCCTCCAATGCTGCCATCTCTTTCCTTGGATAAGGGGATCAAAACTCTTCGTGGTAATCGAGGTGGAGTCGAATGAGTACCTTGTATAGTTTTAGTGAGGTTTCCCTGTTCCTGTACTCCATTCCCTTGGAAATAAAGGCCACACCTTCTGCCAACTCTATTCCCTAATGAACTTGAATATTAGCTTTTTGTGATTTGTGCGTGTGGAACCCCCGAATCCTTCTGAGCTGCAGCTTTCTCCCTTTAAACACCATTCAGCTCCTGGGTATTTATCCCCTTCACATTTTGCCACGTTATATTCCCACTGCCAAGTGTTTGCCCACTCATGTAACCTGTATGTATCCCCCCCGAGAGATTCTCTGTGTCATCCCCCCAGCTTGCCTTCCCATTGATTTGAGGTCAAATGGCTCACTTTTACGCCTGGTACAGACAAGATGGACCGTAGAGTCTCCTTCTGTGTGAAGAACCTACCTCTGACATCTCCCCTATACCTTCCTCCAACCACCTTAAAATTATGCCCTCTCATAACTGTCATTTCTGCCCTGGGAAAATGTCTTTTGCATTTTTTTTTAATTGTAGCTTTGAATGATCTCAGTAAGTATGACACTTTGCTTGAATTCACTCCAGCCAGCAGCAGTGATGACCCTCAGCAATCTGTGAAAGGGGGTCACTAGTTCATTCACTGTTATAACATAGAACAGTACAGCACAGTACAGGCCCTTCGGCCCACAATGTTGTGCTGACCTATTATCTTACTAAGATCAATCTACCCTGCATACCCTACATTTTACTATCCTCCATGTGCCTATCCAAGAGTCGCATAAAAGTTTCTAAAGTATCTGACTCCACTATCACTGCCGGCAGTGCATTCCACACACCCACCACACTCTGTGTGAAGAACCTACCTCTGACATCTCCCCTATACCTTCCTCCAACCACCTTAAAATTATGCCCTCTCATAACTGTCATTTCCGCCCTGGGAAAATGTCTTTGACTATCCACTCTATCTATGCCTCCCATCGTCCTGTACACCTCTATCAAGTCACCTCTCATCCTTCTTCACTCCAATGATAAAAAACTCAAGCTCCCTCAGCCTTTCCCCATAAGACCTGCCCTCCAGTCCAGGCAGCATTCTGGTAACAAGGTGTAGAGCTGGATGAACACAGCAGGCCAAGCAGCATCAGAGGAGCAGGAAGGCTGATGTTTCGGGACTATCCTGGTAATCTACGTTTATGAAAGCAATTTTTTTCCTCTTTGACAAATAGTTGCAAATACAGAATGTGGAAGGACATATAAATCCAGGGGAACATGTGAATTGGCTAACTAACCATGATCAGATAACTTATCACCAAATTATCGTTTTGAATCTAATCGAGAAACTATTTCTACACGTCTTACATCATAACGGTTACTGCCTGACAGAAACTTCTTCCTTACTTGAGAAAAAAAATGAATCTCCATTTTCTTTAGCTGTCTCCAAGCTCTGGGGTTAGGCTACTCCCTTAGGAATGTAATTGGGCTTCATCAGTTCTTAATGGCCAGGTATAAATGGGGGGCACACTGGCACAGTGGTTAGCACTGCTGCCTCACAGTGCCAGGCACCTGGGTTTGGTTTCCAGTTGGAGTTTGCACATTCTTTCCCTGTCTGTGTGTGGGTTTCCTCTGTGTGCTCCGGTTTCACCCCAAAGATATGCTGGTTAGGTGGGTTAGCCAGGGGAGATGCAGTGTTATAAAGTAGTGGGTTGGGTCTGGATGGCATGCTGCTTGGAGGAACAGTGTGTATTCAATAGGCTGAATGGCCTGAATGCACATTATAGGGATTGTATGATTTTGTAAATGCATTAAGTTGACAGCCGGACAACATGTAAACTTCATTCATACAATAAAAGAGTGATCACACTGTTGCTGGAAGTCTTTGCTTCTGACTCCAAAACTCTGGGCTCAAATCTTACCCCAGGATTTGAGGCCAAAGAGGTTTGGTATCACCCTGTGAATCCTCCCTCCGGACAGCAATGACATACAGAAAGAGCAGGGGAGATTTCTGGTCAGTCATGAGATGGAAAAAAATTTCTACAGCCCCTATCTGTAGCTCCTTACTGCAACGTGCATGTTGCCACAGTAAAATTAGATTTCCTCAGGAATTTGCAATGCATTTCCGGAGCTGCTTTGTATTGGTGCCATTTCATTGTGGCTCCATGGAGACTGACATCCATGAGGCAACATCTAGTGCTCATGCTCCTCTATCTTGGCAATGGACTTGAAAACATCAGCCACTCATTCGCACACCCTGATCTAATCCCAGAAAGCCCAATACTGGGAGTGCCTTCATCAAATGGACTGCATCAGTTCAACCTACACATAACAACAATTTACCCTGACATAGAACCTCAGATTAAACAAGGGCCAAAGGGGTAGGATTTAAGGAGGTTATAGAGATCGGGGGGAGCAGGAGCATGGAGGCATTTGAAAGTAAGGTTGAAAATGTGCAAACCCAAGGTTTGAACAGACCAAAACTGCTTATATGTGTCAATGGTTCTGAAAGAATTAATGTTACAGACTGCATTAAGCTCCACCCACTCCGGTGGCATAATACAGGCGTTCTTTGGGACAAAGCAGAACAACACAGAGTATTGTGGAGGTCAGGCCAATATCTACAACTCTCCTTATAATCTTAGTAACAATGTCTTTCAGACTAACTAACTTGTATCTAATTATTGTCATGCAATAATCTCTATCTTGTTAAGACAAAAGCCTCTTCTTGTTCAGGCTGACTAGCAGTTGTTCCTCTACCTCTGTGAACTAAATAAACTCTCAGTCCCAGTCAAGGAGAGAGGTCAGTTGGCAGCATTCTCCCACCCACAGAGACCACTCAGCGTGATAATCATGGAGGGGCAGGGGGAACAGCTTGTCTCCAGAGATATGTCAAACTTAGTGGCCAGCAGAGATAATGGGAACTGTAGATGCTGGAGAATCCAAGATAACAAATTGTGGACCTGGATGAACACAGCAGGCCAAGCAGCATCTCAGGAGCACAAAAGCTGACGTTTCGGGCCTGGACCCTTCATCAGAGAGGGGGATGGGGTGAGGGTTCTGGAATAAATAGGGAGAGAGGGGGAGGCAGACCGAAGATGGAGAGAAAAGATGATAGGTGGAGAGGAGAGTATAGGTGGGGAGGTAGGGAGGGGATAGGTCAGTCCTGGGAAGACGGACAGGTCAAGGAAGTGGGATGAGGTTAGTAGGTAGATGGGGGTGCGGCTTGAGGTGGGAGGAA
Source organism: Stegostoma tigrinum (assembly GCF_030684315.1). Taxonomy (NCBI): domain Eukaryota; kingdom Metazoa; phylum Chordata; class Chondrichthyes; order Orectolobiformes; family Stegostomatidae; genus Stegostoma; species Stegostoma tigrinum. The sequence continues at coordinate 51,565,306 of NC_081371.1, forward strand.
GGGATGGGTGAGAGGAAGAACCGGTTAGGGAGGCAGAGACAGGCTGGGCTGGTTTTGGGATGCAGTGGGGGGAGGGGACGAACTGGGCTGGTTGTGGGATGCGTTGGGGGGAGGGGATGAAGTGGGCTGGTTGTGGGATGCGGTGGGGGAGGGGGAGATTTTGAAGCTGGTGAAGTCCACAGTGATACCATTGGGCTGCAGGGTTCCCAAGCGGAATATGAGTTGCTGTTCCTGCAACCTTCAGGTGGCATCCTTGTGGCAGTGCAGGAGGTCCATGATGGACATGTCATCTGAAGAATGGGAGGGGGAGTTAAAATGGTTCGCGACTGGGAGGTGCAGTTGTTTATTGCGAACCGAGCGGAGGTGTTCTGCAAAGCGGTCCCCAAGCCTCCGTTTGGTTTCCCCAATGTAGAGGAGGCCACACCAGGTAGGGTGAGGGATGTGTTGGAGATGGCCTAGGTGAACTTGAGGTTGGGGTGGAAGGTGTTGGTGAAGTGGATGAACTGTTCGAGCTCCTCTGGGGAGCAAGAGGCGGCGCCGATACAGTCATCAATGTAACGGAGGAAGAGGTGGGGTTTGGGGCCTGTGTAGGTACAGAAGAGGGACTATTCCACGTAACCTACAAAGAGGCAGGCATAGCTGGGGCCCATGTGGGTGCCCATGGCCACCCCCTTTGTCTGTAGGAAGTAGGAGGAAACGAAAGAGAAGTGGCTGAGGGTGAGGACGAGTTCAGCTAGGCGGAAGAGGGTGTCGGTGGAGAAGGACTGGTCGGGCCTGTGGGACAGGAAGAAGCGGAGGGCCTTGAGGCCATCTGCATGAGGAATACAGGTGTATAGGGACTGTACGTCCATGGTGAAAATGAGGTGTTGGGGGCCAGGGAATTGGAAGTTCTGGAGGAGGTGGAGGGCGTGGGTGGTGTCATGGACATAGGTAGGGAGGGACGTAGGTAGGTAGGTAGGTGAGGGACATCCCTCACCTTCCTGGACCTCTCAGTCTCCATCTCAGGCAACCAGCCAGTCACTGATGTCCATTTCAAGCCCACCGACTCCCACAGCTACCTAGAATACACCTCCTCCCACCCACCCTCCTGCAAAAATTCCATTCCCTATTCCCAATTCCTCCACCTCCGCCGCATCTGCTCCCACGATGAGGCATTCCACTCCCGCACATCCCAGCTGTCCAAGTTCTTCAAGGACCGCAACATTACCCCCACAGTGGTCGAGAACGCCCTTGACCGCGTCTCCCGTATTTCCCGCAACACATCCCTCACACCCCGCCCCTGCCACAACCGCCCAAAGAGGATTCCCCTCGTTCTCACACACCACCTCACCAACTTCCAGATACAACGCATTATCCTCCGACACTTCTGCCATCTACAATCTGACCCCACCACCCAAGACATTTTTCCAACCCCACCCTTGTCTGCCTTCCGGAGAGACCACTCTCTCCGTGACTCCCTTGTTCGCTCCACACTACCCTCCAACCCCACCACACCCAGCACCTTCCCCTGCAACCACTGGAAGTGCTACACTTGCCCCCACACCTCCTCCCTCACCCCTATCCCAGGGCCCAAGATGACTTTCCATATTAAGCAGATGTTCAGCTGCACATCTGCCAATGTGGTACACTGCATCCACTGTGCGCGGTGTGGCTCCCTCTACATTGGGGAAACCAAGGCTTGGTGACCACTTTGCAGAACACCTCCGCTCGGTTCGCAATAAACAACTGCACCTCCCAGTTGCGAACCATTTTAACTCCCCCTCCCATTCTTCAGATGACATGTCCATCCTGGGCCTCCTACAGTGCCACAATGATGCCACCTGAAGGTTGCAGGAACAGCAACTCATATTCCGCTTGGAAACCCTGCAGCCCAATGGTATCACTGTGGACTTCACCAGCTTCAAAATCTCCCCCTCCCCCACCGCATCCCACAACCAGCCCACTTCATCCCCTCCCCCCACTGCATCACACAACCAGCCCAGCTCTTCCCCTCCACCCCCTGCATCCCAAAACCAGCCCAGCCTGTCTCTGCCTCCCTAACCTGTTCTTCCTCTCACCCATCCCTTCCTCCCACTTCAAGCCGCACCTCCATTTCCTACCTACTAACCTCATCCTACCTCCTTGACCTATGTGTCTTCCCTGGACTGACCTATCTCCTCCCTACCTCCCTACCTATACTCTCCTCTCCACCTATCTTCTTTTCTCTCCATCTTCGGTCCGCCTCCCCCACTCTCCCTATTTATTCCAGAACCCTCTCCCCATCCCCCTTTCTGATGAAGGGTTTAGGCCCAAAACGTCAGCTTTTGTGCTCCTGAGATGCTGCTTGGCCTGCTGTGTTCATCCAGCTTCACACTTGGTTATCTTAGTGGCCAGCAGTACAGCTTGTAGTGGGGTTAGTGAAACTCTCTAGCAAAGGTCTCAGTTGAACACGTATTCTGAAAGACAGCACATTAAGCAATCAGCATTCTGAGTGCCAGGCTAGACTATGTGCTGCAGCCTTTAGAACAGAGCTTTCTCCCGTAACCTCCTGGTGCTAAGGCAGGAATGCCTCTGCCCGAGCTGTAGCTAACTTCTAATCGATATGCCAGTACAGGCCCAATGATGTTATAGAAGTGAAATTAGTGATTCATATGAATTTCCATTGTGCACATTTTAAAAATCTTGTATAAATCTTTTTTAAAAAAAACTAATGCTGCTTAGCACAGGTTGATCTCAAAAGGAACTTAACAGGGATTTCAGTTTGAGTGTGAAATAACTCTCATCACCAAGTCACCCTTTTATATTGTACTTGACACTGGTCCAGCTTCCTCAGAGCCAGCTCTCAGAGTGCATAGAACCGCTGACACTCCTGTGTATATCTGTCAGTCAGGGCTCCCTGATTGGACCAGGTTAACAGCCCCAATCAGGGAACATATAGTCTATGAGATCCACCTGATAGACCTCGTTACAATCATTACAGAGTGTAGTGGCAAATGATATCTTTATTTTATCTTGCACTTATGTTTTTGGAGTAATCTTTACTCTTTCTAATACTCTCTCTGATTTGATTGGAAGTCATGGTTAGGGAATCAAGCTGGAATTTGAGGAGATTGACAAAAGAACCGAGTCAACTTGAGGAAAATGTTCTTTTCCACAGCAACTGGTGAAGATCTTGAATGCACAGCCTCAGGGCATGATGGGGACAGATTGAATCACAGCTTTTAGAGGGAATGGGATAAATACCTGAAGAAAGAAAAGAAATTTGCAGGGCTAGACAAGGGGTGTGAGACTAGTTGAGTTGCTCTTGCAGTGAGCTGAGATGAATATAACAGGCTGAAAGTTCCAACCACAATTGAAGGCCAATCTTCATGATTCTATTTGAAGCCTTCAGGCTATTTTCAACACATGGTAGAGTTTAGATTTCTCCGTTGAATGCAGAATCTGAATCTTGGGCCAGACCTTAAGTGCACAGTAGGCTGCTAATGCAAAAAGTGGAATGTTGTAGCTAAAATAGTTTCGCCAAATGCTTGTCAAATCAGATCTTCATGCCAAATTACTTTCAGTAGAAGCTGCTTCTGCCCAGTTATCTGAGGCAAAATAACTTCCACAGATTGTAACAGGGATTATAAATGACAGTCAACCTCCTTGAATTGGTCATTTTTCTTAAAGGTCACATGCAGGAAGCTGAACTGGCAAACAGTCTTTGGTAGTTCTACTTGACATTGACTGTGTTCATGTCGGCCTGGCTCAGTTTGCAGAACCGTGGTCTCTACGTAAATCCCACCGCAGTGCCTGAGCATCTCTGACAAATCAGTGCATTGTGCTGCCCTGCCATTGTTTTTCAGATGGATTATTGAAACAAAGGCTCCTCTTTCTTTGTACTTTCAAGCGATGAGATCCTACCTGGCTCATGCAGGAAGATCCAGTCCAGTTAGATCTCTGGTTCCCTCACTCAATCAACAGTGAGAAAATAGCACGCTGTTACCATCCATTTGGCGAAAGAGTTGTATCAGTGATAATGGGAACTGCAGATGCTGGAGAATCCGAGATAATGAAATGTGAGGCTGGATGAACACAGCAGGCCCAGCAGCATCTCAGGTTCTCTGATGAAGGGTCTAGGCCCGAAACGTGAGCTTTTGTGCTCCTGAGATGCTGCTGGGCCTGCTGTGTTCATCCAGCCTCACATATCATTATCTTGGCGAAAGAGTTGCCTGAATTCATAAACCTAGCAACAGTGGCTGGGTTTCTGAAGACAGTGACAAGGCGATATATAGTGATAACGAAGTGTGGAGCTGGATGAACAAAGCAGGCCAAGCCACATCTTAGGAGCACAAAAGCTGATGTTTTGGACCTAGACCCTTCATCAGAAAAATATGTAGTGATTATGTAGAGGTCAGTCAGGTGGATCTCATAGAATATGAATTCTCTGACTGGGGCTGCTAACCTGGTCCAAGCAGGGAGCCCTGACTGACAGATAAGAACAGGAGTATCAGTGGTCCTTTTCATTCTAGGAACTGGCTCTGAGCTAGCTGGGTTAGTGTCATGTACTATGCTCGTGTAAATAAAGAGTAATATGTTGATGGGATCCCAGACTTTGTGGAGTTATTTCAGGATATGAATTCAAAATCCCTGTTTCCTGTGTGCTTGGTAGATGAATGCAATAGAGGTATGAGAATCTATAGATACAAATTTATCAATTAGAATATTATTTGAGTACAAGGGTTTTATTGTTAGGATAGGCTGCATTGACTAGACTTGTGTTTCCTTGTGTATGAAAGATTAAGTGGTGTTTGTGATGAATGGAGGACTTTGTACAGTAGAAATGATACTTGGAGCAGTACGGTGGCTCAGTGGTTAGCCCTGCTGCCTCACAGCACCAGGGGCCCAGGATCGATTCCACCCTTGGGCAACTGTGTGGAGTTTGTGCATTCTCCCCATGTCTGTGTGGGTTTCTTCCTGGTGCTCTGATTTCCTCCCACAACCCAAAGATGTGCAGGTTAGGTGGATTGGCCACGCTAAATTGCCCAATAGTGTTCAGAGTTGTGTAGGTTAAGTGTATTGGATTAGCCGTGGGAAATGCAGGATTATAGGGCTAGGGTGGGTGGTGAGTCTGGGTGGGATGCTGTACAGAGAGGCAGTGTGGACTGGATGGGCCAAATGGTCAGCTTCCACACTGTCGGAATTCTATGATACAGAGCTATTCCTCTGGCTGGGAACCCATTCACAAGAGGCCATAAGCTTGAAGTGAGCACTCAGCTATTCAGGGATGTTTCCAAAAAGGGGGTTCTCACCATTATATAGAGTCAAAAACACTGTGGATGGCAGAAATCTGAAATGAAAATGTGCTGGAGAAACTCAGTGGGTCTTCAGAATCCATGGGGAGAGAAACAGAGTTAAAGTTGCAGGTCCAGTGATCCTTCCTTATAACCAAACCCCACACTGGAGATGCAATTTTGGATTGACAATGAAAAGCCTGGAGAAACCCAAAACAATCAGATGTGAGACGACAAGCTGTAGAGCTGGAGGAACACAGCAGGCCAGGCAGCATCAGAGGAGCAGGAAAGCTCCACACGGATCAGATCTGACCAGTTGTATACCTTCTTTCTATTATGTTCTCCAGGACAAATAGGGATGGTGACAATTCCAGCCGAGTCAGTCATGCCACATCCTGTGAACCGGCCCAAACTGTGCGTAGGTTCCGAACACCTAGTTTATTTAACAGCATCTTGTCAGGAAAGTGGTTTGAAATCCAAAAATAAAGCTGCATTCTCCAGTTACAAATTGCTGTAATCATCTCATGCTGGCAAAGAGAGAGGGAAAGCACATTCTTTATAGAATTGATCTGAACTGGTGGATTTTATTGGAGAGCTTTAGATTTCCAACTTGCTGCAGCACTTGGCCTGCTCGGTGAAAACGTGCAGCAGAGTGACGATTCAATTGTTTGTGGTGGGGTATGATTTGAAGTTGACTAATCAGATACACTGCTTCCACTGTTGGAATTCCCTGTGAATGTTATTTTTGGTTTGTGCATGGGGCCAAAGAGAGAGGCTGCACTGTACAGTTTAATTTGATGTTCACTTGAGTAAAGTCTATTTTAAGTTATATCAGCGCTTCATGTGCAAATGAAATGTGTTTTTATTCGCTGGTGGGACATGGGCGTCGAAGGCTAGGCCAGCATTTATCGCTCTTAAGAAGGTGGTGGTGAACTGCTTTCTTGAACCGCTGCAGTCCATGTGCTAGAGGTAGACCCACAATGACATTAGGGAGGAAATTCCAGGATTTTGATCCAGTGACAGTGAAGGAATGGCAATATATTTCCAAGTCAGGATAGTGAGTGGCTTGGAGGGATCTTGCAGGTAACAGTGTTCCCATATATCTGCTGCCCTCACCGTTCCAGATGGAAGTGGTCATATGTTTGGAAGGCGCTGTCTAAGGATCATTGGTGAATTTCTGCAGTGCACCTTGTAGCTATTACACTGCTGCTAGGGAGCATCGATGGTGACAGGAGTGGATGCTTGTTGGATGTAATGTAAATCAAGCGAGGGCTGCTTTGCCCTGGATGATATCAAGCTTCTTGAGTATTGTTGGGGCCGTACCCATCCAGGCAAGTGAGGAGTATTCCATAACACTCCTGACTTGTGCCTTGTAGATGGTGGACAGGCTTTGGGGAGTCAGGAGGTGAATTACTCACCACAGTACTCCCAGCTTCTGACCTGCTGTTTTATAACTGCTGTGTTTATGCGGTGGCTCCAGTTGTGTTTTTGGTTGAGAGTAAACCCCAGGATGTTGTGATGGGGGAATTCAGTGATGGTAACACCATTGAATGTTAAGGGGTGACCATTAGATTGTCTTTGTCAGATGGTCATTGACTGGCATTTGTGTGTCACAATGTAACTTGCCACTTGTCAGCCAAACCTGGATATTGGCCAGATCTTGTTGCATTTGAACATGGACTGCTTCAGACCTGAGGAGTCACGAATTGTGCTGAACATTGTGCAATCATCGGCGAACGTCCCCATTTCTGACCCTATGATGGAGGGAAGGTTGTTGACGAAGCAATGTGCAATGCCAATGTTCCAGTATCCTGCCTAAATGCCAACACTTCATGAGTATGTCCAGATAATCATCTCCTGTAAGATTATGGTTGACAATCACCGATCCAATTTTGAGCCCACCTTCTCCTAGCTTCCAACATCTACACGTGTCTCAGATTTCAGTACTGATTGTCAACTCAATAGCACACACTGTTCACTCACTCAGCCATGTTGCCGGAACAAGAGTTATTCACCATTCTCTAATAAAATCTTCAATTGTAGTGGGAGGGGAATACTCTTTATTCTTTTGTGGGATCCACATGTTGCTGGCATTTGTTGTCTAAGCTTAGTTGCCCTTTGAACTAAGTGGCTTGCCTGGCCACTTCACTGCGTAGTTCACAGAATCCCTACAGTGTGGAAGCAGGCTATTTGGCCCATCAAGTCCACACCAACCCACTGAAGAGCGTCCCACCTAGCCTACTCCCTATCCTATCTCTTCGTTTCTCACACCAGACACTGTGGGCGATTTTACAAGGTCAATCCACCTAACCTGCACATCTTTGGACTGTGAGAGGAAACTGGAGCACCTGAAGGAAAGGGTGGACTCGAACCTGAGCTCCTGGTGCTATGAGGCAGCAGTGCTAACCACTGAGTCACCATGCCACCCAGTAGTTGAGAGTCAACCCCATTGCTGTGGATCTGGAGTCGTGTGTAGGCCAGACCAGGTAGAGATGGCAGATTTATTTCCCTAAAGAACATCAGTGAATCAGATAACCTTTAACAACAATCAGTACTAGTTCTCATGGTCAGCTTGATAATGATGTTGGATATCTAGGGAAAGCTTAGTGGCATTGTCTTAGGCCTAGAAATCCAGAAGCCCAGGTTAATATTCTGGCAACATTGGTTCGAATGCCATTATAGCAAATGATGATGTCTGAATTCAATAAAAATTTGGAATTATAAAACTGAACTATTGGTGACCATGTAACTATTTTGATATTGGCCTACCTCTGTTCCTATATCTAAAGGAAGGACATCAAGACACACTGACATAGTTTGGGAAAATTATGTCTGCGTAGAAGATCAATAAGTTGAACACTGGAATGACTTAAAGGGGCTGAATGACTTTCATTAATAATGCTCCCATTGTGGTCATTTGTCAATGGAACCATAAACACATTGTGGATGACTGGAGATGGCCCATGATAACAATTTTTGTCAGTGATGTCAACATCCCAAGAACGAAAATGGTTAAATAACCTTTCCAGCGCCATAATGTTTCCACTGTGGCTAGATTTGTACATTGTATTGTTGCCCTTCTAGAAATGGCTGTTAAGTCACAATGTGCCATGATCACAGGGTTGGAGCATAGTAGATCATCCAAGATTAATGATAAGCTGCTAAATTGTGTGGAAGCACAAAGTAATCATTCTATTTTTCTGAGAACATTCTGGGAGTTGACCTAATTCCTGTTGTCAGACCCCTCCACACGGCACCTAATCTCGACACCTGATCCTCACTAATGTTCAAACTTACAAACTCTCTTTCAGTTTGAGATTTTTTTTGGCTCTTAGCCTGAGCAAGACATTTTCTGTAAGCAGCATGTTGGATTTTGGAGATTAGCGGAATGGAGAGGGAGAAGCAGGCATGAGTTGAGTGGATAGTTTAATTTTCAAAGTGATTCACTAGTTTAATCATGTTACATCAAACACAATGACTCTGGAGAGATGACCTGAACACTGCACAATAGCATCTTATGTGATTGGAGGAGAACTAACTGCAGTACTGGAATTCAAATTGAAGATGTAGACGACAGCAACAAGTAGCATTTTAGTAATAACCTTAACGTCTCAAAGTGATCCACAAAAAAATTACCATTGAGCAACGCAAGGAGATCCATGGGCGCAAACCCGAAAGCTTGACTGAAGAAGTTTTAAGGACAACAAGGCAGGGTAGTTTTGGAGGGAATTCTAGAGTTGATGGTCTAGCCAACTATCACAATGGAATCTAGGATACACACTAGGCTCAAATTGGAAGAGAACAGGGATCTTGGAGAGCTCCAGTCTGGAGATAATTACAGACTTCAGAAGGATGAGTGTGTGGAGGAAATTGAAGCTAAGGTGAAGAATGTTACAATAGATTTGTTTCCACACCTGGTACAAATGTATGTTAGTGAGCCAAGGGGGTGATGAAGAAAGAGGATTTGGTTTGGGTTAGGATGAAGGTGGCAGAGTTTGGATGAGTTAAGTGCAAGTTCGCCCAAGAGGGTGTTGTGTACTGAAAGAAATTCCATGATTCTTTATTTGATGTAAATCATTGTAAATTTTGTGTCTGGCAAATTTTGAGCAAATAAATATGAAGTCCCATTCCTCCAATCCCTTGCTACTTACAATTGCTAGCCTTGCAATACAGATTGGAAATTTCCACATGCATTGCTTATTGGAAAATCACATGTAAGACCATGAAGAGCCTGATCATCCCATTCAGCCTTATCTGCCATTCAATGATTTAATCATAACTCCAGTTACCTTCCATAGCTTCATATCCATCTAAACCCTCATCTCACAACAATTTATTAAGAATATATCTCTTGGCATTCATCATTGTTTCCCCGACACTCCCCTCAGCATTGGCAACCTTTTAAGGAATGAGGTCCATATTTCTGCTAACATTTAGTGGAGAACTGTTTCTTGATTTCCCTTCTAAATGCTTAACTGAAATCTTAAGTCATGAGCTCCCCATCAGAGGAATTAGTTTCCCTTTATCTAACTGAACAAATGCTCTGAATGTTATGCTGAAAAGAATACAAAACACACACACTGTGTCTCTGTCTCTCTCTCTCTCTCTCTCACACACACACGCACACAGACACACATCAGACACACACCAGACACACACACACACACACACACACAGTCTCACACAGACTCTTGCTCTCCCCAATTCACTCACTCTCTCTCACTCACACACACACAGACTATAATGTCACTCAAACATACACACTGTTTCTCTCTCTCACACACACACACACACACACACACACACACACACACACATATATGGTCACACAAACACACACAGCCTCTGTCTCTCTCACACACATACACAAAACACATACACACATTTGTAGACACAGTCACTCGCACAGACATTTTCACATGCATACAGACTAAAGCACGCACACACACAGACATACACACACAAACATACACACACAGGCATACACACACACATATACACACAGACACACACACAGACATACACACACAGACTTACTCACCGACATTGACACACACACACATGCACACACAGACATATACACAGGCATACATACACAGACATACACATGCAGACATACACACAGACATTGACACACACAAACATACACACACAGACAGATTCCCAGAGAGATGCTTGAAGTTGGAGATTTTCAGTTTCCACTGTAGTCGAGTGGGCTCCTCATTGAGTTCCAAAAACCAAATGTGATTGAGGTGCCATTGAGCCAGGGGAAGGCAAGGCAGCTGTAACCCCAGTGACCCTTCCTCCTGCTTTCAGCCAAAGAGTCTATACCAGAATGTTTTACATTTCTGTCCGATTATTTGTAGAAGAGGTGCCGGAGCACTCTCTCAGTCCGGCTAAACAAGACATTAAAACAGTTGGCCAGTGAAAGGAATAACTTGTGCTCTGGAACTAAAAGGCGAGCATTCTTTCGAGGAATGTAATCGAGTGAACAGTGCTGAGTTAGGATGGAAATAAGCACTGCTTATTTTGACAGAAAGCAGAGTCACGATGGTGTACTTTTTCAGTCGTCAGCCCATCTGTGTCAACTTTAACTTCAGTTCTTGGCTCTGGTTGGTTTTTTTTTGTCGAGTGGTTCATTATCCATGTGATGTATGTTGCTGTAAATGCCTTAGATTTCATTCCTCTCATCCCCACTGTTAAGATGTCAGCCATAAGACTGTAAGATATAGGAGCAGAATTATCCATTCTGCCCATTGAGTCTGCTGCACCATTCCAGTGTGGCTGATATATTTCCTCAATCCCATTTGTAGAATATCTGCAGTGTGGAAGCAGGCCATTTGGCCCATTGAGTCCACACCAACCCTCCAAAGATCAGCCCTCCCATCCCCATAACCCTGCATTCACCATAGCTAATCTACACAGCCCTACATCTTACGGGACAATTTAGCATGGCCAACCCACCTACCCTGCACATCTTTGGACTGTGGGAGGAAACCGGGGCACCCGGAGTAAACCCATGCAGACACGGGGAGAATGTGCAAACTCCACACAGACAGCCTCCTGAGGGTGTGATTGAACCCGAGTCCCTGGTGCTGTGACGCAGCAGCGCTAACCACCGAGCCACCGTGCTGTCCCAGTCTTCTGGGTTTTCCCTGTAAGCCTGGACCCCCCTCCTAATGAAGAACCTATCTGTCTCTGTCTTAAATACACCCAGTGACTTGGCCTCCACAGCCATCAATGGCAATGAGTTCCACAGGTTCACGATCCTCTCGCTGAAGAAATTCCTCCTCATCTCAGCTGTAAAGGGCTGCCCCTTCACCCTGAGGCTGTGCCCTTAGTCTCTCCCTTTAGTGGAAACATCTTCTCCACATCCACCATATCCAGGCCTCTCAGTATTTTGGCAAAGGCTAAATCTCTGCGTCAAAAGCTGTGAGTCCAAAATCTTGACCACATGACATTCTAATGTGTTTTTAGAAGCTGTGAGATGGTGGCCTCACAATAAAACTCCATGGAAGGGGTTCACCTTCCCACTACAGGAATGGTGGAATTTAAATGTAATTAGTAATCCTTATAAAGCTAGTGTCAGTAATGGTGGGAGGTCAGGTCGGATGGTGAACATGCTTTGAAGTTAGAGGCTCCCAGTTCAAGCCCCACTCGAGGACCTGATGGCCATTGAAGATGAGCCCATCACACAGTCAGTCAGTCAGCCAGGCTCAGGATTAACTCAGAAACATAAAGCAATGTTCAGTGCAAGGGACTCGTATTCAGGCATCAGCAGAAGGCAATGGCAAACTACAGCAGTACCTTCCCCTAGACCAACGCAGAACTCCATACTCACCAGGAACTCGTCAAAGTGTGTGTACATGTGAGAGTGTGTACATGTGAGAGTGTGTCTGCGTGAGAGTGTGTACATGTGAGAGTGTGTACTTGTGAGAGTGTGTCTGTTTGAGAGTGTGCCTGCGTGAGTGTGTATGTGTGAGAGTGTGTCTGCGTGAGAGTGTGTCTGGGTGAGAGTGTGTATGTATGAGAGTGTGTCTGCGTGAGAGTGTGTCTGCATGAGAGTGTGTACATGCGAGAGTGTGTACATGCGAGAGTGTGTACGTGTGAGAGTGTGTACGTGTGAGTGTGTACGTGTGAGAGTGCGTACGTGTGAGAGTGTGTCTGCGTGAGAGTGTGTCTGCGTGAGAGTGTGTCTGTACGTGTGAGAGTGTGTACATGTGAGAGTGTGTACATGTAAGAGTGTGTCTGTGTGAGAATGTGTACGTGTGAGAGTGTGTACGTGTACGTGTGTACGTGTGAGAGTGTGTACGTGTGAGAGTGTCTGCGTGAGAGTGTGCCTGTACGTGTGAGTGTGTACATGTGAGAGTGTGTCTGCGTGAGACCATGTCTGCATGAATGTGTGTGTGTGTGTGTGTGTGATAAAGAGACAATGAGAGAGTGTGTAAGTGAATGCGAATGAGAGTATGTATGAGTGAGAGTGTGCATGTGACAGTGTGTGTACATGTGAATGTGAGTGTGTGCGAGATGGTAAGTGGGTCTGTGTGAATGTGTACGTGTGTGAGTGTGAGACTGTGAGTTTGACTCTGTGAGTGTGTGCATCTGTGTGTGTGTGTGAGACTGAGTGTGGGTATGTACATGTGAGTGACTGTGCGAAACTGAGTGTGTCTGTGTGGGTATGTGCATGTGTGTGAGTGTGCAAGACTATGAGTATTTGTGTGTGTGAGTGTGTGAGACTATGAGTATGTGTATGTATGTGTGTGAGACTGTGAGTGTATGTATGTGTGTGACTGTGCGAGACTGAGTGTGTCTGTGTGGGTATGTGCATGTGTGTGAGTGTGCAAGACTATGAGTATTTGTGTGTGTGAGTGTGTGAGACTATGAGTATGTGTATGTGTGTGTGTGAGAGACTGTGAGTGTGTGCATGTGTGTGACTGTGCGAGACTGTGAGTGTGTCTGTGTGGGTATGTGTATGTGTGTGTGTGAGACTGTGCGTGTGGCTGTGAGTATGTGCATGTGTGTGAATGTGTGAGACTGTGAGTGTGTCTGTGTGGGTATGTGTATATGTGTGTGTGTATGAGACTGTGAGTGTGTCTGTGTGAGTGTGTGCACGTGTGTGAGTGCGTGCATGTGTGTGAGTGTGGACATGTGTTTGAGGGCCCCTCCACCTGGCCTGCTGACCCCCTCAGCGTTTGTGCATTGTCCATTTAAGTGGCTGGCTCTGGGAACACCTCTACATGACTCAGGTGAGCAGGACCTGTATTTGTTTCTGATTGACAGAAACTTTCAAAGGCAGGAAGATTCTGCCCTTAATTTCCAGCAATTTTGTTTATTTTGGATGTCATGTTATTGACAGCAATTGTATCTGAAGACTGTGTGTGGGAACACTGAAGGCATGCACTTCTCTGAAAGATGAGAAATAGAGAGCGAGAGAGAGAGACAGAGAAACAGAAAAACAGAGAGAGATTAAGGGAAGGAGTTTCAGAATCTAGAGCCTAGGCTTCATGTTGTATAAGGTAATGGCTCTGAAGGGGTTAATGGTCATGTTACATTGACTGCACCCAGGTCTTACTCAGTCTGTGGAATGGAAAGAGAAATTCTATTTTGGCTTTCAGGAGCAGAACTTGTATCTGCATCAGCTCCCCAAGGTGCTGGTATTTGCACCTGATCGGATTTATTACCATCATGTCATAAACTTTCTCATTACGAGGCTGGAGCTATTTTCCCTGGACCGTCGGAGGCCGAGGAGTGACCTTATAGAGGTTTATAAAATCATGAGGGGCATGGATAGGGTGAATAGTCAAGGCCTTTTCTCCAGGGTAGGGGCCTCCAAATCTGGAGGGCATAGGATTAGGGTGAGAGGGGAAAGATGTAAAAGGGACCTAAGGGGCAATGCTTTCACACAGAGGGTGATGCATGTTTAGAGTGAGCTTCCAGATGGATGGAAGTGGTGGAGATGGATACAACTGCAATATTTAAAAGACGTGGATGAGTGCCTACACAGGAAAGGTTGAGAGGGATGTGGGTCAAATTCTGGCAAATAGGACTAGACTTATTTAGGATATCTGGTTGGCACATACAAGTTGGTCTGTTTCAGTGCTGTATGACTCTATCATTGTCAATGCTCCACTGCTCATGACTAGGTAGGCCCAAGGCAAAGGAGAATTGGTGGCACTTAAGTACCTCAATGACCTCTTACCTAATGCCATGTCCCACAAGAAAGCAGCAGTGGTCATTTGGGGATGACTACACCCCAAAGGTACAGCGAAGGAATTAGTGGGCTGGGGATACAGTGGAACCATGAAGCTGTTTATCCAAAGCCAGTTAAAGCTCTCATGAAAAAGATAGACCTCCAACATAGAGCCTTTGCTGAGTGAGAGCCCACTGTGGTTACGGCATGTTACAGCCCAATCAGTTATTGTCTCCAACACAACAATAATGCCTGGTTGATTAATAAATCAAGCAAGACCATATCTGAGTATTGTGATGCAACAACAACTTGCATTTAGTTGGTAGCTTTAATATAGTAAAATGCGCCAAGGTCCTTCGCAGGAGTGTTAGCAATCAAGACTTGTGATTGAATCGCATGCTATTAACACTGGTGAGCAAAAGCTGGCTTTTAAGGAGTATCTTAAGGAAGGAAAGAGAGGTGGGGGAAGTCTGTTAATTTATATATTCATTCATGGGATGTGGGTGTTACTGGTGAGACCAGTATGTCACTCCCATCCCTCAGTGCCCTGGAGAAAGTGCGAGCATTGAACTGCTGCAGTTCATGGGTGTAAGAGGAAATCTCAGAGTGGATGGCCAGTTAACATTAGGGTCAACATAGTGTGGAGCTAGAGAAACACAGCAGGTCAGGCAGCATCAGAGGAGCAGGAAATCTTCAGAAGAAGAGTCCTGACCTGAAACGTAGACTCTCCAGCTCCTCTGATGCTGCCTGGCCTGCTGTGTTCATCCGACTCCACTCTGTGTTGATCCTGACTCCAGCGTCCAAAGTTCTTGCTGTCTTCATTCAGGATGTTCCAGAGGCTGGAATTGAAGAGGTCTCAGAGGGCAGGAAGAGATTCAGCTGTATGGAGCAGGGAGGTCACAGAGAAATCCCAGAAGCAGGGCTGAGAATTTTGAAATGGATGCATTGCCAGTCAAGGGGTCAGTCAGCCATTGTGGGCGGAGTTGGTGGGTCAATGTGGGCTACGGACCCCAGAGTTTTGGAATGACCTCCGGTTGATGGAACACTGCCTGGGCCAGGGTTAGATTAGTCTGGTTTGAAGGTAACAAAAGTGCGTACGAGGGCTTCAGCCACAGATGAACCAAGGCAGCTGTGGATTACATAACCACTGAGATAATGTGCGGTAATCGACTGTGGGCATTTATATCATGAAAGAAAGCTTTTGACTTTGTCTGTATGTGTGTGTACGTACATCTGTTTAGTGTAATGCAGCCAAAGCTTATTTAATCAAATGCACCATGAGTTCTGACTTTCCCAAGGGTTCTGCCAGGCAACAGCAAGGAGCAGTTGTACAGATATCTCTTTCAACAATAAGACCTTAATTTTAGTGTGGGAAATGCAGCACTTCGACAGTAAACCAACTCACTCTTTTCACACAGTGCTAGAGCTGTTCCAGGCACCTTATGGGGAACAGTCTGAGGGGAACCTTAATGATGATGGCAGCTCAAATTAATTGGACAGAATAGTTGTTGCTTGCTCCCTCTCTCTCTCATTTCACTTGGATTTTGATCTTAGTTGTGAGGTTTAGGTCGAGGCAGATCAGAATACCAAATCTGTGTAGGATTTAGAAGCACTGCCCTTAGGGTAGGCGCTGTATCCAACCCCACATAGAGTCTCTGTACCTGGCAACAATATTTTGATTTGATTTATTATTATCCCATGTACTGAAATACAGTGAAAAGTATTGTTTTGCATGCTATCCGGACAAACCAAGCATTACATAAATACATTAGGCTAACAGAACAGAATGTAGAATATAGTGTTACAGCTAAGAGAAGGTGCAGAGAAAGGCCAACTTTAATAAATGAGAGTTTTGTTCATAATTGGGAGTTGATGGCCTAATGGACTGTTAATCCAGAGACCAAGATAATGTTCTGGGTTCATATCCTGCCACGGCAGATGGTGGAATTTGAATTCAGCAAAAGTCTGGAATTGGGAGTCTAATAATGACCATGAATTGATTGTCAGGAAAATCCCATCTGGTTCACTAATGTCCTTTAGGGAAGGAAACTGCCATCCTTACCTGGTCTGGCCTACATGGTTACTTCAGATCCACAGCAATACAATTAGGGACGGGCATGAAAGCTGTCTAGCCAGTGGCACTTCATCTTGGGAATAAATTGTTTTAGAGGTCTGATAACAACAGGGAAGAAGCTATTCTTAAATCTGTTGCTATATGTTTTCGAACTTCTGTATCTTCCGCCCAATGGAAGAGAGTAAAACCGGGTAGGGAGGGAACGGTGATTTTGTTGGCTGCTTCCCAAGGCAGCGGGAAGCGTGGTCGGAGTCAGGGGAAGGAAGGCTGGTTTTTGTGATAGACTGGGATGTGTCCACAACTCCCTGTAATTTCTTGTGGTTTTGGGCAGAGCACTTGTCATACTGTGCTGCAAAATGGTGAGGCATCCAGACAGAAGAATGTAAAAGCAGATGCTGGAAATCTCAAGCGAATGCAGAAGTTGCTGGAGAAACTCAGCAGGTCCTGCTTGGACAGAGAAACAGAATTGATGTTTCGAGTCCAGTGTGACTTCTTCTGCCCTGGAGTCGGAGTTCCAAAGCAGAGTCTAGAGGAGGCTGAGACAGATCATCCATTTGGTACTTCAGGCTGAAAATGGATGAAATTACTTCAGCCTTGTAATTTTGCACAGATGTATGGGCCTCTCTCTACATTGAGGATGGGGATATTTGTGGACCGTCCTCCTCCAGCGAGCACCATTCATGACTGACAGTGACAGGACTGCAGAGCTTAGATCTAATCTGTTGATTTTGGAATTGCCTACTCTTGCCTGTAGCAAGCACGGGTTTGTTGCTTCACTAGGCTGACACCTCATTTTTAAACAAAAACAGAAATTGCTGGAAAAGCTCAACAGGCCTGGCAGCACATGTGGAGAGAAATCAGGGTTAACATTTCGATTGAGTGACCCTTCCTCAGAATAGGTCACTCGACCTGAAATATGAACTCTAATTTCTCTCCACACGTCCTGCCAGACCTGCTGAACTTTTGCAGCAATTTCTGTTTTCGTTCCTGATTTACAACATTCGCAGTTCTTTCAGTTTTTACCTCAGTTTTAAATATGCCTGGCACTGCTCCTGGCATGCCCTCCTGCATTCTCCTTTGACCTAGGGTTGATCCCCTGGCTTGTTGGTAATGGTTGAGCGGGGATATGCCGAGCCATGAGGTTATAGATTGTGCTGAGGACTATTCTGCTGCTGTTGCTGGCCCACAGCGCCTCATGGGTGCCAAGTCTTGAGTTGTTAGATCTGTTTGCAGTCTGGCCCCATTTAGCACAGTGATAGTGCCACACAACACAATAGAGGATATCCTGAATATGAATATGAGTCCCGGAGCAACAGTTCATACCAGAATGCTTCTTGCACAAGGTCTGTTCATTCAGGATCTAAGGTTCAACACTTAGTATCTATTGAGGTTTAACTTGGCTCAAAGCAAGCTGTGACCTTGCATCAAGACAGAGCCCTGACTCAGCCCTGAGTCAGTTTTGGCCTGAATTATGTCTGTCTCACCCATTCCGGTGAAGCAGACATTCATAGCTGTGACACTTCAGGATTTAGACCATAGGTTCTAAGCTGCTTGTAAAGGCTCAGCCCGGTCCTTTTGCTGGGAAATTAACTTCCATCCTGTGCTGACCTTCACCCCTTGAAGTGTTCTTAAACCAACAGCAAGGAGTGGGAGCTCAAACACAGTCTCCTTCGGCTATTACTCATGCTGGGAACTGGCAAGGGATCTTAAATAAATAAATGGTTGTGTCAACAAAGCACATTAGTAGAAGAGTCATTTTGGGACATTACGTATGTTCTGGTTTGGGATCCAGCCGGTGAGCCCATATGCACAATCTTATAAAGTGAAAGGAGCACAGCTCAGAGGGGAAGGACTAACTTCAGAATCTGTGCCTTGCTGATGAACTGGACTGCAGGACCTTGATACAGCCTAACGATTTCTGCTTCTGTTTTGGGGGAGTGTCAGTGCATGTATGTGAGTGTTTGTGTGTGCAAGTGTGTCTGTGTGTGTGAGATAGTGTGCAAATGTGTGTGAAACTGTGTATGTGAGAGAATGTATTTGGGTGAGTGTGTACGTGTGAGAGTATGCACGTGTTAGTGTGTGTGTGTGTGGGTGTGTGTGTACGTGTGAGTAGTGTAAGTGTGAGTACTTGTGAGCGCATTTGTGTATGTGGGATAGTGTATGAGTAAGTGTGTGAGAGAGTGTGTACATGAGAGTCAGCACCTGTGAGAGAGTGTGCGTGTGAGCAAATGTGCATATGTGTGCATGTGAGGAGCATGTGTGAATATGTATATTTGTGTGCTCTGGTGGAGTGTGTGTATGTGAGTGTGTACGTGTGAGTCTGTGTATGTGTGAGCATGTATAGGTGTGTGAGAGAGTATGTGTGAGTGTACATGTGAGAGTGTGTACTTGTGAGTCTGTGTATGTATGAGCATGTGTATTTACATGTGCTTGTGTGAGTCTGTGTATGTGTGAGCATGTGTATTTATGTGAGTGTGTGTGTGTTTGTTTGTGTGTGTGTGTGTCGATAAACATGTGAGTTTGTTTATGTATGAATGTGTGTATGAATGTGTGTACGTGTGAGTCTGTATATGTGTGAGCATGTGTATTTGTACGTGTGTGTGTTTGTGAGAGAGCATGTGTATGTGTGAGTGTGCGTATGTGTGTGTGGATGTGTCTACACTTGGCATAAATTGTAAAGCTCAGGTGATGTGGTAGGCTTTCCTTTAAGAGATAATTCATCAAAGGCTGTCTGTTGAAGTACAAGTGGCTAGTAATGTGCTGAACTGAGAGTGGGTCCTCCAAGGAGACAATGCACAGGACTGTGTTTATTAATATTAGCTATTAAGTGGAAACAACTTCTAAACAAAACCATTATCTTCTACCTTTAGAAGTTGAACTGGGGCCATTTCCAGAGATACTGAACTCCCTGAGGGAGAAATAAAATTGTCTTTGTGCATTCCAGGTGGCTGACGCTCACACTAAAAAAAACGAGGGACCCAGCTGGGAGCAGTGAGTTTTATTTTAAGCCCTGCTTCCTTCTGTTATGCTGTTCTAGTGTCTGCTGCACAGCTAATTCAGTACAGGCTTCAGCAACCATGTCCAACATTAAAATATGTGTATTAATCAGGATAATGTAAATGAGCCTCAGAAGCATTTACATCTTCTTGTCCTCTTCCTCCTTTTTCAAAAAAGGATTCAGTCTAAGAACGTGCATTTCATTGATCTCACAACACTGAAGGAGGCTATTCGGCCCATTGTGCCTTTTCTAGCTCTTCAAAAGAACTTTGAAAGCCCTACCCTCTCCTGCTCTTCCACAGGAAACTTGCAAAACATTTTCCCTCCAAGGATTTATCCAACTGATGTGCATCTGCCCCGTTGCCACTTCAGGCAGCACATTCCAGCTCTAATGTATCTCAGTGCAAAACGTTCTTTGATAAAAGTTCATATCTCAGCTCATGCCTCAGTGACACCCCCACAGCAGCTCATCAAGAACGAATGACGCAGTGGTGTTCCTGCTTGTTCTGATGCAAACAGCGAGGTCCCACAATATGCAGTGAGATGGACAACAAGTTAACACCCTCTTTGCTATCTTTAGTTAGGGAGCATTTTTTTATTCATTGGTGGTATGTGGACTTCACTGGCAAAGCCATGACTTGTTCAGCCTTATTTGCCCTTGAGCTGAGTGTCTCAATGGGCCATTTTACAGGTGGGCTCGCAGTCAACCACATTGTTGTGGGTCTGGAGGTGTGTATATAGACCAGACTGAGTAAGGACAGAGGATCCCCTTCCCTGGGGACATTAATGAGTGATTTAGATCGTTGTGACAATCAATGTTAAAAGGCTCAACAGCTCAGTCATGTACTGCTTCTCACACCTGAACAAGACAAATTCAAGGTCACTATTACTGATACTAACCTTCGATCCCAGATTTACTGATTAAAGTTAAATTTCCAGAGCTGCCATGTTTGGATTTCAGCCCATGTTCTCAAAGCATGACCCAGGGACATTACAATGATATTACCAACATGGCAGCATCTCTCCTCAAAAGGCATTAAAAAGACAACAGTGTATAATCCCTGAATAAAAACTGAAATGGATGCGGATGCTGGAAATCAGGAACAAAAACAGAAATTGCTGGAATAGCTCAGCAGGTCTGGCAGCATCTATGGAGAAAAATCAGAGTTAATGTTTCGGTTCAAGTGACCCTTCCTCAGAATTGATATTGACTAGGAAAGTGTTTCAGAGATAGTAGGAACTGCAGATGCTGGAGAATCTGAGATAACAAGGTGTAGAGCTGGATGAACACAGCAGGTCAAGCAGCGTCAGAGGAGCAGGAAAGCTGACGTTTCCAGCCTAGACCCTCTGAAGAATTGGGGAAACCAAGCGGAGGCTTGGGACCACTTTGCAGAACACCTCCACTCGGTTCGCAATAAACAACTGCACCTCCCAGTCGCGAACCATTTCAACTCCCCCTCCTAGTCCTCAGACAACATGTCCATCCCACGCCTCCTGCAGTGCCACAATGATGCCACCCGAAGGTTGCAGGAACAGCAACTCATATTCCGCTTGGGAACCCTGCAGCCCAATGGTATCAATGTGGATTTCACAAGCTTCAAAATCTCCCCTCCCCCCACTGCGTCCCAAAACCAGCCCAGTTTGTCCCCACCCCCCCACTGCATCACAAAACCAGCCCAGCTCGTCCCCACCTTCCTAACCTGTCCTTCCTCTCACCTATCCCCTCCTCCCACCTCAAGCCCCACCTCCATTCCCTGCCTACTAACCTCATCCCACCTCCTTGACCTGTCCGTCCTCCCCGGACTGACCTATCCCCTCCCTACCTCCCCACCTACACTCACCTTTACTGGCTCCATCTCTGCCTCTTTAACTTGTCTGTCTCATCTCCACCTATCTTCTCCTCTATCCATCTTCAATCCGCCTCCCCCTCTCTCCCTATTTATTTCAGAACCCTCTCCCCCTCCCCCTTTTCTGATGAAGGGTCTAGGCCCGAAACGTCAGCTTTTGTGCTCCTGAGATGCTGCTTGGCCTGCTGTGTTCATCCAGCTCCACACTTTGTTATCTCGGATTCTCCAGCATCTTCAGTTCCCATTATCTCTGAAACAATGACCATGTGGCCTTTTTGGGTCAAATCATTGCCTAAGTCCATTTCTACGGCCAATGGTCTAGTGCACACCTCAGCCTGGTTAGCCGTCAGGTCTTGTTTCTTTAATTAAAAGATCATGCAGCAAAAATTAAACATTTTCATTTGAAACTGATCTATTCAAAGAGGTGAAATAACGCACCACTATTCAAACAAGCTTTAGAGAAGATGCTTGGTAATTGTTAGAAAAGGAATTGATCACAGTACATTGCAGCCTTTTGTTTCATTGGCCTATACTATAGGGAGGATATTATTAAGCTTGAGAGGATTCAGAAGAGATTTAACAGGATGTTGCTGGAAATGGAGGGTTTGAGGTAAGGGGAGAGGCTGGATAGACTGGGACATTTTACTGGAGCGTAGAAGGTTGAGAGGTGACCTTACGGAAGTTTATAAAATCATGTGAGCTATCGAAAAGATGAATGGCAGGTGTCTGTACCCTAGGGTGGGGTAATAAAAGACAAAGGGACATAATTTTAAGGTGAGAGGAGAAAGATTCAAAGTCATAAGGGCCAATATTTTTTACTCAGAGAGCTTTGTGTCTGGAATGAACTTTCAGAGGAAGTGGTGATTGAAGGTCCATTTGCAATGTTTAAAGGACACTTAGATAAATACAAGAATAAGAAATGCTGTTCCAAGCACAGGCAGGTGGGACTAGTTTAGTTTGGGATTATGGCTAGCATGGACTGGTAGGACTGAAGGGCCTGTTTCCATGCTGTACAACTGTGTGACTCTATATCAACCTATGCAGCAAATAATGTTTAAAAATTGACGATTGCGACACAAACATCACTGCCGAGGCCAGCATTAATTATCTGTCCATTGCTGACTTTACTCTTTTCATTGAATGGAAAGGACAGCAATTATCTGCCTGTCACTAATCACTGAGATATTATGAGACTATTTAACAGGGCAGCTCAGTGATAACCACTTTGCTGTGCAACAGGAACAACGGGTTAGTACGGTTAAGAGGAAAGTTTTGGAGAAAACATAACAAGGTGATGCCGACAAGAGAAACACTCGAAGCCAGCTCCTCAGTGTTTACACTGGGGGTGGTAACCTTCCTGGCTATGTGGGTGATGGTTACAATTTACATTGTAAACTGCTGTGTTTGCTTGGTAAAGGCCTATGGTTAATTTAGCATTACTAGCACTCAGTTGGTGCCGAAAACTAAATAAATGCCTCAGGTAAGAGATCATTTTGTAAATTACACCTAGTACGATGGCCTCCATTGATTGATAAGTATGGAAAGCTGAGACCATAATGACAGTGGAGCCCTATTCAGAAAAATGGAGCACTGTTTTTGTCCCCACAATTGCACTTTAACCAAAAGACTACTTCCATGATTTTGCTTGCACACCCACAACCTGAGAGTTCTGCCTCATTTGAGTTCCACCGCACCATAGCTTGTTAACTGATTGTAATGAGCTCGGAAAGTGTGGTGTTCACTCATTGGAGCTGGGGTTGGGGAAGGTTATCTAAATAATCAACTGTGAGCTGAGCTGTCACCCATGCTGGAGCAGGCACCACAAACCCTGCCTGCAGCTAAAATCCTGTTTAAATAGGTAAGGGGCTGAGTTAGGATTACAGCAAGAGAGGTGCTCAGGCATCGTTGGTAAATTCTGTTGGGGCTAAGGTTGGGCAGTATGCAGTACATGGTAGTGGATTGGAAACTTATTTTATGTCTCCAGTGATTTTTATTCGTAAGCCAATGAAACTGAAAGAAAGCAGGAGAGTTGTAGCATGGTCTAGGGTCTCAAAATATCATGTATTTTGAAGGATCTCACAATACTAGGATCTACATTAATGTAACTGGTAATGTGACAATGATAAATGATATGAGCAATTCAATAATATCACCATGACCCCAACCAATGACTCCACAAAGAAGGCAGTAGTATGCTGGCCTTCATAGCAAGAGTATACAAGTGGAGCAACAGGGTTGTCTTGCTACAGTTGTACTAGAGACCACCTCGGGAACATTGTATGCAGTTTTGATCTCCTTGTCTGTGGAAGGATGTTCTGGCTATAGAGGGAGTACAACAAAGGTTTACCAAACTGATTCTTGGGATGGCAGGAACTGATGTATGAAGAAAGACTGAATCAGTTATTCACCTGAGTTTAGAAGTGTGAGGGGGGCTGTCATAGAAACCTATAAAATTCTAAGAGGACTACACGGGGTAATCGCAGGAAGGATGTTTCTCATGACTGAGGATTCAGAACCAGGGAGTCACAATCTAAGGATATGGGGTAGAGTTGGGAAGATATACCTTCACCCAAAGAGTGGTGAGTCTGTGGAATGTTATACCATGGAAAGCAATTGAGACCAAAATATTGAATGTTTTCAAGAAGGAGTTAGATATAATTCCCAGGGCTAAAGGGTTCAAAGAGTTTGGGGAGAAAGCGGGAACAATGGACTGAGTTGGATGATCAGCCATGGTCATATTGGATGGTGGAGCAGGCTGAATGGCCAGCTGTTATATTTCCTTTCATGGCCTGTACAGTTCCATTGTTGTATTTTTATATAAAGTGCCCAGTTTAATAGAAACATAAGTTTTATAAGTGCACACCAACAACAAAAGAACAAGGGAGAGAGTATTAAATAGTTGTGAGTTATTGTGATTGGCTGGGATACACCCACTGCTAACTGCGATGGAATTCCCCCCCCCCACACCTCACAAAGGCCTGCCTATTAACACTGGCAAAGACCCATTGCTGCCTTATAAATGCTTTGTCATTCTTTTGCATGAGAGTGAGTTAAACGTTAGAGTGGAGACAGAGATCATTTTCACTGTCGGAAGCTTGACTTAACCACAAAGCTGAAACAAAGAATGCACTTGCTTTAGAAGGGGAAACAGCAGATAAGACCAGTCTATCGTAACGCCAAAACTGAGTCATTAACTCCCATTTGAGTCGGTTTAATAGAGGGTTGTTAAGAGGAAGGTGGTCAATCTGGGTTTGTTGGATAGCACACTTATTTCTTAATTGTCAAGAAAGAGTTGGTGTAACAGGAACTGATGTGACGGGTGGGATGTTCTGTTATATAACTGCACTTGTATAACCAGGGAGGTTGCACACACAAGTGTCTGCACTTTCACAACCCACTGAATCATTAACGTTCCATTTCTTGTGATATACACCACAATAATTGCAGTAATTTCCATCAGAAGGGGTGACTCACTCTGCCCTTTCAATGTCAGCCTGTCAAAAGATCAAGTGCGCAATATTCGATTGATCCCAATCCCAATCCAGATGTAACATTTGCCAAAGAGGAAATGAATGCCCTGGAATTACTTTGCATCCTTTGCTCTCTGTGATAGCTTTGTCAGAGTACATTTAATGCTGAAATATAAAAGTGAGGTTAATTTAAACCCATCATCATCCAAAGTTCTGCAGGCTACGTCCTCAACTTGTACCAAGCCCCATTCAGCCTCATCCCTTTGCACACTGATCATCACTAGTTCCTGCTCTATGTGGCCCAGTTTTAAATTACTGCAGAGATAGTAAGAACTGCTGATGCTGGAGTCTGAGATAACACAGTGTGGAGCTGCTGAACACAGCAGGCCAGACTGCATCAAAGGAACAGGAAAGCTGACGTTTTGGGTCAGGACCCTTCTGCATGGTTCCTGGCCTCACCTGGATATTTTTTCTGTAATCTCTATCAAAGTGCAAACTTTTGAATTAGGAACAGGAGTAAGGAATTCAGGTCCTGGAGCTAGTTCTGATTATAGCCTCACTTTCCCATCTGCACCTAATACTCTCTGAGCTCCCTTGTTCGTCAAGAATCTATTTACCTCTGCCTTGAAAAATATCCAATTACCGTGCATCTACTGCTGTCTGGAGTAAAGAATCCCATGGATTCACAACTTCACGTTCTTCTAGCAAAATCTGAAATTGCTGAAAAAGCTCAGCAGGTCTGGCAGAATCTGTGGAGAGAAATCAGAGCTAACATTTCGGGTTGAGTGACCCTTCCTCAGAACTTCCTCCCCTTTCTCTATTCATTCATGGGTGTTGCTGCCTGGGTCAGCATTTATTGCCCATCCCCAATTGCCCTCAAGAAGGTGGGAATTAGGTAGTACTTTGAGCATCCACAATTATATTTATTTCTGATGTGGAGGTGCCGGTGTCGGACAGGGGTGGACAAGGTCAGAAGTCACATGACACCAGGGGTTATAGCCCAACCGGTTTATTTGAAATCCCAAGCTCTCGGAATGCTGCTCTGTCATCAGAACAAAGGGGCAGTGCTCCAAAGCTTGTGATTTCAAATAAACCTGTTGGCCTATAACCTGGTGTTGTGTGACTTCTGAGGCTCAGGATCAATCTTTCTTTTCTAAGCCTGTGGAGAAGCACATTGGACTGTTTTGTGATGTTAACAGTGCTCCATAAGTGCAAATTGTTGTTGAATAGTGGTTCCTAATAGCTCCTTGCTAGTCAATGTGAGTGGGGCAGCATATGTTGTAGTATTCAAGATATTTTCCTAATCACACCATTCAGAGATGTTCTGACACACCTCTGGAGCAAATGGAACTTGAAACTGGACCTCCTAGTACAAAGGATAGAGATACTACCACTACACCGCAAGAGCCCTCACATCGTAGTTACTGTAATGATCTCTTGTTCTGTGTTTGATTATGTAAGTCTAGTAACTAATCTATGCGTACTGTGATTGATTGGTTACACCCGGGCATGAACTTTTGAGTTAGAGCAGATGGCACGTTTAGAAGTGACTGGAGTTAGAGCTGGCACAATGATGGTGCAGAGCTACTTTAAAACTCTTGTAAATAAACCTGTGGCACACTCAGAAACCAGTATTACCTCTGCAAAGCTCTGGGAGATAGAAGATAAAATGTGCATCTCTGCCTGTGCTGAGTACTTGCTTCAAGTGGCTGTGCTGAAGCTTGACGTTTAGGTCAGCACAGCTCTGAAGATAGATTTCTGGGTTCCCCCTTCTCTTTGGAAAAAGCGGTTGAGATATAGGAAGACAAGAATGCTTTTCTGAGACTTGTACAATCCTTATGCATTTTGCAACATGTCCGGTTTTTGGTGAAACGTGATGCAAAACCTCAGATATATGATTCTGCAACCAGCCTGTGATCCAGCAGTTCATCATACAGTCATAGAGCTGTACAGCATGGAAACAGACCCGTCCTCTCCAACTTGT
Organism: Stegostoma tigrinum; assembly: GCF_030684315.1. Classification (NCBI taxonomy): domain Eukaryota; kingdom Metazoa; phylum Chordata; class Chondrichthyes; order Orectolobiformes; family Stegostomatidae; genus Stegostoma; species Stegostoma tigrinum. Next base: position 51,592,120 of record NC_081371.1, read on the forward strand.
CCATGCCAGTCAGATATCTTAAATTCATCGAGTCCCATTTGTCCCCGATCTGTCTAAACCCTTCCTATTCATATACCCATCCAGATACTTTTTAAATGTTGTAATTGTACCAGCCTCTAACACCTTCTCTGGCAGCTCATTCCATACACACACCCCACCCTCTGTGTGAAAATGTCGCCCTTTAGATCCCTTTTATATCTTTTCCTCTCACCTTAAACCTATGCCCTCTAGTTTCGGACTCTCTTACCCTCGAGGAAAATCCTTGACTACTCTCCTTACCTATGCCCCTCATGATTTTAAAAACCTCTCAGCTTCTGACACTCCAGGTAAAATAGCCCCAGACTGTTCAACTCTCCCTACAGCTCCAACCCTCCAACCCCAGCAACATCCATCTTTATCTTTTCTGAACCCTTTCAAGTTTAACACCATCTTTTCTGTAGCAGAGAGACTAGAATTAAACTCACTATTCCAAAAGTGGCCTAACCAATGTCCTGCCACAACATAGCATCTCAACTCCTACGCTGAGGACCTTATTTAGCAAGGTGGGTACTTCTCAATTGACAAGACATGTCCTTTGACAATGTGTGAAGAAAGAAAAAAAAGAAAGATTGCCTTAGTCTAGCACGTTTGCCGACCTCATTGCCAAACCATTTTACACTCTCTGAAGTTTCACAATGCAGGTGCTTCAATTGAAGCATCAGAAAGCAGCACCAGTGAAGAATTATATTGTTAACTCTGTTTCTGTCTCCACAGATGCTACCAGAATATTGCTGAATTTCTCTGAATTTATTTCAGGTCTCCAGGAGCCAGAGTCACTTAAGTTTTATCAGAAAAGCAGTAGCCGGTTTGCACATAGCCAGATCAAGCTTTAGGAATGTGACAACGACCAGAGTGGCTGTTCAGTCATGTTGTTTGAAGGATAAATACTAATCAGGACACTGAGCTGACCTTCCCTGGTTCACCGAGATAGGGCCATAGGATCTTTTTCATCCAAGGTTTTAGAGTAGATTTGTAGCTCGAGTTGTGGGTTTTGACGTTGGTTGGCTTGCGAAGCTGGTTCATTGCCCCACAGATGTTCCATTTCCCTGCTGTGTAACATCATCAGTGCAGCCTCCAATGAAGCGCTGTTGGGTTTTCCCGCCTGGTCTTTAAACTCTGGAGTCCGTTGAGCTGGATTACCTCATTCCCGGTTTTCCTTTGCGTGGAGTGTATATGGGGTTGAGTGCTATGTGTTTGTTGATGGCTTTCTCAGTGCAGTACCAGGCTTCTAGGAATTCCTGTGCTTGTTGGTGCTTTGCTTGTCACAGGATCTTGGTGTTGACCCAGTCGAATTGGTGGTTCTTCTTATCCATGTGGATAGAGATGAGTGAGTATTGGTTATGTCCTTTTGTAGCCAATTGATGTTTGTTTATCCTTGTTGCTGATTTCCTTCCTGTTTGTCTGACGTAGTGTTTGTCACAGTCTCTGCAGGGAATCTTGTATACGACATTGGTCCTGTCCTAGTGGGTAGTGCGGCTTTGGTTCAAGTGAGCGATTGTCCTAGGGTTGGTGTGGGTTTGTGTGCTACTCTGATGTCCAGTGGTCATAGGAGTCTTGTGGTCAGTTCATATGTGTTCCTGATGTAAATTAGCGTGGTGAATGTGTCAGAGAGTGTGGTATCTTCCTGGTGTTGTTCATGTACTAGGCATCTACTGACCCAGTTTTTTGGGCATCCATATTCTTTGAATACATGAAAGAGGTGCTCTTCTTCTTCTTGCTGTAGCTCTGTGCTGCTGTTGCCTGTTTAAGTAACCCTTGCCTTGCTAGCAACACTTACATCTTGAGTAAAAATAAAAAGTTTATAGCTGCATTAACAAGGTGATTTTTCACTTCATCCTCTACATCCTTGATCTTAAACTGGGAATTCCTGTGGGTTCCCAAAAATATAATTGACACAATTTATCTACTGCATCATTACTGTATTTAATTCGAAACTTGGTTCACCATTTTTTCAGTAAATTTTATTTATGAGAGGAGAGGGAGACAGAAAGTTGGTTGCATCTGTCTTAAACATTGTGCCTGTATTAAAAATGCTTAAAATGAAACCTTCGTAAGCCAGATTCTGTCGAAAAACCCTCAACCTTGGCACCAACAACACAGTCCCAAGATTTATAACCCCCTCTTACAGAAATTAGAAGGACATTTAATTCCATTAGGTTGTCAATTTACAGCATGACAGTACAAGATCCAGGGCTGAATAACTTAGTCTCTCAGAGAGATCTTGTACTGTCATTCTGTTTGACCATGGCTAGCCTATGTCTTAACTCCTTGGAACTGAGTTGAGGAGGAACTTCTTCACCCAAAGGGTTGTGAATCTGTGGAATTCCCTGCCCAATGAAGCAGTTGAGATACCTCGTTGAATATTTTTAACGCAAAGACGGATACTTTTTCGAACAGAAAAGGAATTAAGGGCTATAGTGAGTGGCAGGTCATTGGGGCTGAATCCCCGAGAAGATCAGCCATAATCTGATTGAATGGCAGAGCAGGCTTGAGGGATCAGATGGCCTACTCCTGCTCCTGTTTCTCATGTTTTTACATTCCTATGTTCTTGGTCCAGAAACCATCAATAGCTCTTTCCCAATACGCATCTCACAATCTCAATTTGGAATTTATGATTGATCCACAGCATTTTGGGGGAGGAAGTTCTGGATTTCCATTGGGTGAAAAATTGCTGATTCTTTAAGAAGAGTCTGACTCTTGTCTTTGTTTAGTTTTGATTTTGTTTTAGATTCACCACTTTAGGAATAGTTTCCCTCTATCAACCCTATCTATCTTTCAGACGCCTTCAACAGCTCATTGAGATCACCTCCTAATCTTCTGGAAGCCTAGCCTTTATAATTTGAATCCTTTTCACCCCAGTGTTTTTATATTTAAAGGACGAAACAAATATTTGTGCATATACCTTGCTAAAAGAGGACATAAGTTCAAAGCTTTTTATCCAGACTTATCAGAACTGCAATGTAAGATACCAAAGTTAGAAAAGGATTAACAATTTTGATTGCATTAGAAGAAAGTGTTGATAATTGGCATGGAGATGCAGGAGGAACTGTTAACTGTTAATCATAATTAGATAATTAATCTCAAACCAAGCTGTACCATGCCAACCTATCAACACCCTCTTCTCATGCTGTACCAATTGGTGTTCCCTTTCTACATTTGGTTTCTTGCATTGCAGTCCTGAGAATGCAAGATGAATGCTTCAACTTCATGTCTCCTTTAAGAAATGTTTAAGTTCTCACCCAGCATGAAATTTTTCCATATTTAGGCTTTTGCTGCAATATTCTGTCTGTATTTACTTAAGTGTGCCCTGAATCAGGTGCACTCTGAAGGTCAGCCATGGCTCAACTGGTAGAAATGGTGCCCCAAGTCACCAACCCACCTGGTTAACTTGAGCATAGAATTGAGGCTAATATTCCGGTGCAGTACAGAGACAGTAAAAGACCCCATAACGTTATTGCAAAGAAAGTCACTTTTGGACAAAATGTTTCTCTCAACTAACTTCATTAAAGAGAACCAGGTCACTTGGTCACCTTGCTGTTTGCGGGAGCTTTGCTCGTGCGAATTGACTGCTGTGTATCCTGTATTCCAGTATTGACTGCATTTCAGAAGCTCTACAAGGATGTAAAGCAGTTTAGAATATCCATAAGTTGTGAAAGGGGTAATATAAATACAGGTAACAAGGTGTGGAGCTGGATGAACACAGCAGGCCAAGCAGCATCACAGGAGCAGGAAGGCTGACGTTTCGGGTCGAGACCTTCTCTGTCATCGGCAGTTCCTATTATCTCTGTGACATAAGTACAATTCTTTTTCACTTCTTTCTCAGTCTTCTATGTCATATGGTAGTGAAAAATGCAACTCTGGTGTTACCTTTTTGAAACTCTGTTCTGAGCACTGGTGTTAGGAGGAATTGTGCAAAATTGGCCTCCCGGCATAAGTTCCCAAAAGAATTTCCAAACATTGGAACAGGATGAAGGTTAGGCAGTACCATAGTGGTAATGTCACTGGACCATTGCTGCAAATGGTTCCAGGCTAGTGTGATGGTGACATACGGGAATGGGAAGGAAATTGCCATCCTCAGCTGGTCTGGCCTACATGTGACTCCAGGCCCACAGCAACGTGATTGACTCCCTCTGAAATGGCTGAGCAAGGCTACCCAGTTTTGGGACAATTCGAGGTGCCAGCAAATGGGAAATCAGAGGGAATCAAAACTGACTGAGCAGGTCAGGAACTCAATTGTGTAAAGTAACCCTCATGTTAGGCTGCAATTTCAAATGATAACCATAGCCAAGTCAGCTCACTTCAGAAAATAGTGGGAACATAACAATTGGCTTCAGTTTGGATCAGAAAGATTGAAGTCCCTGACATTGCTCTGATTGTAGTAGTGGATTTGCAAACCAGAGAATCTGATTAAAACCCTCCCTGCCAAGCCTTGAAATTCAATCCAATTAGTCTAATACCATGTGGATTGGAACCAGGAATCAGACTCACACAGGAAGGTTGAAGTAAAAATGGAAAATGCTAGAGAACCGCAGCAGGTCTGGAGAGCAAAACAAAGTTAACATTTCAAGTCTGAAATGACTTATTCAAAACTGAAAGGGCCTGGAAAATGATGTTTCTCTTATGTTGTTTGGGGTGGAGGGTGTGAGGAAGAGATTGCGTGGGTGTCTGGAGCGAAACACTAACGGACTGCTAATGGTCGTAAAGGAGGGATTGAGAGACAAAATGGGTGCAAATGAAATGACAGCTATGACAAGGAGACAACGGATCCATTCTACTGACAACAAAGCCAATGAGACCTGTTTAGGGGTTTAGTGGTGGATGGGGAAGTGGGGTGCTGTGGGAGGAGGTGTAAGGGGTGGAATGATGTATGGGCTGCAAAACGCCGGACAGAGTTCATGTTTTGAAGTTGTTAAACTCAATGTTGAGTCCTGAATGATGTAAACTGCTGAAGCGTAATCTTGCATGGAGCAAAGGGAGGCTATTTGGCCCATCATGCCATGATTTTTTTTGAATCAAGTATCCATTGACTAATCCTCATAGCCTTTGCAGATTACCCTTCTTGAAATACTTTTTCAATTTCCCTTTGGAAGTCACTACAGAGTCTGCTGACACCTGCTTCCTCTCAGGCAATGCATTCCAGCTTATAACAACTTGCTAAAGAAATCTGTTCACCTCACTTCCACTAAAAACAGCCTGGCCCCACCTCCAGAATCTTTGCCAATGATTTTCAAACAAAAACCACTGGTTTACCTCCTCTGCTGGTACATATGGTTTCTCCCCAGCCCCTGTACTGTGCTGAAATGTGTGCAATGTATACACAGTTCAGCAATATTTTCAGAGTTTGTAGTGAAAATTAGGTTCAATTCCACAGACTCACAACGCTCCCATTTCTCCTCAGCACCCTGAATTATATTTAAACCATGCCCTCTGGTTAAAGTCTCTCCGACACAAAGTAACATCTTTTCAGATTCTGCAATCATTAAGCTCAGGAAGGGGAGGTCGCATCCAGAGTGAGACAGCCCAAGCAAGTATACAGTTCTGGGAATTTGGGAGCAATTTGGGAATTCGGTCCAGAGGGGAAGAGGTGCTTCTTGGGCTCATAGTTTGTAAGGTCTTTTTTCAACAAGATAAATTGAAGCCCTGGATCAGAGTGACATCACAGGTAACCTGTAAGTTGGTAAGGGCTAACAATTTGATTATCTATTATAGATTACTTTCAGACCGAAGGCAAATAAGAGCAATATTTACTGGCTACGAACTTAAACACTGCTATGAATTTTTTAAAAATCAAATTAAGACCTGAGTTAATGAAATAGAGACGCCAGACCAGGCGATATGTTTTATTTGCATGATGTGGGAGCTAATGGACCCCATTGTGGTGCATAGCAACGATGTCTATAGCATGTGTTTGTTGCTTGAAGAGCTCAGGCCAGTTTCTGAACTTTGAACATTATGACACCTCAGGGAGGGGGACAGTTGCCTGGTCGCTGTGTCTCGGGAGGTAGCCACACCCCTCAGATTAACTACCACAAATTTGGTCAGAGATCAGCGACAGGAGGGTGTAACCATGAACAAGGCAGGGAGAGGGATCCAGGAGGTAGTGCTGAAGGAACCTCATCCCTTGAGCTTGTCTCAGAGATAGTAGGAACTGCAGATGCTGGAGAATCGGAGATAACAAGGTGTGGAGCTGGATGAACACAGCAGGCCAAGCAGCATCAGAGGAGCAGGAAAGCTGATGTTTAAGGCCTAGACTTTTCTGAAGAAGGGTCTGGGCCCGAAACGTCAGCCTTCCTGCTCCTCTGATGCTGTTTGGCCTGCTGTGTTCCTCTAGCTCTACATCTTGTTACCCTTGAGCTTGTCCGACAGGTTTGTGGTTCTCGCTTCCTGTGTAGATGAGAGTGTGGGCGCTAGGGAGGATGAGCAAACTGACCACAACACCATGGTACAGGGAGCCATTCAAGAAGGGCGGAGAAAAGAGAAATATAGTCATAATCAGGGATAGTATAGTCAGGGGAATGTCACGGTTCTCTGTGGCCAGGATTGAGAATCTTGAAGGCTGTGTTGCCTTACCTGGCTCCTGGGTTCAGGACATCTCATCTGGGCTGCAGGTGGGCTTGGGGTGGGATGGGAAAGATCAAGTTACAGCGGTACCAATGATATAGGTAGAGAGAGGAAAGATGTCCTGTTGAGGCAATATGAGCAGCGAGGGCTTAACAGCTCCAAGATATGCAAGCTAGGGTGGACTGGCCATGCTAAATTGTCCATACTGCCCAGGGATGTGAAGGCAAGGTAGATTAGCCATGGGAAGAGTGCAAGGGTATAGGGTTAGGGTAGAGGTGTGGCTCTGGGTGAAATGCTTTTCGGAGGTTCAGTGTGGACTTGTTGGGCTGAATGGTCTGTTTCTGCACTGTAGGTATTCTATGGAGCATTGAAACATAAATATAAGAGTAAGGCTATCAAGTAATATAAAAGAAGATTGCAAGAGTGTTTTTAGATCTCTAAAAGGTAAGAGAAAGTCTAGAGTAGACGTTGGACCCCTGGAAAATGAGGCTGGAGCTGCAGAAATGGGGAAATGTTTGAGGAACTCAACAGGTTCTAAAGGATTTTGCTGAGGAGATTGTGGAAGCATTGGTGGTGATCTTTCAGGAATCACTTGAATCAGGACGAGTCCCAGAGGACGGGCAAATGGTTAGAGTAATACCTCTGTATAAGAAGGGAGGGAGGCAGAAAGCAGGAAACTATAGGCCGTTTAACCTGGCCTTGATTTTTAAATCCATTAGGAAGCTTGAAACTGCTGACTACTCAGAAGTGCATGGTAAAATGGGATTGAGTCAGCACATCTTCGTCAAGAGGAGGTCATGCCTGACAAATTCTTTGAGGGGTAATGAGCAAGTTAGACGAAGGAGAGCCAGGGTACAGGACCTATTTGGATTTGCAGAAGGCCCATGACAAGGGGCCCCACAGGAAGCTGCTAAAAAAAATAAGAGCCCATGGTGTTAGGGGAAAGGTCCTGGCATGGATAGAGGATTGGCAGAAGGCAGAGAGTAGGGATAAAGGGGTCTTTTTCAGGATAGCATCTGGTGACTAGTGGAGTTCTGCAGCAATCCATGTTGAGACCGCAACTATTCACGTTATACATGAACAAACTGGATGAAGGAACTGAAGGTATTGTAGTTAAGTTTGCAGATGACACAAAGATAGAGGGAGGGGCAGGTAGAATTGTGGAGGTGGGGCGGGCTGAAGGACTTGGACAGGCTAAGAGAATGAGCAAAGAAGTGGCACATAGAATACAATGTGAAAAAGTGTGATGTTATGCACTTTGGCAGGAAGAATAGAGGAATAGACGATTTTCTAGACGGGGAAAGGCTTTGGAAATCTGAAGTGCAAAGGGATTTGGGAGTACTAGCTCAGGATTCTCTTTAAAGTTAACATGCAGTTTCAATTGGGAAGGCAAATACAAAGTTAGCATTCATTTTGAGAATACAACAGCAGGGATGTAATGCTGACACTGTATTAGGCTCTGGTCAGATCACACTTTGAATACTGTGTGCAGCTTTGGGACCCATATCTAGGAAGTATGTGCTGGCATTGGAGGGGGGCCCCAGAAGAAGTTTACAAGAATGATCCAGGGGATGAAGGGCTTGTCATATGAGTGGCACTTGAGGACTCTGAGTGTGTACTCAATGGAGTTCAGAAGGATGAGGAGAGATCTTACAAAATACTGAGAGGCCTGGACAGAGAGGTCATTCTGAAGATGTTTCCACTAGTAGGAGAGACTAGGACCCCAAGGCACAGACTGAGAGTAAAGGGACAAACTGAGATGAGGAGGAATTTCTTCAGCGAGAGGATTGTGAGTCTGTGGAACTCATTGCCATAGAGCGCTGTGAAGGCCAGGTCACTGAGTATATTTAAGACAGAGTTAGGTTGGTTCTTGATTGATCAGGGGATCAGGGAGAAGGCAGGAGAATGGGGTTGAGAAACATATCAGCCATGATTGAATGGTGGAGTAGACTTGATGGACTGAATGACCTACTTCTGCTCCAATATCTCATGGTCTGTGGTCTGACAATGTCAAGCCGCCTCAAGATAGCATGTGCTTCAATAAGATCATGTGTCATGCTTTGGACATGCCCAACCTGTCTGAACTTTCCTCTTAAAATAACGCCATCATTCCAAGAATCAGTCAATTGAGCCTTCTCTGAACTGTTTCTAACTCGCTTCCTAACTAAGGGGGCTAGAACCATATGGAATATTCTAGATGCGGTTTCACCAACGCTGTAACAAAATGTCGCTAATTTTACATCCCATTCCCATTGCCATGATACCGTTTTATTTGTCCTTCTCATTTCTTGTTGAAGCCACGTACTGACTGTTGCTGATTCAGGAAACAGGAGCATTATGACCTCCATGATTTCAGGAGGAATTTCCCTCAAGCCTGTGAATCCTCTACCTCCCTCTCCTCCTTTAAGTCCTTCCTAAAAACCTAACTCTCAGATCAAGCTTTGGGCACCGCTCCTTATATAGTTTTGTGTCTGTTTTCCTTTGATTAATGTACCTTGGCATATTTACTGTATGAAAGTGCTCATAAATGCAAGCTGTTGGCGATCGATGGAGAACTGAGGGAATAGAGATGAGATCTTAACCACAGGCATTATTAGAGTTTCCTTGTTAAAAATCATGGCAGGCCCACAATTCAAAAATATCTGCTCTTGTTTAAATCCATTTCAGGTTTTAATGATTAATTATTCTGGTTAGTGTACAAATGGCTTGTTATGGTTTTGATTAGTTTCAGATAATGTGGTTAAAGGCGGAATGAATTGGAATATTTGTGGGAAGTATGCTGTGTGAGAATATGTTCGTATTTGGAATGTGTGTGAGGTTATGTGTGTCCCTGTGTTCTCGGTGTGAATGGTGTTTTACATGAATGTGTACATATGTGTGTACATGTGTTCTGCGTGTGTGTTTGTGTCCGATTTGTGGGTGTGTATATGTGTTCTGTGTGAGGATTTGTATATATATGTATGTGTGTGTATGAGAGTGTGTGTGTGTTTGCGTATAAGTGTAAGAGAGTGTGAGTATGAGAGTGTGTGCATGTTTTTCAGAGTGCGTGTGTGTGTCTGTGAGAATGTGTGTTTGTGTGTGCATGTCTGTGTGTGTGTATGTATGTCTTTGGTAGTGAGTGTGCATATATGAGATTGTGGGTGTATGAATGTGTATGTGTCTGTGAGTATGTCTGTGTGTCTTTCTGTGTGCGTGCGCATGTATGAATGTGTGTGTGTGTGTGTTTACGCATGTGTATGTGTGCGTGTGTGTGTATGTGCGTGTGTGTGTCTGTTAGTATGAATGTGTGTATGTGGCTGTGTGTGTCATTGCGTATGAGTGTGTGTGTGCGCGTGTGAATGAGTTTATACGAGGGAGTGTGTGTGAGAGAGTGTGTTCTCGGAACAGTGTTTTTGCCTTTCCTTGCACTTCCTCTAAATGTACTACACACAGTGATGTGGGTGATCTGTAACACTGCACCTTAAATAAAACCACAGAACCCTGACAGCTCTCCGAATCTCCTCTATTCTCACCTCTGCTGTAGAGTGGTAGACACCTCCGATTACTAATTACTTCCTTAACGTCAAGCTTCTGCTGATTTCCCGTGAAGGGGACTCACACACACACACACACACACACACACACACACACACGCACACACACACGCACACACACACGCACACTCACACGCACACTCACGCACACACACACGCACACTCACACGCACACTCACACGCACACACACACACGCACACACACACGCACACACACACGCACACTCACACGCACACTCACATGCACACACACGCACACACACACGCACACGCACACACACATGCACACTCACACGCACACACACACACACACACACACGCACACTCACACGCACACTCACACACACACACACGCACACTCACACGCACACTCACACGCGCACACACACACGCACACACACACGCACACACACACGCATACTCACACGCACACTCACACGCACACACACGCACACACACACGCACACTCACACACACACTCACACACACACACACTCACACACACACACACACACACACACACACTCACTCACTCACACACACACTCCAGGTGCATACCAGTAACTTGCAGCAATGCAGAGTGTATTAATCCAGTTTCACAGTCTCCCTGTCAGATATCACAGCAGCAGAGTGGTCAAGGGTAGGCATTAGCTTTGCTAAAGCCCACTCCACCTGTCCCAGAGTGTTCCAACTTTAGCTCAGTGGATTACACTCTTACATCCGAGGCCAGAAAGTTTAAGACACACTGCAGGATTGAAGCACAATCATTGATAATGATGTTGCAGTGCAGTACTGAGGGATAGCAGCATTGTAGGAGTTGCCAGTTTTCAGAGGAGCCTCAGCTCATCTGGATGTAATGGATCCTGTGGCACTACATCAATGAAGATCAGGGAAGTCATCTCCGACATCTTGCCCTGGCTTAATTTTATCCCTCAGTCAACATCACAAAAAGCGAATGCAATTTACCTGGTCGTTATGTCATTGCTATTTTGGGAGCTTGCTGTGTGCAAATTGGTTGCTGCAGTTTCCTCTACTCCAACAGTGAGTACACTTTAAAAAGTACAATGCCAGCTGAGACATCTAGTGGTCATGAAAGGTGCTATAAAAATGCAAACCTTTCTTTTTAGATAACAAGGCATGGAGCTGGATGAACTCAGCAGGCCAGCAGCATCACAGGAGCGGGAAGGCTGACATTCTGACCGAGACCCTTCTTCAGAAGCTTTCCTGTTCCTCTGATGCTGCCTGGCCTGCTGTGTTCATCCAGCTCTACACCTTGTTATCTCAGATTCTCCAGCATCAGCAGTTCCTACTGTCTCCGAGTCTTTCTTTTTAGCTTTGATTTACTTTTCTAGAGTGTGCCACAAACCAATGCCACCTGACATCCCAGGAATTCTGGGATGGAGTGGGGCAGGGTCATTCGCAAGCAGAATACCTAATGAAGAGGCTCTGAAGTCCTCTGATCGAGCCTGAGTTGGCACCCTGACGGAGATCAGTGAGTTCAACATCTGCAGTGTGCATTCACGTGGAGAAAGGAGAGGGGGCTGTGATGGATTGAGTGATTTTCTTCAAAGGGCCAACGCATGAACAGAGGGCCAGATGAGCAGCTTCCGTCCTCTGATAAACATCCGCAAGAGAGATACATTTCCCATATTAAAAGAGCATGGGCTGGCAGTGCCCAGTGATATCAGATGTTATGCGTTTCGTGCCAAACCATGGAAGTGATTTTTGATGTTGCTCCAGTGGTATATATAATCTTGTGCCTGTGTCACCCCATTGGCACTCTCCCAGCTCCTAGAGTGTGTAACTGTTGCATGACTGTGCAAAATATTATCGCTGACCTGCTGGAATGTAAATTCGACTTTAATCAGGCATTGTGTAACCTCTCAAAAAGAACAGTTGAGCGTTTTGTGACGTGTAGCGTATCAGTGGACCTCTGAGTGACCCTGATAATTTCATATTGTGCCTCAGTGACAGTATTTTGTGGTTCGCTCACAGACTGATGAGTGGTACACATTTCAAAGGCACAATTGTCTCCATGTCTTCACAATATATCTGAAACATCTACCTCTTACTTCATGTGGGAACTTCTCTAATTGGAGTAAGAAGCACCTACTAAGGATGACATGACACACAATTTGATATTGAGCCATTAATGAGGGAATAATTGCTCCATCTGAGAAGTACATTTTCAGGAAGCGTTTGGGAGGAGGCAGAAAGAAAGGAAATTCCTCAACTAAAGACCAAAAAAAACAAAGGATTTGTTCATTTATTGTGACCACAGCTTTCATTGGGCGTTTGACATTGTCTTGATTCTTCCCTGGCTTCTTTCATACCCCCAACAATCTGCGTTTCAATGTTATCCAGCATTCTGCTTTTTCTTCTGCTCCTTCTCCACAATTTTGTTTGCAGTCATTGCCAGGACAATGCTGTGAAGACTTCTTTTCCAATGTCTGTACCTGGCGGTCTGTCTCTCTCTGGCTGGACTCTGCAGCTTACTTGATTCCTGAACTTCTTGGTGCAGCCCATTCGTGTGTCTTTCTGCCCATTCACCTGATTCTGAGCATCCTGCCCACCATTGACAAGATACAGGTCAGGAGTGTGATGCAGTGGTCTCCATTTCAGGGGGAGGCAAGGACTTAGTGGTATTATCAGTAGACTGTTAATCCAGCAACCCAGGAAGTGTCCTGAGAACCTGGGTTCAAATCCTGCCATGGTTGGTGGCGGAAGTTGAATTCAATAGGAATCTGGGATTAAGAGTCTAATGATGACCGTGAGACCATTATTGATTGTCTGAAAAACCCATTTGCTTCACTGACATCCTTTAGGGAAGGAAGCTGCCATCCTTACCTGGTCTGGCCTACATGTGACTCCAGACCCACTGCAACATGGTTGACTCTCAACTGCCCTCTGGTCAATTAGGTAGAGGCAATAAATGCTGCCTGGCCAGCGATGTCCGTATCTAATGAATGAATATTAAAAACTTGGCTGGACTTGGCAGCTCTAACACCAGTTTGACACCATACCATACACAAACATTCACTCCATCCACCAGGAATGCTGCATGGTGTGTACTAGCTACAAGGTGCACTGCAAAGAACCTCAGACAGCACCTTCTAAACCCATAAACGCTTCCACCTAGAAGGATAAGGGCAGCAGATACATAGGAACGCTGCCACCTTCAAGTTGCCCTCACCATCCTGACTTAGAAGTGATTGCTCTCCCTTTAGTGTTGCTGGGTCAAAATCCTGGAATTCCCTCCTTAACAGCATTGTGGCTCACCCGACGGCACACAGAGTGTTGTCGCTCAAGATGGTAGCTCATCACCACCTTCTCAAAGGTAACTAAGGATGGGCAATAAATCCTGGCCTTAGCAACGCTCACATGCAATAAATGCAGTTTTCAGAAGTCCTATACTATATCCACATTCCAAAAGCTGTTACCTTCTTCCTCTTGCTGGAGGTGATAATGGAGTGAACTGGCCAGTGAACTCGTTACCGTGAGGCCCAGACTCCTGCCCTCCTGATCAGGGTTGTGTCCCAACAGGTAGACTTCAAATTCAAGTAATAAACCCAGAGAATACAAACAGTGACCAAGACAACAATTGTTGTGAAAAAAAACCCATCTTGGCTCACTAAATGAAATGAAGTCTGCCATCCTTACCTGGGTCTATGTGACTCCAGGCTTTCCCAACTTAGTTGACTCCTAACTCCTGTCTGAAATGGCCTAGCAAGTCAGTCAGTGCGAGGTAATTCAGGCACAGGCAACAAACAGTGGTATTGCCTGCGATATTGATGTCCCGTGAATAAATAAACCCTCTTTCTCCAGAACCCACCTCTCCCCTCCACAGATTGCACACATTGATGTGTGCTGGGGATCACCGAAATGACCAAAGCAGATCGAAAACGTGAGACGGGAAAGGAAAGATGAGATTCATTCAGTGGTCAACGGTTGATGTCTGCTTTGTAACATGAGCCTGTGCAGTACAGATGAGATGGAATGAAAGGATGTGACAAGTTGTGAGACGTTGGTTAATTAGAAATCAGGGCACCACTAGACCGCATCCACCGATGACATGCATCACTGAATCCATTTGTCCCTGTGCTGATGGGAAAGGCTGACAGCAGTAGAGACTGTCATCTGTTCCTGAGCTCTGCAGGCGTGAGGGAATGATCTTATCTTCGCTCATCCCTGACTCCCTCCGGCTGCCAACTGCTCTGGGTTTAGCCTACCATCAGTGAGAGGGTCAGCTCAGCCAGGCTCATGTCACACTGTCATTGACTCATGTCGCTCCCCAATGCTAGTCCATTCTGCTCCAGTTCTCCACAGTCTGGCCCAGTCCAGTCCGGAACATTTTCCTCCTGTTTGTTTAATTTGATTTTTCCTTCCACACGCCCGCACCCCACCCCCACCCCACTCCAACCCAGCATTTTTCCTGACTGTATAGTTTCCCTTTCTCCTGCTCAGATTGCAGGCCCACCCTCATTGGAGGTGCCGCACTGCCTGCAGGGAGTTTGAGGCCATTCTCTGATACCTACCCACCCTCACTCTGAGCTCTGTGCCCGCCCCATCTCGAGAGTGAGGGCTTCACTGAGCCACTCGGTGAAGGTTGGTGACCCCCAGAGCTTCGTTCGGCAGCTGCTCTGCCCAAGAGGGTAAGAAACGACAGAGATGACAGAAATTGCAGCCCAGTCCTTCACACAAACCAGCCTTCCATCCGCTGATTCCGTCCACGCTTCCTGCTTCCTCGGGAAAGCAGCTATCATCATCAAAGACCCCTCCCACCCTGCTCATAATCTAATCCAACCTGTTCCATTGGGCAGAAAATACAAAAGTTTGAAAAATCGTACCAACAGATTCGAGAACAGCTTCTTCCCTGCTGTTATTAGATTTATGAATGAACCTCTCATCTGTCAGAGTTGAACATTCTTTGCACCTTCTCTGTAGCTGTAACACTATAGTCTGCATTCTGTTCTACTACTTGGATTATGTAAGATATAATTTGTCTGGATAGCACGCGAAACAATATTTTTCTCTTCACCTCAGCACATGTGATGATGATAAAGCAAATTGAGCAACTGTATCTCTCTGATGAAGGGTCTAGGCCCGAAACGTCAGCTTTTGTGCTCCTGAGATGCTGCTTGGCCTGCTGTGTTCATCCAGCCTCACATTTTATTATCTTGGAATTCTCCAGCATCTGCAGTTCCCATTATCTCCGAGCAACTGTATCTGTCAGATTAGCTGTGCTTCCCAAATGTTTGCCTAATGCATGGGAGGGAGGGGATTCAAACAGCAGCGACACAAGCCCAGGAAAACAGCTTGGTCACCAAGCAGTTTTCACCTCTGTTGGAGTCATAGAAACATAGAATGTAAGAGAAAGAGGAGGCCATTCAGCCCTTTGAGCCTGCTCTTCCATTCATCACGATCATGGCTGATTGCCCAACTCAATATCTAATCCTGCTTTCTGTCCCCAACCTTTGATCCCATTCATCCCCAAGTGCTGTATCCAGCCGCCTCGTGAATACATTCAGTGTTTGCAGCAGTTAGGCCTCAGAACTCATGGGATTAGTGTATCCTGGCAGGAAAAGCCAACACCCAATGGGGTTCCAAGCTGACCCTAGGACTGTGCAATCCGAGTCTCTGCACTCTAGTCACCATTTCCATCCCAGAGACTGCTTATCCCAGCATTCCCACTGGAGGTGCTGATCCAAGGTTTGGGAACCCCAGCTCTAAAATTAGAACAGGTGTGTGAAGGAAGTGTGGGTCAAAGAAGGACAGTGAGCCCTCCCAGTGCATTTCTTCCCAGCAACACGGGATTAAAGGACTGATCTGTTGTAATGGTGCTAATTCATTAAAGTACATCAGGTATGGGGCAGTGGCTATGGGTGTATTTGTGCTGGGTCTGTCTGTGTGTGTGTTTAAACGAGTTGTGCACCTGGGTCTGACTGAGTATCTGTGCCTGTGTGGTGAACAATATTGCAATTGTGGCAGAAAGCATAATAACGGATATCAAATCATTTCATTGTTGCAGCATAGAAAATAGGAATAGGAGCAGGCCATCCTGCCCTTTGTACCTTCTCGCCCATCCGATAATTGTGATTGATCATTCAATTCAATACCGTCTTCCCACTGTCTTTGTAAGAGCAGAATTCGGCCATTTGACCCTAAACCATCTGTCCCACCATTTGATCATGGCTGTTATGTTTCTCAACCCCTTCTCCCCATAACCTTTGATCCCCCTTACTAATCAAGAAACTATCTCTTCCTCAAATACATTCAATGACTTGACCTCCATAGCTGTCTGCAGCAGTGAGTTTCACAGATTCACCACCCTCTGGTGAAGAAATTCCTCCTCATCTCAACCCAGAGGCTGTGCCCTCAGGTCCTGGTCACACTGACTGATGGAAACATCTTTCACACATCCACCCTACCTAGGCCTGTCGGTATTCTGTAAGTTTCAATGAGATCCCTGCTTCATCCGTCTAAACTCCCGTCTCAACTGCTCCTCATATGACAAGCCCTCCCTATATCCATTGATCCCTTTAGCTCTAAGAACTGTATCTAACTCTTCCATGAAAACATTGTATGTTTTGGCCTCAATCACTTTCTGTGACAGAGAATTCCACTGGCTCACCACTCTCTGGGTGAAGGAATTTCTCCTCATCTCAACTCTAAGTGGCCTACTCCATATTCTTTGACTGTGACTGCTTATGAGTTGGAGTTGAAACATGGGGAAGTCTTGTTAGAAATCATAGAATTATAGACTCCCTACAGTGTGGAAACAGGCCTTTCGGCCCAACAAGTCCACACTGACCCTTGGGGCATCCCAACCAGACCCATCCCCTTATAACCCACCTAACCACATCCCTGAGGACTAGGGTAATTTAGCATGGCCAATCCACCTAACCTGCATATCTTTGGACTGTGGGAGGAAACCAGGGCACCCGGAGGAAACCCACGCAGACACGGGGAGAATGTGCAAACTCCGCACAGACAGTTGCCCGAGGGTGAAATTAAACCCGGGACCCTGGCGCTGTGAAGCTGCAGTGCTAACCACTGAGTCACCGTGCCGTCCCATTGTACTGTTTTGGATCCTGAATTTAAAAAAGATTGAGCTGGCATTGGAGTCTGCTCAGAAAAGATTCCCTGGGCTGAATCCTAGGAAGAAGGCTTTGACTTATCAAGGAGAGGTTGGGTCTTTATTCACTCGGGTTTTGAAGAATGAGAGGTGATCTCATTGAAACGTAAAAGATTCTGAGTCCTGACGAAGAGTTTTGGCTCAAAACATGGACTTTTGATTGATTGACTTTGGATGCTGTCTGATCAGCTGTGTCCAGCTGCACATTTATTGACCCGTAGAATCTGAGGGAGTTTTGACAGGGTAAACGTCGAGAAGGTGTTTCTACTAGTGGGGCAAATCTCAGACGAGGGGACGGAGTTACAGAATAAGGGGACGCTGTTAAAAATCTGAGACATGAAGAAATTTCTACTCTCAGAGGATTGTGAATATCTGGGATTCTCTATCCCGGAGAGTTGTGGAGGCTAGATCACTGAAAGGATTTAGAGGAAACTTTGGAAATACCAAAGATTGGAGGGTTTTGAGGAGCTGATGGTGTTGAGGCCTGGGGCAGATTAGCAGCACATTCCAACAAAGAGTCAGGCAAGATCAGAAGAAAACTGCCCAGACAAGAAACGCAGATCTATTTTTGAAGCAAATATAAGTCGGGGGATTGAGAAAACACCCACATTTCCAGACATTTCTAATCATCCTCTTCAGAGATGAAGACACACACACTTCTGGGACAAGTAAGGGCTGAACCCAGGCCTCCTGGCTCAGAGGCGTTAGCACTATCACCACACCACATGAGCCCTTACAGGTGCATTTCTACAACACTCTGGTACCTTGCATAACGTGGCCTATGCAGGATGGGAGTTCTCCCAATCTCCTGTTGCGACCTCTGAGGGGCTGGAACTCTGGAAGAGTGGGTAAAGGTCAGTGTGGGAGAATGACTGGCTGCGAATGGGGTCATTAGTAGCCGATAATGGGTTGTGTGTGGTGGCAGCCCATTTGATGACATGGCCTGGTGTGTGGACATTGGGGTAAGAACATGGGAGAGCTCAAGCCCCACGAGTATTGAACTCGATATTGAGCCTGGAGGGCTGCAGGGTCCCCAGATGGAAAATTTTTCCAGCTTACACTGAGCGTCGCTAGAACACTGCAGCATACCTGAGACAGAGATATTGACCAGGGAACAGGGTGGTGTGTTAAAGTGGCAGAAGCTCAGTGTCATTTTTACGGACAGAACGTAGGTGTTCTTCAAAGTGATCACCCAGGCTGCACTACATTTCCCCAATGCAGAGGAGACCACATTGTGAGCAGCGATTCTGTGCCTGAATCTGCTCTGCCTCAAGCTGCTGGCGCTGTCTGTCTCTGTCTCTTTCATCGAGTTTCAGCCTCACTGCTGATTTGAACTCACAAACCCGTACTGACACATGTGACCTTTCAAATCTAGCATCAGTGACCTAGGCTTGGTTTGTGCTGGGATGTAGAGTAAGGGCGTGCAAGAACGCATTTTACTTTGTGAGCTTCCCATCCAGCCTTACATCGGGATATGTTATCACTGGATTGCTGGGAGCTGCATAAAATATGCCTCAACTCAAGAGATACCGGCTTCATCAGCTCATGGAGAAGGTTGAATTACAGAAAAATATACACACCATTTTAACTATTTGCTCAAGACAAAATGATGGATTAGTTTTCGGAGTTACCTGTTAGCTTTGAGTCATGTGTCCAATGTCCAATCATCTCACTAAGGGGACTTGACAGCGCGATTCTAAGGGAACTTTCCCTATGTTGGGGAGACCAGAACTCAGGGACATGGTTTGTAAATAAGGGGTGAGTAGATTTTTGTTTTCTCTGAGAAGTTTGTGACGATGATGGAGGTGAGGCCATTGAATAATTTTAAGGTAGTGTTGGATAGATTCTTCACTAATGAAGTGGTTGAAAGGTGCTGGGAGGCGTGTGTCAGCCTCGATCTGACTGAATGATGGGGAGTACTGGAGTTACCCATTTCAGCTGCTAATATTTTCTTATGAGGAAGCGATGGCCCTAGCAGTGTGGTCATTAGATTAGTGACCAAGGGAATGATCTGGCAACTAGTGCGAGAATCTCACCACAGCAAGTGATGGAATTTGAATTAAAAGTTTCGTGCTGACCATGGAACTGTTGTTGAAAACTCATCTCGTTCTCGAATATCCCTTAGCTGCTCGGATGCTGTGACATCAGACCCACAGCAATGTGGTTGACTGTTGACAGCCCTGTGGGCAATTAGGGATGGACAATAAATGCTGCCTGGCCAGCCATTCCTGTGAATGAATAAAGAAAACAAAACTTGATTATTTGTCCATTTCTGGAATGCGAGCACTTTAAGGCTGGCAACTGGTCAGTAAAAATTCTACACAACACTGGAGAAATGGGGCGTAATTTGTGAAATCAACTATCGAGCACTTTCAGTGAGTTGAGCCTCGGGATTTCAATTGTGCATGCAAGGGAGGTGACAAGTGTGAGACAGTGAAGGGAGCTTGGCGGTGTGGGGTGATTGTTCAAAATAATAGGGTAGTAGTGTAGAATGGACTGTGTTTTCCATTGCGCACTGGGGAATAATTGCAAAATCAGAAATGTTATGTGTTGGAGTTCTTCTTGTATTGGGGAACTGGCAGTGAGGACTCAGAATTTCCACATGTAATTACAGAAATGGCAAGGAGAATGATGTCAGTGTCTGTGTAGACATGGTGATTTGACAGGTATCAGATTTCAGAGCGGCTCACAGTAATGAAGGTGAACATATGCAGCAGCAGATCATGGACTCAATAACTACATTAATAAAGCAATGGTATGACTGCTACAATAACTTAATCACACTTGTATTGTTGAAGCAAGCTGTGAATGCAATAACCTTCCCTTTGGTTTCAGCTTGACTAATAAAAAAGAAAGACTTGCTATTATTACATGACCATCGGACGCCCCAAAGCACATATAGCCAATGTTTTGAAGTGCAGTCACTGTTCGAGTTGAAGAAGTTTAGCCGCCAAGGTTGTGCACAATGAGATCCCACAATTAGCAGTATAATTATGAGCTGATGACCTCTTTCTGTCGCATTGTTCGAAGGATAAATATTGGCCAGGACACCAGCCACACAATCCCTCTTGGTGTTTTCTGGAACAGTGCTGTGGGATCTCTTCCATGCACTGGAGAGGCCGAGTGGGAACCTCAGTTTAACGGCCCATCAGAAAGGTGGCACCTCTGACAGCTCAACACTCCCTCAGATCTGCACTGATGTGGGATGCAGCGAGAACACAGAACGGCCTGCACTCAGGATTATGTGGGATGTCCGCAGAACTGATTCCCAGCCGGTAAAAACTGCAAGTAAAGGTTTTTATGTCAATGACCCTGCTTTGCATTCAGCTGGCTTATGCAGGAATGTATATTTTGCAACAAGCCTGAAAATTAGAGCCCTGAAAAGTCTCACTCTGCTGCAACTGTGGCAGGATGCCCTGAGACCACTTAAAGTCACCACTCTCCCAGAGTTCCAGCCCCTCAGAGGTCACAACAGGATATTGGGAGAACTCCCATCCTACGTTAGCCCATGTTATGAAAGGGACCAGAGTATTGCAGACATACACCCCTAAGGGCTCATGTGTTGCAGTGGTAGTGCCCAGCCTCTGAGCTAGGAGGCTTGAGTTTAGCTCCTACCTGCTCCAGACGTGTTTCTGAAGAAGATGTTTAGAAATGTATTTGGTCACTCAATTCAGAACTCATATTTTCTTCAAAGATAGATTTGAGTTTCTTATCTGGGGAGTTTTCTTCTGATCTTGCCTGACTGTTTGTTGGAATACACTGAGGTGGGGGGTGAGGGGAGGAACGTCGGAATTTAAAACATAATAGGAGTAAGAACAGACAACTGTGCCCTCAAGCCTGCCTGCTATTCTATAAATTCATGGCTAATCTGCCCTAAAAAAAAGATCTAATTGCTTTAGCCATTCTTGATAAGTCAAAACCTTAATAGCTAATAACATGCAGGTTTTTCCTCATGAGTGAACGCCCAGGCTTGGTTTCACCATACTCTTCCAAACCTCTTAGCCAGTTCCCATGAAAATCAGATCATTGGCTGTACCCACTGGTATCCGTCACCCCATTTAAAACCAGGGAGTTCCTGCCCATGAAATAACTAGCTCCCTGCATCTGGTCCCCAAGAATAAATCAGGAGAGAAGTGGAAATAAATGTATTCCATTAGTCTTCGAGTATTACCATCCCCTCGTGTACAACCATGATAAGAATTTTTATTTTACAAGACATTATTGCTAGCACATTGCATAGACAACACAGTCGGAGCTCAGCTAAAATGAACAAATTTGCAAATCAAGGATTAAAATTAGAAATATACACAGAAAGTGCTGGAGAAGCTCATCTGATCCTTCAGCATCTGTGGAGAGAGAAAATCAAGTTAATGCTTCAAGTCCTGTATGACTTGTCTTCACGGTTCTGAAAGAATTACTCTGTTTCTCTCTCTCTCTTTCTCTCTGCACAGCTCCTTCCAACCTGCAGAGTTTCTCCAGCACTCTGATTTTATTTCAGATCTCCTGCATCCGCAGTATTTTGCTTTGTGTCTTAGAATTCTAAAGACAGGGTTGCATAGATTAGGGTTGTGTTTCCCTGAGCCTTTGAAGGTCAAGGGTTGTTGTGATAGAGGTGTTTCCAGTGATGAATGGATTTGACTTGAGAACAAACACTGTTTACTTGAGTGGGGATGTCCAGAACAGGGTGCTGTTAACCATGGTATTAGAGCCAAGCTGTTCGGAAGAAGCAAGAAGAAGGATAATGAAGTTGTGGAATTCTGTCCCGGCTAGAGGCAATGGAGACTGGGGGATGGGAGATAATTGAAAATTTTGAAGTTGCAAACGTTCCTTTTGTTTTGTTGAGAATTTGACGATGTGTAATGAAGAGTCCCAACTGGAGTTGAAATGGGAATCGCACACATTCTAATTAATGAATATGGGGTGGAAGGGTGACACGGTGGCTCAGTGGTTAGCACTGCTGCCTCACAGCACCAGGTACTCAGCTTTGATTCCACCGTTGATCCGTGTGGAGTTTGCACATTCTCCCAGTGTCTGCGTGGGTTTACTCCAGGTGCTCCGGTTTCCTCCCACAGTCCAAAGATGCGCAGGTTAGGTGGATTGACTGTGCTAAATTGTCCTTAGTGTCCAGGGGTGTGCAGGCTAGGTGGATTAACCATGGGAAATGCTGGGATAGGGTAGGGGAGTAGGTCTGGGTGGGATGATTTTGAGGGGGTAGGTGTAGACTTGGTGTGGACTACAGCTTCCACACTATAGGGATTCTATGTCATGCCCAAGGAATCTCCTCTCCTTTACCCAGTCTGAGCTATGTTGGAGCCACAAATCTTTTACCCGGTTTCACACATTAACCAATCAGACAGATGGAACTTGACTACACGTAATAGTGTGAGACAGGCTAAAGACTTTAATGGAAATGGTAATTGACAGATGTAAATAGACTGTGTTTCACATCATGACACAAAGTCAGGGTTTAGTCAGCAAAGTCCGCAGGAAGGTCTGCACTGCAAGGGCATACAACACATATTCAGTCACTCCAAAATAGGTTTGTTGGCCCAACCATCAGGAAAATCCATGCCAATGTACAATTCAACAAAATGCTCAGACCCTGTGGGATTAGAACCACATTCAGATTGCTGGGGAACTCTGTTTTCGTTCTATTTGCAGTTTGCTCAAATAGCAGTTTCTAGTTATCGTGGTGCAAAGGGGCTTTGTGTTGCATCCACGCAGGCACAATGAAATGATTCTCATTTTCTTCCCTCCAGCAGTGGTGGTTAGCAAAATCTTGGGAATGATTCCATTCTGGTTTTGGCCACATCAGTCGTTAGACTGACTGGCCATTCAGTTTCCCCCTCAATTGGCCCAGTTTCACAATTAAAGCCAGACTAAAATCTATTCATACTGGCGCAAAATTGTTTGGCTAGCTTTGGGAAGTAGAAGACATTTTGCAAGACATGAAGGTAGTAGGAAATGTAGTCTGAACATCTCTGAGGTGAGCCATTGGCTTCATTGTCCCCCCCGCCGTATCCATTTCTATTGATTCAATGCTCATGCCAGGTCTTTGAGCACAGAACTGAAAGCAGCAGTAAAGAAGTACAGCACTGTCAGAGGTGCCATCCTCCAGACAACTAAGACCATAAGACGTAGGAGCAGAAATTAGGCCATTCTGCCCATTGAGTCTGCGCCACCATTCAATCAGAGATGATAAGTTTCTCATCCCTATTCTCCCACTTTTTCCCCGTAACTTTTGATAGTTAAAAACCTATCTATCTCAGCCTTAAATGTCTTCAATGACCTGGCCTCCATCGCCTTCTGTAGCAGCAAATTCCATAGGTTCAACACTGTCTAGCTGAAGAGGTTTCTCCTTATCTCCATTCTGAAAGGTCTTCCCTTTACTCTAAGGCTGTGCCCTCAGGCCCTAGTCTCACCTACCAACATCCCCCCAACATCCCCTCTGTCCAGACCATTCAGTATTCTGTAAGCTTCAATTAGATTCCCCTCTCATCCTTCTAAACTCCATCGAATATAGACTCAAGAGTCCTCAAACTTTCCTCATATGTTAAGCCTTTCATTCCTGGGATCATTCTCGGAACCTCATCTGAACCTGCTCCAGGGCCAATACATCCTTCCTGAGATATGGGGCCCAAAATGTGTGACTATGTAAAATGTACCTTAACCCTCCGATGGATGAAAATGATCCCATGGACTATTTCAAAGAGGAGTTAGAAGGTTATCCTCAATGTCCTGACTGGTACCAGTTCCTCGATCCACAACCCAAAGGAAACAGATTATCTTTTCATGATCAGATTGCTATTAGTGGGAGCTTGCTGTGCACATAGTGGCTGCTGTGATTCCTACAATAAAACAGTGGCCAGACTTCAAAGGGATTTTATCGCCTAGAAAGTACTTCAGGATCTCCTGAGGCCGGGGAAGGTGCTGTATATAAATCCAAAGCCCTTCCTTTCTGAGTGCATGCTTGGCTCAGTGTCATCAGGCCAATGTGTGATTTCACTATCTCAGTTATACAAGGGAAAATCACATTGGTGTAACTTTCATCTTGGCTGTGGGCCAGGAAGCTGACGGTTTCAGATTTTCTGGCATGATGTAAAGTTGCACTCACTCTATTCAGGATATCTTTTTCTGTCTGTCAAATTTTCTATCTGATAGGGAAACCTAAATGATACTAGTTAATCTGTCTCAGTTTGCCTGTTTGAACTCATTGCTTCCCCCGTTCTCCTAGCTCGAGTACAATTGCAGTTTTGGTAAATGTCACTTTAGGGTCTCCCAAAGCACGGTTGGGAACTGGGGTGGGGGATGGCAGGGGGTTGGGGGTTGGTACATGTTGGCCTTTGTTAGGCTCTGACTGACTGGGCTGCTCTCTCACTCTGACAGACACGCTCCCCATTTTCACAGGCCCTCCTCAGCTCACCCCCTGCTTTCGCAGGTCTGTCCACCCCCACCTCCACCTGACCACCCAGCCCCCCACCCCCCACCCACCCAACCTGCAGTCCTTATGAGTTCACTCATTCACCATTGCTGCTATTCTGAGACATATACCCACAGGCAAGAGGCATTCTATTTCAAATCAGGCCTTTGCATTATTTGCTTTGGCATGTGGTGTATAGTGTTGGATTTAACTGCAATTTATTTTAAATCAGACAAACCGAAATTTATCTCCTCACCTTCTGCCCAATGTAACTCACATATGCAGCATTTTATCAGTGCCCATGACTGAGCTCAGAGTTAAACTCCATCATATCCTCCTCCACTTATTTGAAATATGAGTGCTTTCTCATTACAGCAATGACTTGCATTTATGTAGCGTCTTTTATGTAGGTACAATGTCCGAAGACTGATGCACACACGTGAACATTCAAGCCAAACAGGTGCCAGCCAGTGACTATCTCCAACAAGAGACAAACTTACTATCTGGCTGTGAGACTCAACTGCTTTACTATCACTGGATCCCACCATGGTCAGCATTCTAGGAGTTACCTTTGACAAGAAACACTACTGGACTAGCAATGTAAATACTGTAGCTACAAGAGCAGGCCAGAGGGTGGGATTTCTACGACAGGGAACTTACCTCTTGACTCCCCAGAGTCTGTCCACCATCCACAAGGCACAAGTCAGGAGTGTGATGGAATACTCCCCACTTGCCTGGATGAGTGCAGCCCCAACAACACTCACGAAGCTTGACACCATCCAGGACAAAGCAGTTGCTTAATTGGCACTACATCCACAGATATTCACTCCCCTCACCACCGACACTCAGTGTATCCTATCTACATGATGCACTGCAGAAACCTGTCAAGTCTCCTTAGACAATATCTTGCAAAACTGTGACCTCTACTTCGAAGGATAAGGGCAGCAGATGCAGTGGGATCACCACGCCCTGCAAGTTCCCCTCCACGCACCATCCATTGAAATATATTGCCATTCCTTCAGTGTCACTGGGTCAAAATCCTGGAATTCTGTCTCTAACAGCACAGGGACTGCAGCAGCTCGAGAAGGCAGCTCACCATCACCTTCTCAAGGGCAACCAGGGATTGAGTGGTGCCCGTAGCCCATGAAAAGAATTATTTTAACAACAACAGTATTGCAATCTGTGAATTATCGCACCAGCATTTCTGTTTATTTATGTTTGCATCATATTCACATGCGACAGCTTAAATTGAGACCAACTGTGAATTCATATTTTTAACTTGCGTTGCAAATAGATATAATCAGAGAAAGTTGAATCTTAACTAATAAATTAGTGCCATAGAAGTAAATTGAAAGAATGAGTTGATAATTTGTCTGAGTACAGCACTGTTCCTCAGCGTGCTGTAGCTTAGCAGTAGCGCTGTTCCTTCTATATCCAAAGATTATAGGTCCAAAACTCAACCCAGACACTTGTGCTCCTGACCTGGACAACTACTTTGAAGTATGTAGCTGTTTGCATGAGATCTGAAGTTAAGATCTCAGGCCAATATTGAGGAGATTGCAAAAGATCCTGGTGCATTATTTAAAATAAAGAGCAGGGAGTCCTGACCAATAATTATCTCTCATACAACACGCTTAAAAACAGATTGTTTTCCCATTGCTTTAAGAGCTTGCGAATGCATTGGAATATTCTCAGGTTGTTAAAAAAAGGTGCTGTAACCATAGACAACCTACCTTTTTATGTGATAAGATTGGTTAAGTCAGTACAGTGTGTAAAACCAGGAAATTTTGAAAATGCTCAGCAGTTCAGGGAGCAACTGTACAATGACACAGTTAATGTTCTGGGTTCATTGTTCATGGCTCAGAACCACCAGAGGGAAACATCCTCTTTCCCATATCTCAGTCTTCACTCTTTCCCATCTGAAGATGCTGGGTTATGTGGAAGAACATGAAACTGCAGCAGCTCAAGGAGAAGACTCATTACCACTTCCTCATCGGTAACAATGGATAAACTTCCTTCACTGTTATTCCTTCATGGAATGTGAGCATCCTTGACATAGCCAGTATTTGTTGCCTGTCCCAAACTGTCTTTGAACTCTGCACCTTGCTCAAGCCCTTTCAGAGAGCAGTTAAGAATCAGTTAACAACAGCAGATTTTCATTACCTAAAGGGCATTAATGAACTAGATCTGTTCTTACAATAGTGGATAGAGTCATAGAGTCATATAGTATAAAAACAGACCTTTCGGCCCAACCAGTCCATGCCGACCATGTTTCCAAATTAAACTAGTCCCACCTGCCTGTGGCTGGCCCATATCCCTCCAAACCTTTCCTATTCATGAGCTTATCCAAATGTCTTTTAAATGTTGTAAATGTACCTGCATCTATGGCTTCCTCAGGAAGTTCATTCCACACACAAACCACTCTCTGCATAAAAAAGAGTTGCCCCTCATGTCCTTGATAAATCTTTTTCCTCTTGCCCTAAGATTGTGCCCCGTAGATTTGAACTACCCCACCCTAGGAAGAAAACCCTTGCTATTTACCGTATCAATGCCCCTCATGATTTTATAAACCTCAGTAAGCTGTCTCCTTGACCTCATACACTCCAGTGGGAAAATGTCCCAGTCTTTCCAGTCTATTTTTATATCTCAAACCTTCCATTCCTGGCAATACCCTGGTAAATCTTCTCTGGGCCCTCTCCAGTTTAACAATGTCCTTCCTATAACAGGGTGACTAGAACTGGACACAGTGCTCCAGAAGAGGCCTCACCAACATCTTGTATAACCTCAACATGATATCCCAACTCCTGTACTCAGACTGAGAAATGAGGGAAGTGTGCTAAATGATTTCTTAACCACCTTCTCTACCTGTGACACAAATTTCAAAGAATTATGTACCTGAACCCCTAGATCTGTCTGTTCTATAGCACTACCCAGGCCCATACCATTAATTTTATAAGTCCTGCCCTTGTTTGTTTTATCAAAATGCAATACCTCACATTTATCCAAATTAAACTCTATCTGCCACTCCTCAGCCCACTGGCCCAATTGATTAAGATCTCTTTGGAATCTTGGCCAAGCAGTCTGAAAGGCCATTACTGTGCTGTATGATTCTATGACTCAACTCTGTGATTATCCATGCGCAGCTCCTTTGTACCTCCATGAAATTGTCACATTCCCAGTATTTAAAATATACATTCCATGTCAGGTATACAGGACACAGGCAAATCATTTAAACATTACAGAATGTGCAACAGAATTAAACTTTTCTGCATATGCCATGTTCCACTTTGAGTTACTTCCAACACGATTTCATCTCCACAGACGATCCTTGACCTGCTGAGTATTGCAAGCATTTTCTACTCTATTTTGCTCCTATAGTACTCTTTATTTTTTTTTGGCAGGCTGTCCTCTCCAGATAGCAATGTTTTGTCCTTGGGAAGTTCAGTAAAAATTCAGCTTGACCATGGAACTCTCAGCCTGATTCAGACAGTTGACGTTCCTCAGAAAATTGACGCTGATTTGTGTCATTGAATGTTTATTAACATAAGTTGTACCATATCTTTCCAGATACCACAAGTTCTTCTATTTAAAATGGCAGAAATGCTCATTCAAATTGAATTTGGGAGGCAGAGGAAGTGTTACAGTATTTTACAGGGGCTGAACAAGAGCAGCTGGTGTAAGTTAATGATTGGATTGAATGTTCATAGAGTCTCAACAATGGGTAAAGAGGCCATTTGCCCCATTGAATTCCTACTCTCCCTACATCTCATTCAGACCCCTGGACACTATGGGACAATTTAGAACAGCCAATCCACCTAACCTGCATATCTTTGGACTGTGGGATGAAACTCATGCAGACACAGGGAGAAAGTGCACACTCCACGCATACAGTCCACAAGGATGGGATCGAACCCAGGTCTCTGGTCCTGTGAGGCAACAATGCTAACCACTGAACCACTGTGCCACCCTTGATTTCCTGTCCCCATTCTCATCTAAAGCTTAAATCCTGCTGCTAATTTCATTTTGACCCTCAGCTGCCTCTTCCCCTCCACCTGATGTGCTCATCATGAGATCTGTATGCTGTGTAATGGTAAAGTGAGATAGCCAGCTTTTTAAAGAGCAGGAATTTTCTACCAGGTCTTCCTGACCTCGCTGGGGGTGGTCAACATGTTGCTGTGGCAGTAACGGAATGCTCCCTGGTCATGGCATTCATTATGTCAATCCACCCAGTCTTCACAGGGGCTATCATAACCAGCAACTCTGTGAGGTTCTGAAATTAGGAGTGGCCTGCGATTTCATTCTCCCCGACAGAAAGGGTGTATTTGCTCGCTATGCACATCAGAAAGACAGAACTAGAAGGTGATGAGAGTGGTGTCCAATGGGGAAGGCTAGCATCAAACTAGAACAGACCACTTGGGCCGAATGGCATGATTCTATACCGTCAATATTTTGCAATACTTTATTGAAGGCCATGACCAGGCTACACAATGAAAGAAGCTGGACCGTTAATTAGATAGATTAGATTCTCTACAGTGTGGAAACAGGCCCTTTGGCCCAACAAGTCCACACCGCCCGTTGGTGCATCCCACCCAGACCCATTCCCCTATAACCCACACACCACTGAACACTACGGGCAATTTGGCATGGCCAATCCACCTAGCCTGCACATCTTTGGACTGTGGGACGAAACTGGAGCACCTGGAGAAAACCCACGCAGACAAGAGGAGAATGTGCAAACTCTGCACAGACAGTCGTCCGAGGTTGGAATCGAACCCGGGTCCCTGGTGCTGTGAGGCTGCAGTGCTAACCACTGTGCTGCCCGCAGGCGCTGACTCCACACTAACACAAATGAGAGAATGTTTCTCCCTCTCTCGGGCTCCTCTGGCTGCAGATCTTCTGTGAAAACTATAATGAAAATCAGCCCAGAAGGTGAGAGTTCTCTTTCAAGGAAATGCCCATCCCTGAAGGACCAGTCACAGTTAAATTGCTCTTTGTACTCGTATGGAGCTCAGTAGTCTGCAGTTATTTTCACGATGGCTCAGTGGTTAGCACAGCTACCTCATAGCGCCAGGGGCCCGGGCTCAACTCCACCCTTGAGCAACTGCTAATGGGGAGTTTGCACATTCTCCCTGTGTCTGTGTGGGTTTCCTCCAGGTGCTCCGGTTTCCTCCCACGGTCCAAAGATGTGCAGGTTAGGTGTATTGGTCATACTAAATTGCCCATATGGTCTGAGGATGTACAGGGCTAGGTGGGTCTAGGTGAGATGCTGTTTGGAGGGAGAATGTAGACTCAGTGCTTCCACACTTTAAGGATTCTGTGATAAAACAGGAAGGAGTCAACTATAGATAACTGTGTGTGAAGTTTAGTCTAGCAAGCTATGCTTCAAAGAATTTAAGTCAAACTTAACAGATTAAGTGTGAATGGGGAACAATAGCTTGAATCCGAAATGTTTGGCTTATTTAAATGTATTGGAGTTAATTTGATTCGAGTGCTAGAAAGGTTAGATAGGCTGAGCTTGTATCCATCGGAGTCTAGACAATGCAGAGGTAGCTTGATCAAAGCAGGCAAGATCTTTGGGGAGGAGTACTTTACTGCTGATGCTGAAATCTGTAGCAAAGGCAAAAAATACTGGAGATCACAGCAGGTCAGGCCACATCGATGGAGGGAGGGCAAGCTAATGTTTTGAGTCCAGATGAAGACCTTTAGGGGTCTTGTCAAGGTGACTGAGTAGATGGTGTTTCCTCTGATGAAGGAATCGAGAATGAGGGTAGGCGAGAATGTGGATTTAAGGTCACAGTAGGGATCAATTAATGCGTACAAAATCACTTTTCAGGTGAGGCCTGATAGATCCACGAGAGGGAGAGGGTGCAGAAGAGATATGAGCAGTTATTAGAATAGGGGATTTACACCAGTACAGTGTTCAAAGGCATTTATCCTTTCATGCAAACATTAGCGTCACTGGCAAAACCAGCATTTGTTGCCCATCACAATTGGCAGAATTTTACGGCTTGCTATAGCTATTTCAAAGTCAACCCCATTGCTGTGGCTCACATGCATAGTTAGCATTAGTGAATGTAGAGCAAGAATGACAACCATCATTAATGACTAACTTTATATCCCAAACTTACTAGTTGTGTTTAAGCACCACTGCTGCTCTGGTGGGATGTGAACCCATACCACCAGAGTATTAACATGGACCACTGGATTACTAGTCCAACAACATCACTGCTATGCCACCATTGCCCCTGCAAAGGCTATGTCATCAGTAGGAACTCCTCTGAATGAGGATGTTGTTGGGCATGACCACCTTCTGGAGGTCATCTAGGAATGGGTAATAAACGCTGGCCCAGACCGTGTCATCAACATACCTTAAATGAACTTTTAAACAGTCAGTTTGAGACTGTTTAGTGTTGGTGCGGAGTAAAACATCCACTTCCTGGCACTAGCCTCATCAAGAGTGCAAGTCTTACTCAATTTAATATTAAAAATAGTGATTTTCAGACGAGTAATATTAATCCAGATGGCGAGGCCAAAACCTCGGGGCTTTTCCATGAACATCGGAGCCTAGCCAATCGGGGGGTGAGGTCAGGAAAGAATCCTTCACACAAAGAGGAGGTGAAATCTGGAAGTCACTCTCTCTCCCAAAAGCTATTGAAAATAGGAGTGAGTTGAAAATGTGAAAAATGAGGTTGATAATGAGTCTTAGTGAGGATGTTAAGGATCGTGGAAACAATGTTCTGTGATCCAATTAAATGATAAAACAGGCTGATGGGCCTGAACGGCCTCCCTTTCCTCATCTTCTTGAGGCCAAGTTAATCACTGATGAATCGAATCAGTTTGTTTTTCAAGTCAAATATTAAAGACTATCTGAGATGTCAGTGTAGAAATGATTGTTACTAATAAGATGCATTCTAATATTTAGTTGCTCTGCGTGACTTGCATTGTGACCTTCACATTAATTCTTCTGTGTTTTCAAGTTGGAACACTGATATCGCTGAAATTTAGGGACAGTGCCAATTTCTGGGGGGCTTATCTCAGACTGGGTACAACACACAGCTGTAGGAGTTTTCTGGCTCTGTCTGGACGCGCACAGCAGGATGGTGTTGAGGGACCATCTGAAATCAAAGCTATGGGGTTAAGCCTTGACTTTTCATGTTGGAACACAGCTACTGATAGCAAGTGGCTGACCCATGTTGCAGCTCAACCATGAGAACAACCTGCATTTGTGTGGAACCCTTAACACAATGAAGTATCCCAAGGTGCTTTACTGGGACACAATGAAGCAAATTATGACGGTAAGCCACAGGTGAGATATAAGTGAAGATAACGGGGTGATAGATTTAAGATAGATGTCAGAGGCAAGTTCTTTACTCAGAGTGGTAAGGGCGTGGAACACGCTGCCTGCCAATGTAGTTAACTCAGCCACATTAGGGGCATTTAAACAATCCTTGGATAAGCAGATGCATGATGATGGGATAGTATGGGGGAGGGGCTTAGATTAGTTCACAGGTCGGCACAACATCGAGGGCCGAAGGGCCTGTTCTGCGCTGTATTGTTCTATGTTCTATGTTCTATATAACTGGAAGCTGTGTCAATGAGGTAGGTTTTCAGGATCTTGAACCGGTTGAGAGAGACATGGCAGAATTTCATTGAATTCTTTCAGCGCAGCAGGAAGCCAATCAGCCCATTCAGTACCAGTTCTCTGAATGGGTTTAGGGCAGGTGTTTCAGAGCTTAGGGCCTCAGCAGATGAACTCCTGACCAGTGGTGTAGTGATTAAAAGAAATAGGAGCGGGCCATTCGGCCCTTTGAGCCTGCTCTGTCATTCAGTATGTTCATCCTTTTGAAACTAACGGGCACAGTTTGAGGAGCGTAGAGATCTCAGAACGTTGTGAGGCAAGAAGTACAGAGGGCTGAGGGCCTGGACGAATTTATAAACAAGGGTAAGGATTTTAAAATCAAGGCACTGTGAAACTGTGAGCCAATATTTCAGTAGATGAACAGGATTTAGTATGAGTCAGGACCTGTGCAGTACAGCATCTCTGCAAACTCTTGTTTCAATTCGTGGAAAAAAAATTGGGGAAAAGTTGCAAGGGTGATTGAGATTCACTGTCACAGCCCATCTCTACTAGGCACTTGCCCTTAAACCTCAGTTATAGTGTTCCAGCTTAGTAGAAAGGCTTCGCAAATAAAGTCAGCAGGCCGGGCAGCATGACAGGAGCAGGAAAGTTGACGTTTCGGGTCCTGATGCCTGGCCTGCTGTGTTCTTCCAGCTCCGCACTTTGTTATCTCTGACTCCAGCATTTTCACCCCTTGCTATCTCTTCCCAAAAAAGTCACACTCTTTGCTCCTGTTGCTTGGGAACATCCTGGGTGTGACCATTTACATCTATTATGACCACATAAGTACTACTGCATATGAAGAGCAAGACAGAAGCCAGGAATCTTTCAGGCAATAACTCACCTGTTGACTCCCCAAAGCCTGTCATAAGAATGTAAGAACCTAAGAAATGGCAGCAGGAGTAGGCCACCTGACTCATCGAGCCTGCTGCACTGTTCAGTAATATCATGGCTGATCCTTTCATGGACTCAGCTCCACTTACCCGCCTGCTCACCATAACCCTTAATCCCTTCACTGTTCAAAAATCTATCTATCTTTGCTTTAAAAAATTCATCGAGGTAGCCTCAACTGCTTCACTGGGCAGGGAATTCTACAGATTCTCAACCCTTTGGGTGAAGAAGTTCCTCCTGACCTCAGTCCTAAATCTGCACCCCCCTCCCGCCCCCCCCAATTTTGAGGCTGTGCCCCCTCGTTCTAGTGGAAACAACCTCTCTGCCCATCATCCACAAGGTACAAGTCAGAGTGTGATGGAATACTCCCCACTTGCCTGGATGGGTGCAGCCCCAACAGCACTCAAGAAGCTTGACACCATCCAGGACAAAGCAGCACCATGTCCAACAAATTCAGACTTCAGTCCCTTCACCACATTGTCGAGGGCAACTAGAGATAAGTAACAAAAGCTGGCCTAGTTAATGATGCCAAGCAAAATAAATAAAAAGGCATTTGCAGCATTTAGAAGATCCATGTGAATATATGAGGAAATACTACTGCTCAGGCCCATGAATTTTCTGACTGATTCCTCCTCATTATGTTACCTTCATTATATTCCAGTTCACTTTGATATCTTCTAGTAGACTTCAATAATGGCTTTATGAGAGATATTAAAACCAGATTGTAGGAGAGAACTGAACGAGTTATGTTTATGATCTCCCGTGGTAATAATTCCCTTGCTACTGTGTCACAAATGTCTCTGCAGGAGGCAGGAACATGACCTAAGGGAAGGTAAACTGGAGGTGGGTTAATGGCATCGATCTGTGGTACAGAAGGTCACTACGTGGTGCCTCATAAATATTCCCAGTTCCAACTCTGAAGGGACAGTGAAGTTCAACGTGACATCCTGACTCTGGCGTCCTGGTGTTCACACAGAGGCCAAGGGAAGATTTATTTGAAGTTTTCAAAATGAAGAAGGTTAAAGATTAGAATAATTAAAGCTAAGGAGATGGCGGCCTAGTGGTTAATGTCACTGGGGTGAGTGTTCCAGTGTCTAGGCTAATGGATTCAAATGTTGCTGTGAAATAAAATTAAATGTGGGATGGTGAAGCTAATCCCTGTAACGGAGATTGTGAAAACTGCGGCCAGTTGCGTACAAAAAACTGTCTGGTTCACTGATGTCCTTTAAGGAAGGAAATTTGGTGGCCTGGTCTGTATGTAACTCCAGACCCATAGCAATGTGGTCGACTCCAAACTTGTCATTATCGCGAAATGACAATTTCTAAAAATGTCTGAAATTATTCAGTGAGCCACCCAGTTCAAGTGCAATTAGGGAAGGCAACAAATGTTGGTTTAAAAGAAAGAATGAAAAAAATGAATTTCTACTTACAGGAAGGTTAGCAATCAGGAGACAAGCATTTATAGAGCAGGAATTGGCTAAGGAACAGGAGGAGGGCAGATTTTTATTGAACGCATTGAATTGTTAAGATCTGTAATACACTGCATTTAAATTTGCATTGAATATTGCTATCCTGAACACTGAATACAAAAATAATAGGGGCATGGAAAACTATATATTTAAAAGTTTGATGCATACATTTCTGCTTGTTAGCTAAAAAAAACCCAACAAAGAGTAAGAACAAACAAACATTTAATGTTTATTTGAGGTTGGAAACCTCACAAACTTTAAAAAGTATGTGAGTGAAATGTCACAATGTTCATGGCTGTGGACCAAGTAGTTGTAGATAGGTCAGCACAGACTTGATGGGCCAAAGGGCATATTCCGTGCTGTGTGACTCCATGACTTTAAAAGACAGTCAAGAATCATCTAATTGAGGAATGAAGAATATATTCATTTTCCAATTCAAGGAGAGGCAGGAATTAAGAATTCAGAATTCCGCACGACTGCCATGGGATCCGCCAGTTTGTAAATATTTTCATTTCCTCTAACATTGGTGCAACATGACTGCAGATTTTACTTTCGAAAAGATCGGTTCCAGCAACTTGCCAATGTTGCGTTGGCAGCAGCTTCTGAACCTGTGACCGTCATCACCAAGAGATAAAGGGCTACAATTACATAGAAACCACCCTTTTGGCTACAACCACATAGCAACCAAATCCATAAGGACATACCCCATCCTGACTTGGAAATAATTTGCAGTTTGTTTGCAGGTGCTGGTCAACATCCTGGAGCTTCCTCTTTAACAGCGCCAAGGGATTGTCTGGGCCCTGCCTCCTGAACTGTAGATGTGTACAACATACAGACCATTGTTAGTCAAGAGGGCAGCTCACCACTAGCCCTTAAAAGCATTTACAAGTGTGAGAATTCGCTAAATAAACAAAGTTTACTTCGGACAATACAACACTAAAGGACAGAAGTGCTCACCACAGTATTTTAGATAAAAAAAATTGAGCACCACATACCTTTGAGTTAGTAATGCAGTCAGATAGTCATTTCTCACTGAAAACTAATCATTGGAGAGAAGGTCATTATAACTTCACCCTTCACTAATACACTAGTTACAGGTGGATGTCTTGAACAGAATGTAGAGCTGCAATATGCATGTCTTTTCTAGGATTTGGTTCAGGCTATGTAGTCAGCTTTGATCCAATTGTAAAGAACAAAACAAATCCAGTTTTGTGGATGACATCAGGATTTTGGCATCTTAAAATTCTCATCCTTGTGTTCGAATCCCTCTGCATCCTCACAGCACAATCCCCCACCCCATATCTGTAATCCCACAACCTCCCAACGTCACAGCATTCCAGAAATTCTGTCCTTTTGTGTATCCCCCAGTTTCCATTACTCTGCCATTAGCAGCTGCGCCTTCACTTGTCTGGGCCCCATGCCCTGGAATTCAATCCCTAAAACCCAACCGTGTTTCTCTCTCCTTCCTTCAGTCACTCCATAAAACCTATCTTAGTGATAAAGCTGTTAGCCACTGGTCCTAAAATAGCATTGTGCAACCTCAGGATCAGTTTTGTTCGATAACACTCCTAGAAAACGTCTTAGGATATTAAGGGTGTTGTATACAAGCGGGCTGTTGTTGGTGGAATCAGTAATATACCTTCCACATGGACTAAAGTCACCCTCCTGTGTGTGCCTATGCAGTATCCTTTTGCATTGTTGTT
This sequence comes from Stegostoma tigrinum, assembly GCF_030684315.1. Taxonomy (NCBI): domain Eukaryota; kingdom Metazoa; phylum Chordata; class Chondrichthyes; order Orectolobiformes; family Stegostomatidae; genus Stegostoma; species Stegostoma tigrinum. The sequence goes on from NC_081371.1 coordinate 51,628,489, forward strand.
AACATAAAAAGAAATCAACACCGATGTCAGACAAAACTCCATTTATTTTCAGCCCAGGCAAATGCATGTTTTCAAATGCAAAGAGAAAGACCTACAATTATCTGGCACTTCTCATGAGCAGTGGATTTTACAGGCAATGTTTTATTTCTGTGAAGCACAGTCACTATTGTAATGTAGGAAATAAAGCAGCTAATTTGTATCCAGCAAGATTCCATAAACTGTGATGTGATTATGTGATCAGAGATCATGGGAACTGCAGATACTGGTGAATCTGAGATAACAAAGTGTGGAGCTGGGTGAACACAGCAGGCCAAGCAGCATCTTAGGAGCACAAAAGCTGATGTTTCGGGCCTAGGCCCTTCTGAAGGGTCTAGGCCCGAAACGTCAGCTTTTGTGCTCCTAAAATGCTGCTACGCCTGCTGTGTTCATCCGGCTCCACACTTTGTTATCTGTAAAGTGATAATGACCAGATTATCTGTTCTTCTGAATTTGTTGTGTGGTGAAATATAGGACAGATGAGGTTTTGGTTTAATGTCACATCTGAAAGATAGCTCCTCTGAGTGCAAAACTCCCTTGATTCTCAAGCCTAGAGTCAGACTTGAACCCAGAAACTGAGGGACAAGAGTGCTTCAACTGAGCCACAGCCAAACAGCAGAAAAATGTGGCCTGTCAATTGCTTTCTTGCGCTCAGAGGTTTATGGTACACACCCTGCATCCTGTGACCGTGAGTTATAACTTAAAGCAGTCCTGACAGGCTGCAAACCATCATGTTAAACTCTGCCTTCACAGAATTTAACCAGGCTAAAGTGCAGTTTTGTCCCACTACATATTAAAATTAATGGTCAATCAAATGCAGCTTTAGTCTGACCATTCCCACTGCCTTGACAACATAGGCCTGTCAGTGAAAGGGGATCAGTGTGTCTTCCTAAACTGATCTTACTGGCAGAGTGTGAGATAGTGTCAGTTAACAGAATCAATCACGTTACCATCTAATATTGGATGTCCTAACTCACCCCCTGCAAATTTAATGCAAGTGTTGCAACGTCAAAGGAACCACTTTGCCTTAGAATGTAATTCCGTATCCATTTCTGTCATAGCTTCTGAGATTCACTGAAGATCAATGGTGTGTTTTAAGATGGACATAAGACCCAGAGGGGTCCTGAAAAGATGCATATGGAGACTGTATTTCCTCCTGTAGCAGAATTGAGAGTTAAGGTTCACCGTTTAAAAATAAGGGGTCATCTAGTCAGGCAATTTGAAGCACTTTTTTTTCCTTAAGGAGAACTATAACTCTTTGGAACTTTCTTTCTGCTTTTGGTAGAGGAAGCAGAGTATTTGAATGTTTGTAAGGCAAAGCTGGATAGATTCTCGGTAAGTAAGTGGGCAGGAACGTGGGGTAGAGTTTACTATCGAATCTTATCAAATGGCAGAGCAGACTCAAGGGGCCTTTACGGCATCCTCCTGCTCTTTGTTCGCATGTTCGGACAATAAATCACTTGTTGAGCAACATAAGCCAAGGCTGAAGATATTGGAAAGATCCAGCCCTGCAATTACACTCAAAAAGAAATAAAAGGCTGAAAATGTATGTGTGTTTTTGAAGCTACAGAATTAACAGACCGGAAAAGAAACGTTTCTCCACCAAGCCCATCCCACACTTATGACAGCCAGAATCTTGTGGCTCAGCATTCTGTCTCATTCATAGTCCTCTGTCCACCTCATCACCTGCCTTTGCTTCCCTTCTCTGAGAAAGGGCCTCAAAGTAAAGGCTAATCTGAAAACTTCTTCTTGGCAAATACGGAACATTCAGCCCATCCAGCCTACTCCACCATTCAGCAAGATTGTGGCTGATCTGATTGTAATCTTAAATCCTTCAGTTCTTGCCTGTTTCCATAATGGACCTCCGAAGGAGATCAAACCTAATTATGGACTTGTCATCTCTAAAGGCAATTGCCTATCATATTTCTAAATATGTTCTGTTGTGTACAGTAAATTCCTGTTGTTTTGTTGAGATTGGCATTCAATTAATTCTTCACTGGTTTACTGAAATTTCATTGGCCTCCAGTTAATGTAGAATAAAAACATGTTGTCTTTCTTGTGGGTTTCATTAAGCTGACAGGAACAATTTTGATTGATCTGGAACTCCTAACTTCATAGATGCTACAGGAGTAATCTTTAAATGAAATTTGACACTGAGTCACAGGAGGAGACAGATGGCCGAAAGCTTGGTCAGAGAGATTAGCATCAATGAGCGGTTCAAAGGAAGGGAAAGGGTTAGCAAGGTGGAGAGGTTTAGGGAGGGAATTCCAGAGCTAGACACCAGGCAACTGAAGGAATTCCCAAATGAAGTGAAGAAAGTAAGAATGGTAAAAGTGCTGAATGGGTCAATGGTAGCATTCTTAACTATTCATTAGTCAGGTCTAGGGAGGCGATAACCTAATAGTATTATTGATAAACTATTAATCTACAGACCCATGTAATGTTCTTATGACAGAGGGTAGAATTTGAATTCAATAAATCAAGATTCTAATAATGACCGTGCAACCATTGCCAATTGTTGGAAAAACCTATCTGGTTCACTAACCATAGAATGCCTGAAGTGTGGAAGCAGGCCATTCAGCCCACTGTGTCACACTGACACTCTGAAAAGCATCCCACCCAGATCCTTATCCTACTTTGTTCCCATAAACCCAAATTTCCCAACGCTAATCCACCTAGCCTGCTCATCCCTGGACACTATGGGGAATTTAGCATGGCCAGTTCATCTACCCAGCACATCTTTGGACTGTGGGAGGAAACCCATG